>NW_020187475.1:233701-233912 GCF_900000015.1 Plasmopara halstedii | reverse complement strand
CATTGGACCCTTCGCGGTCCTGGCCAGGCACGGTGCGTCGTACGCCATCGACCTGCCGGCGTCCATGAAGACGCACCCGACAATTTACGTGGGGCGTCTCAAGCGGTATCATGATCCGCAGGGGGCTGCTGATCAGCAGACGCCCCACGAGAAGGTTGGTCCAGCTCCTCAAACCGAGGAGCGAACACGGAAGCAGATGGACGCTCCGACA
>NW_020187475.1:233610-233691 GCF_900000015.1 Plasmopara halstedii | reverse complement strand
GTTGTACCAGGGCGCGCTCGTATGCGCCCTTGGACGTGTGGCCACTGCCTAAGAGGCCTCGAGGAGGCTTGAGCTGCTCAA
>NW_020187475.1:233320-233600 GCF_900000015.1 Plasmopara halstedii | reverse complement strand
TTGAAATGCACACTCCAGCAGCTCGTCGAGCGGGCCTATGCCCATGGATCTCAGCTATCCTGAGGACGAGGGAGCAGAGTTCCGAGCTACCGGGCAGCATCAACACATTCGACGGTGTTTTGTCTGTGGAGACACCCGTCACCTTCGGAACGGTTGCCCTCTGCGCAAGGCGCGTCAATGTTTTCCGAACCATCGCCCCAACGCCTGCCAGTCTGATTCGGCGCGGGGAAACGACAGGCGCGGGGCGACCTACTGGGGAAGAACTGAGTTCTGTTGAGCT
>NW_020187475.1:233101-233310 GCF_900000015.1 Plasmopara halstedii | reverse complement strand
GTATTGTCCGCATTGCGGGTACACGAGAGCCACCTCGTTGAGCACGTAAACGAGTGCGCTAAACGTCTAACAAAAATTCTTGTGGGACCAAGATACGAGCTCGAAAAGCTTCCCGTGTGGCAATTTTCATCTTCCGTTCTGGCCGAAAGCCCGATGATGTGGACGCGTAACGATCGAGTTACCGCGTTCTTCGCTTCTACAGCGGGATC
>NW_020187475.1:232823-232887 GCF_900000015.1 Plasmopara halstedii | reverse complement strand
AGGCAGGAGTGCCAGGAAGGGGCTCGCCCCTGGCAGGCTCCTTGCCGCCTTTGCTTGGGGTTTC
>NW_020187475.1:232250-232813 GCF_900000015.1 Plasmopara halstedii | reverse complement strand
CGGAAGCCATATTCCACACGAGGGTCAATGACCGGCCGTGGATGGGCGCGCTTCAGAGTCGCCTTACGGGCAGCTTCCAGCTGCCGCCTCCGAGCCTCTGAGCCCCGTCGAGGTCATTGGTGATTACACCGCGTTCCTTGGTTGACAACAAGTCAGGAAACGGACATTGGGTCCGCAAGGCGCGAGCAGGGCTCGTATCACGCCGCTGGCACAGCTCGCCTTCCTCTTTATCCCATGCGGGAAATAAAGTGTCAGACTCGTAGTCGATCACCTCCACATCCTCAACGAGGTCACATGTCATTGATTGCGTGCGCAAAGCGCGTCGCTCGTGCTCATCGAGCCTAGGATATACATCCCCCGATGCCGCGGACGCACTATCCGACATCGCACCGCGTGCGGGGGACGAAGTTGGGCTCTGCCTGTGCTCGCCGTCAGAACCAGCGAGACTTGAATATTTCGGTGTCATTGACACAAGGCACATTGGGCACGGAAGTCGTTTCGATTTAACGTAGTGCCTAACGGACACGCAAGCCTCGTTGAGGCAATAATCGATAGGAACTGTG
>NW_020187475.1:205520-232240 GCF_900000015.1 Plasmopara halstedii | reverse complement strand
CCGGTCGTCACCGCCCGCCACCGACTCTTCTTGATGAGAACGGTGACGTCCACTATCACATGGAACGTCTAGTGAGACGACGTCGTCAACAGGGTCAAACCCAATTTCTGGTGAAGTAGCGGGGATATCCCATCTCCGATAACTCGTAGGAGTTTGAGTCGCCATTTCGGCAAGATTGCCCAGATGCCGTGGACGCTTTTGGTCAGAGAGATCAGAACGCCCCGCGCTTCCCTGCAATAGCCAGGGAAGTCGAAGGACCACGAGCTGAGCTTAAGCAGTGGCCATGAGCTCTTGCGGTCGCAGACACAGAGCTCGCGGGAGCGTTAGTGGTTGATCCATACGTCGCAGGGCGACAATCCGAAGGAAGTCGACTGCGTGCGTGGAGGTGTCACACGCACGTTCACTTCCTTGTGGCTCAACTGTAAGTTATACAGTGAGAAAAGTTTCCGGTGCCATTTCATTCATCGCTCAAAGAGCGCTTCGCCATCTGTAGTGCTTTCTCCAGGGGCAAGCACTACAGGTACTGTTCGCATTGCGGGTACACGAGAGCCACCTCGTTGAGCGTTCCGTGTGGCAAGTTCATCGTCCATATTGGCCGGATGTCCAATGATGTGGACGCGTAACGATCGATCTCTCGCGTCCTTTGCTTCCACAGCGGGATCCGCCGGGCGGAAGCCGTATTCTGCATGAGGGTCCATGACTGGCCGTTGATGGGCGCGAATCAGAGCTGCCTTACGGGCAGCCGCTTCTGTGCCTCATCGAGGTTATTGGTAATGACACTACGTCCCTCAGGTAATGAGAGGTCAAGAAACGGACATGGGTTCCGCAAGGCGCGAACAGAGCTCGTCTCACGCCGCTGGCGCGGCTCGCCTTCCTCGTCATCCGACGCTGGAAAAGGAGTGTCAGTCTCGTAGTCGACCACCTCCACATCCTCAACGAGGCCACTCGTCATTAATAGCGTGGGCGGAGTGTGATGCTCGGGCTCGTCGAGCCTAGGATTTACATCCCACGATGCCGCGGACGCACAGTCCGACTTTGCACCGCGTGCGGGAGACGAAGTTGAGCCCTACCCGTGTGCGCTGTCAGAACCAGCGAGACTTGGTGACTTCGGTGTCGTTAGCACAGGGCTCATTGGGCACGGAAGTCGGTTTGTTCCGAGAAACCAAGTTGCAGTGTCTAGAGGACACGCAAGCCTCCTTGAGGCAATAATGAATTGGAACTATAAATATTCTCAATCTGAATGGGGGAGGGTGTAACGGGGTTACGCGTACCCTGCTAATAGGGGTGTGTGTCACACGAGATAGGCATGGTGTGACTGCACCAAAATAAGAATACGGTACGTGGCTGGGTAGCCAGTATTTTTGTATGTATTTAGATTTTACTATATATATTTAGAAATCTATACATTAGAAAGTAGGCGGCTTAGCCGCAGATAAAAATAAATAAAGTCAGTTTTGGATTTAAACGGAAGAGTTAATTAGCCTTGGGTTAAGGCAATAATTACTCTTGGAGTTAGGGGATTGCGATCCACTAGACTCGTACTTGTTCTAAGTATAGAACGAAAGGTCGGTGACGTAACTTGCGCTTTCTCAAAGCGCAAAGCTACGGCAGCCCCGCCGCACCTTTAATGATTCCGCAGCTTTAATAAATAAACCCAGCAGATAAAAAGTTTCATTCAGACACAGAGCTTAATGTAACCAAGCTTAAACCTTGAAGGCAATATTCTTAAGTAAAGGATTTCGGATTCCATGGACCATCCAGTATTGAAGAACAGTTTTTGTTTGCTTCAGCAACGTTTTGAGCCGAAAGTCGTTTTCCTCACGGTCCTTATCTGCGTTGATCTAAATTAGACGTATTCAATTGCTTTGTTTGCAACTAAATCAAACGAATCGCCCTCAACAACAATCCTGAACCCAGAACTATTCTATTTCAGTCCTGTTGTCGTACAAGAAATTAAGTCGCGTTTGTACCAATTGCAATAAATATCTCTTTTCCTCAAGTTCTAAACGTCGGAAAAGTTGTGGAACGTCGAATTTCAATGCGCGGCACACTTTCGAAACAGGTACGGAATTTTTCGGAATATGGCATTTGTTTTGATATTCGGCTTTATAACTTTCTCGAGATAACACCAGGAATCTGCATTGGTAATGATATCAACCACTTTTTGAGCACTTTCTTTCATCTTGACTATACCAAATCTTAACATTTATTAATACTGTGGAGAATGTTCTCACTTTTTTGCAAACTGGAGTAGCAGTCATGCAAGCTGCCTTATCTTGTATTAATCGATGTCGACTCTTTCTCCTTTTTTGTTCTTTCACAAACGTCGTCTTGACTTGGTGGTGACACGAAACAAAAGTTTTAATGCTAGAAGCAAATGTGAGCGAATACTCGAATGGGTGTCATCGGAATAATCTGCGACAGCTTTTCGTCGCTTTATTTTGGCGGCTGCAATAATGCCCCACGCAAGTAAATGCAGACCGTGGCTCACACACCCTTGGAAGAACATCCAAGGATATTTTTTTACTGCAACGATTTTCATGCAAATTTTTAGTGGCAGTATTATCGGTTACTGCCCCACTAATACAAAAACCAAGTCTGCTTAGATCTAATGACAGGGCTAAAATTGTCAGCAATGCATTGAGCCGTATGGCCCGCTCTTGCGTATTGATAATCTTCAGAATCAACGATATGCTGCCTGTCGATAAATTAGTTCATTTCTCACGTTTGACCATCCTTGTATAGTAAAAAATGACGTGTTAAATGCCTGCAACTGCTTGCGAAACTGTGATCTGACCATATCGATACAGTTCTGCTGCAAAGGGCCTGCAAGCTTTTGCAATCAGGGAGATCCACATCTGAACGACATAGTTGAAACACTTTCCTTTACTTTCTTCTTTAACGCGCCACAAATGTGATCCATAACATAAAAGTATATGCCAATTAGTTGCCTCACTTTTTTGTACCTTATAGAAAGATTCGGTAGCATGTAATTGTGTAAGGAAGTCTGTTTTTTTGTTTGTCGAGTGATTTGCGATTGATCCACATTGCTTTCTCTTAAAAGAGCGCGGCGTATCAAACCGTTCGGGACCCTAATCAAACTTCGGCAACATTATGGACTTCATAAGCGGTTAAAATTTACTCAGATGAGCTCTACCTCGTTCCGAATCAAGTCGATAATTGACGAAGGCTTTTCAGTGTTTACAGGTCAAAAACTGTGGTTTCTGTGGTTACAAGGAGTCAGTAAACAAACTTCAAACGTCATCAACTTTTCTTTATCCCCGTTTTCTGTAGTGCTACTGCAGCATAAACGCATTTCCCAGAGAGATCTACGGTGGACCCGTCAAGGGTAAGATCGACGGAAATATCTGCTTGGTTGGGGTATGTTATTGCTTAAGCGGTTGAGCAGGTATTTCAAGAACACAAGGAAGAGAAGAATATTTGCGAAGAACAGATTGTAAAAAGCGCGAAGGATTTGCATCTTGCTCGGAATCGGTCTGTGTCCCATAAAACCCTAAAACACACATTTTTAATAAATAAATAAACGTTTTTTTAAATAAAATAAAACTCATACCCAAATGACCCAACCTCCGCTTCCCATGGTACTTATGCAGAAAAACGATTATTTTATAATGAGATATAGTAAAACAAAAATATAATGCTTGTTTAAACAGAATCAATTCTAAATATATGTAACTTAAATTGGGAAAGCGATTTAGCGGTGCTGATTATTTTAACTGGTCTCAGTTTCGCTTCTGATAGGAGCTAGCACACGAAATTATACGCTATGCGATTTTTAACGCCGATGCTGAGCGTATATACCTCCTTCGTGCTTAGTGCACGGCGTCCTTTGTTGCACTCGGTAACACTGTCGGTCTATCCCACGACCGAGTCGTGAAAGAAATGAAACCTCTGCCAGCATTGAATGTAAATGGGCCAGGCACGAATATACATGTTGAGTAGATGACATGCATTGAGTGTCTGACATTTAACGTACATCCTGTATAGTATTATACCATCATTATTTTTGTTGTATCAGAGGTTAAAGTACTTATCAGGTTAGAGAGGTTAAAAGCCTATTAGCTATATATAATAAGAAATGTCACTTCACCTTTCCTCCTCTTAATCTAAGTGAACGGCGCACTGGAAGCGAGCAAAACGCGGTAAGGTGTGTTAGTTGATCTACGCCTTTTTAGTAAGTGTGTTTACACGGATATGCAATTTCCGTTACATTTGCTAGCACTAGTAGTCATTTCAACGCCGACACGTCCTCAGACATCAGGAAGAATTCACCACCCACTCGCAGTGGGAGTGTGTAATAAAGCTGCGAGCTGTAATCGGATATCACGCGGTCTCCGATATGCTCCAATTGGATCAAGAAGCGATAACGCAACGCTAAGCAAATTTGGCTGCGTATGAGCAAGGATCATTAAAATTTCCATCGCAGACCATACCAGCGCCAGTTTTATCATCTCCTCCGAAAGTAGCGGTGACATCGTCTGTATATACGCAATGTCCTGTCAAAATTGAGGTGAAAAGCTTCCATGGGAACGAAGATTAAAATTTTGCGTTCTGGCAGTGAGATAAAGCCATTGCTATTACGATGGCTCAAATTTGTGATAACCGTTTTCAAGTGGCCTTTGCCATGTCGCATATGGATGGCCATGCGAAGGATTGGCCTAAACTGATAGCATCGACGCAATCTGCCTTACAAATGAGGAATCAACTTTCAGAGACAGGAGAACATTAATGTATTGCCATTTTTCTTGTCATATAGAGCGAACTACAACTCAAATTTCATTTACATGTATCTGTGTCTATAAATATGGTCAACTATAAATTTATATCTAGGATGCCAAGTCTGGGCACAGAAAGAATTTCTTGCAATTAATCGAGTAATTCTTCGTTTTTGTTTTGATGTTGCTGAGCTGGAGTACATATGGATGACGGAAAAGAAATATTTGTTTTTGTTGCATTATGTTGTGCGAAATGGGTCGTGAGTACTGGTGT
This sequence comes from Plasmopara halstedii, assembly GCF_900000015.1. Classification (NCBI taxonomy): domain Eukaryota; phylum Oomycota; class Peronosporomycetes; order Peronosporales; family Peronosporaceae; genus Plasmopara; species Plasmopara halstedii. Next base: position 227,230 of record NW_020187475.1, on the reverse strand, counting down.
TCGTAGCTTTCTCAGAAGAGTAACACGTTGAAGTCGACAGCTGAGCTGGACTCTGACGATATTTAGATCTACGACATCTGTGTCGTGAGCTATAAATTCCAAAATTTGCCTTTAGTGCTAAAGCCAGTTGCTTTGTCGACTCGATTTCGCGTCATTGAGATTCGATCAAAGACTTTTAGAGTACAATTTTGTCAGACTTCAGTTTGTTAACCTGTTTGCAACAAGAATTATGTCAATTCTTTCCTCATAATCTAAATCTCCACCATACCTTGGCATCGTAACACAGCAACTTCTTCTTTGCGCTTGTGACTTCCGTTTGAAATCGCTGGTTATTTCTCTCTGCAAATGACCCTTTATCTTTCGCGGACTTCAGCTGAAGCTGCAGCCTATGAAAACCATTACTTTGCTTCGCTATCATCATGCGTCTATTTGCCACCAATTTACGTGCTGATTCGAGCTGATTCAAAGATTGATTTGCTTCCTGTAACGCACTGTTCAATGTTTTTATTATCGTTCGCTTTTCTTGATTTTGTGCCTCAATCAACAATGACTCAAATCAGGTGCCATCAGCAGTCATTTGACTGATTCGATCACATGCTGCCTACTTGATTATTATCGTTGACCGAATTCAGCACAATACGATGCACCAAAGTACTTGGCAGGGATGAGATCAGGGCTGCTAGCAGCAGCAATCGTTAATCATAGTTATCGTGGGCGTTGTGTGCTCTATAAGGCCACATCGTTCTCATATTGATCAATTTGTGTCTCTTGTTTAGTGTGCAAAAACTGTTATTGGTCGACCATTACGATTTTATAGCCATACAGAGTATCCCGTCCGAGTTGCAGTTACCTACTGTGGTTCAATGATTTAGTGAGCTTACCAAGGTAAAGGCGCTTTTCAAGCGACGATAAGGTTTTGGTCCTTGAAGAATAACTTTCTTTATACAAGCTTGTTTTAAATTTAAAAAGCATCAAAGTTTTGCTGCTCCTTCAAACTCTTAACCCCGTCCGATCTCGACAAAAGTTGATATGACCTATATACAATCGGGCAAAGGATATATCCGATCGTCAGCATCCAGCAATACCTAACTGTGATCATATCACGATGGCATAGGTTGACTTAGGCTCTAAGCGATAAAACCTACTTGAGGCAAAAGATGCTAAGAGCTGCTACCTCTTAAACACTTAGTCAATGTATTGATTCACTATACTATAGTGTACTCTTGATACATCTTGTTTAACTAGTGATTACCACCAAGTGCACAAGAGTATCACTCTATATATAATGAGTGCTACAAAAAGTACATCCAATGTCAAAACGGTAATGAGCTGGTATCTTTTCGGAATCAATACAGCTGGCTTACTAACGACTTGCTATAGAATGAAGCGCTTCATCGACTACATATCTTATTGACAATTTCATGATTTCCAGTTTAGCTCGGCTTTATTATGCTTCTTTTTTAGCAATCGAAACCAATGTCTATTTATAGTGCACGGTGGCTTTGGAATGCCGCGAAGCGTAATAGCATGGATAAAGTTGCTGTCCAAGCGCTTCACGATTTCAGCGATTGATTTTTGTTGTACAACCTTGTCACGATGACAGGTCACGTCCATGTGTTAAAAGTAACTTGGATTATGTATGGCGGAACATCTTGGTCTGTTTGACATATTAGTTGTGGTGCTCTTCGCGACAGGGGAGTTTGTGAATGGGTCAAGCTAGCGAGTGATAATTCTGGGCAGCCTGTCATCATATATGTGCTGATTTTTTCTTTCTTGGAAAATGTCAGGAATATCACACCTATATCTTTCAAGGATAAGCTTTTGAGAGATTATGGTAAGAGAAAGTCACTGGAGAAGCATTTGCCCTACTGGAAAAACGGACGGCTCGAGATCAAACGAGAAAGCGGTAGCAAGGCTTTCGCGTCACAATAAGACGGCAGCTTTAAGCGTCAGGGCTTCATCTGGGACCAGTTGGGCCGCATTTGACGGAACTGCCCAGTTGTGAATCATCTATGAAAACGTTTCAGTGGTAGCCATGTAGTACTTGCTGCGGATGAGGAGCGATTGAATGGTTGGCTTATTGACAGCAGCGCGATGTCGTCATGACCCCTCACCGGAGTGACTCGGTCGATTAGAAGATACTTTAAAGCAGCATCGAGTTAAGAAGTGCAGATGGAAAAATGTAAAGAGTTGAAGAAATCAGAACGGTGAAACCTATGGGATAAGATAAAAGACGCATTTCCATAATGTAGGTTAAGCTTATTGATTTGACAGACGTTTTATGTCTGTGGGAAATCTTGCCGAAGGTGGGTTGAGTGTGCTGCTACGGCGTATTCGCAACCATCTTGGAAAGAACAGAGCTATGGCAACTGGTATGGACAAGGAACGGTAGAACATACACAATAGATTGTCACCACGAGGAAGCACGGTCGGCTCTATATTCGGGAGCTGATAGTCCGCGGGAGCTATGACTTGCTCGCATGTATATTCAGCCTAAGATATAATGATGACGACCTTGCATTTCGTAAGCAGTATAGCTGTGCTATGCCGCTCTATTACGATAACTTCATGCGTATAGAATCTAGTGCACGGGCCTATCGGCAAGGCTAAAATATATGGATTTCAACCACAACAATAGAGCGGCAACCCAAATGTTCAAACAGCCATGCTGCATTCACGACATAAATGAGTTACTTGGCCAAAGATGCGTGGACATCAATACTCTGAGTGCGTTTGTGTCAAACCGTCGACATCACAGTCACCAGGTAAAGAGTTGGACTTTTGGAGACCATATTGCCCTCTTATCGGAAGTCAACCGTATATCACAGCGTGCACTCATCCGGACATCGCATATGTCGTCACGCAACTAATTCGTTCTCTCAAGATTACCGAGTTACAACATTGGATCGCCGCAATTGTGTACTACACTTCTTGACGTCGACTCTTTATCACTGGATCATTTCGCAAGAAAGAACTCGAAATGTGGTGGCATCTTTTTCTTAGAGAGACCTGGTCAGCAATACCATTGACAGACGTTCTGTATCAGGTGTTTTACTAAATATAAGTAATGATTCGGCTGTGTCCAAGTCCAACAACCAGAGAGAGGTAGATCTGAGTTCCACAGAGGCCAAGTTCATGGCTTGCATTATATGCTCTTTGGACGCGTGTAATGCTCAGGAACATGAGTCTCAAACATGGGACCAATGCGTTGAAAAGCAATGCAAGCTATTACGCTCATTCAAGGCTCGTGGAAACCAGGAATCACTTTATTTGGAAGAACGATCAGTATGAATAACTGAAGGCTGACTACATCGATTCGAAAAAATAATGGCAGGTACACCGACAAGAGCACTTGGATTCAAGATACTCAGATTTCTGCGCGCGGCAACGGGTGCCAACACCAAATCTGTATTGAAGCAAACACCATTTAGCTGTGAGGCGAGTGTGGGTGCTACGTTTATACTGCTGAATGCGTTAAGTGACGTCACAAAGATTACGATAATGGTGAAGAACAGAGTAGCATACTAAGTACTCTTTACAATACCTGTATTTCGGTGTTTGCCATCTTCCCAAGAGTAGACACAGGCATCTTTCTTGAATTGAGGTGGAACGGATGTTTATTACTTACAACTCGATGACCTTTCGTACATTAAAGAACGTCTAGTCAATAAAACTAATTTGTAGAGCGTCCTTAAAACCAGCATCATCCTATAAGTTGCTATTTCATGACTGATTTTTGCGCACTTTGTCAGCTTTAATCCTCTATGACAAAGTACAGTTAAAACACAATGTCATTACAAAAGAATTAAATAATTGTACATTACTGTGGACTTATCAAAAGCTGTATCATTCTATGAGAACAGATAATTTGATGTCATCTCAAATTTAGTGCGGGCGTTTTTGGTCCGTTTGAAATGGAAAGCTTAATTCTATCATTCTCATTATCCGCCTGTTTGATTTGGCGTAACAAGAAGGGTTTTTATGGGCAAAATAGGCAGCTAAAAAGTACCACGAGTGTTCATTTTGTTGCTGCGATACATGGTGATCGATCAAAATGTCCATTGTGCTCAATCTCACACTGAGATAAATCTTATTATGCCGCAAATGTTAAAAAATTTTTTTACTATAGCAATTTAAGAGCAAATTTCGCTATCCTGGGATGACTGTGAAGGTAAAAATGTATTCGATACGCAAATCTAATACTAGTTCCTGAAATCGCGTATTCCATAATAAATCTCGAGAAGATCTAGTCAAATTTTGAGCAAAAGTAAAATTGGCTATTTGAGTATCTTCAATGAAGTCTATCCTTATGCGGGTGGTTAAAAGCATATATAATGATTCTAACGATCGAAGAATCAGCTAATATTCGCTTTGAGTATTTGTTAAGGATTAACACATCAATAGTCCGGCCCGCCAGTGCGATAAAATAGTGATATGCGTGGAAATAGCCGACAAAATTTAGTTGCACCCTGAATAGATAACATAATAATCAGAGTTCATTTTGCTTGGCGTTCTATCGGACTTGTGTTTTTCGTAGGTACGATGCACGTGTTGATAAGTCTTCGACGCATTGTCAAAATAATGTTTGCGATTGAATTGCAAAAGTTAAGCTTGATCTTTCGACACACATGAATTTAGGCGTGTATATTCAACATGATCAGAAACAACAAAGAAACAAATTGGAGACTTCGAATGCTCTTTCAAGATAGTGATGAGCTCGCCCGTGCTGCGATAGCAACAACATCTTCGGTTGCAATCACAATACGAGTAGGCAGACAAAACCTGTTACTACCACCCAAGTGTCATGGATCAAGTATTATAGTCAAAGAATTTCTGTTGGTGTATCGGGTGTTGTAGGAGACCAATTTTGTCAACTTGAGAATGCGCAGCTATGCTGGCTACACCTTTTACTTGGAAATTTAACCATGCTAATGGCTATTTCTTGGCGCTTAGATTCAAAGCGTAAATAGAGTTAGCTCATATTCTGTTCAAGACAAAAATTCAATCTAATGATCACAGTCGCAACGTCCATGTCCAAGAGCATTGCGTGACTGCCAGCTCATTGAAAGACTTCGTAATAAATCAATAAGCTCAGAATATTGACAGACTTGAATGCAAGGCTGTATTTTTATTAATTTGCAAAAAATCCACGACCGCACATGTCCGCTTTAAATTATGCCCAAACTGGACCTCTCCATGCTTTGTTATGCAGAGGTCACGCGACCTATGCTAAGTCGAGGAGATATCTGAAAGAAACGAGGATCACTCGTCTGTCAGTCTTTACAAGGTTACAGATTAAAATGTGTAAGAGAAAATTACAATAGAAGCGGTCGTGGATGCTTTTGCAGGAGTACGCATCGTTTGAGCTTCGAAGTGCCGCAAAAATATTGGTTGCCAATCGACGGACTATTTCTCTAACAATTATCTACGGGACTCCATCCCCCAACCCGCTTTGAGCACTGATCATGATGCAATAGCTCAATTTAGAGTTTACGAAGTATTTTGGTACATCATGATAGTGTACGCACTCCATCAACCAATCCATAGTCACAAACTATCCAGGTGAATATAACAGTATTTCACTCTTTGATCCACCTTGCAATATATACACTGTTCCCACACGCGGCATTCGTGGCCAATGAATAACTCCACCCCGCTGCACATCGCCCGCCACATGAACAGCATACGAAAGAATTCATGGCTGCTGAGCCACCTGTGCGTCCACCCGATTGCTATCGAGGATACAATATGTGTTACATACTTGCGACTTTCTCTATTCTTTTTTTAACTCAAAATCATCACAATACTAGTAAAGTTGCTACCGTTCGTCCATCAAAGACTTTGCCCTCGCCCAATCTGTCTCTATTATAATTGATTAGTAAGACACGAAATGATTGTTAGGTTCCTATGTCTTTGTCCTCGCTATACCATATCCTATCTAAACTTTCATTGTCAAAATGATGAACGATTCGGCCTGCGTATCATAAAAAGACGGAGAGACGTAGGAGCTGGCAGGGAAGTGTAGCTCCGTTACACTCTCCCCCATCATAATTGTAAATAATTACAAATCACATCTAACTTCCGCCTCGTAAGACGCTCGAGTGTATAAGACACCGTTACGTACTTAAGAACATCCTTGAACATTCTCCGCTCAATTAGCTCTGTGTCTATGACACGAAAAATACCCGGCCGAACTGGTTCCGAGTGCGCTCGCAGCCAAAGCCCTTCTTTTTCTTCTGCACGGGGCGCTTCTCCGGAAGGTACGCTCACGGCTTCACGGAAAGCACATCCAAGCCCTCGGCAACCGAGCGCTACACACCGCGGCTGCCCCGGGTGACCAATTTCCTCGTCGAGGATTCGGAGGAAGTCGACCACGAGTCGGATTTTTTTTCCAGCATGGAAGACAAGGAAGATGAGGTGCGCAAACAGCACGACGTGAGTCCAACTCGAGCCTTGCGGACATCGTGTCCGTTCCCCGACCTCTCAAATTCCGGGGTGTGTGGTATTGCTACCAATCGCCTCGACGAGTTACAGCAGCGGTAATTGGAGGCTACCCTCAGGGCGGCTCTCATGCGCTCGTATCCACGGTCGGTCCTAGACTCTCGTGTGGAATACGGCTTCCGCTCGGCGGATCCCACAACTAAAGCGAAAGACGCGCTCGGCGGATCCCGGAACTGAAGCGAACGACGCGATCACCCGATCGTTGGGCGTCTACGTCGTCGGGCCCCCGTCGACAACACAAGCTAATCTTGACAAGCTGAAAGCTCTCCGAGCTCGCTTCTTGGTACCTCAATATATTTCAACAGATAGGTACCGCGCTCGAATTCGAGCTTAAAGCAGAGGCACTCCTGTACCCGCAATACGGACTATTTTTGTGGTGCTCGCCCCTGGCAAAACGCTGCAGATGATGAGGAGGTCTTTAAAAGTTGGCTGGAACTTTCCTCGCTCTCTTACTTACAGCAAAGCCACTAGGAAGTGAACGTACGCATAGAGCGCCATCTTCGATTTGAGCTTAATTCAAGGCGCAACGCCGACTTCCTGCGTATTGTCGCCCTGCTACACATAAAATCAACCATCACGCTACCGCGATCACTGTGGTTTCTCACACGGTGATACTACGACAACAGCAGCTCAGGGCCATTGCTTAAGCTCAGTTTATGGCCTTACGGTTCACGGTTTACCGCCGAGAAGTGTGGGACGCACGACGACGAGAAGCGTTATGATCCTACTGATCATAGGTGTCAACGACGCCGGGGCAGTCTTGCCGAAGTGACACCTCAACCTCCCTCGAGTTCTCGGATTTTGGGTATCTCCGCTACTTCACAAGATTTTAATTTAGACCCTGTCGACGACGTCGACCCAAAAGGCTTTTCACGTGATAGTGGACGCCACTATTCTCATCGAGAAGAGTTGGCGGTGGACGATGACGACTTGGTCGATTGCCGTCCGGTGACTCGCGATGCTCTTCAAGCTTTGGAGGATAAAGTCCGTCATCATCGGCACTCGCCAAACACTATTTCAAAGTCGCCTGCAGCTGTACGGAAGATTTTTATAGCCTGGAACACTTTGTGCACCGACTGCCCCACGTTGAGGATTATCGCGCTCTGTCGGAGCGGCTCATAAACGTCAACCAGTCGAATACGTCAATTCGTGCAACGGTGGAGCGTCTTGAGCTGTTGGAAACGGAAATAATGCACTCCGTGCTCAAACACCGAGCGCCTTGGGGCATCGTTCCTGCGGTAACGCTTTCAATATCGCTGGATCCCAGCACGGTTTAGGCAAGCCCACATTGAACTCCGGGTTGGTGTGCATCCTTCTCGGTAGGTTTAGCATATACGCAAGGCCTCGCTTGGCCACGACCTTATAAGGTCTAAGAAACCGTGTACGTAGCTTCGTCTTAAAGTCAGCAGAACTTGCAGGTGAAGGAAGGTTTTTAGCATTTGTTAAAACAGGTCTCCGGCCTCAACGTTTTCAACATTTTTTCTGCATCTTCCGTCTGCATCTTCCTTCTGCATGTCTTGGCTCAGCCATCGCATCGCGAACGTGTCGTAAGACGCTCAGTGTGGAAGATAGGAAGTCATCGACTTCTTTACGCACGGTGAGGAGGCTAACAGATTGGCAAGTTTTCCCCCACCAAGCTCTGAGCCATGGTGTAGCGGCGACAGCGGAGCGCGAGCCCGTTTAAGTAAAGCGGCATAATAGCCGGTAGACAGCTGCACTAAATTGTCCAGAGCAAATTCTACGAGTGACAGCATGGCGCTCCAGTGCTTCGGCGTCTCTGCGCAAGCACTGCGAAGGACCTCTTTGACGACGCGATCCACCAGATCAGTTTGACCATCGATCTGCGGATGGACCGCTGTTGACAAGCTCAGCACCATTAAGATTGTAGAACCAAATAATCCCAGTAAAGCGCGGGTCTCTGTCAGAGACAATTGTCTCCGGTAGTCCATGTTGTCGATCAACACATTCCACAAACATCGTCGCTGTACCAACACCGTCGATGGTGTCCGCACTGACGCAAGATGAGCCATATTGCTCAAACGGTCCACAAAGACCATCACACCCGTGTTGCCCGCCAAGTCCTTCGGCAGGCCAAACGCAAAGTTTCACTCATGGACTGCCAACACCCGGAGGGTACCCGTAAACTGACTAGCGAATCTGCCGGATTTAGAGAGGGTTTCACCCTCTGACACGTCTCTCACATGTGCAAATATGCGCTCGTCCATTTGTACAGATTGGGCCACCAGTAGTGGCAACTCACAGAGCTATACGTCTTCTCACGACCGAGAAGGCCAATGAGTGGGGTGTTGTGGGCCTCATAGAGGATTCGGTATTTCAAATCCTCATCGTGAGGGACCACAATTCGTGGCGTATCCGTCAAATCGGTGCTGGTTAATTCATCTCCGCAGCCTTAAGCTAGCGAGATTCGAACGCGATCACACGATCTCACCCCTCGGCTTCTGCTTGTAGCAGTGCACTGTCGATGGCAAAGTCCGAAGCGTCACAGACGACACTAAAGGATAATCGGGATCTGTCAGCGCCAGTATTGGTGCATGAAGGAGACTGTCTTTGACCCTGTCAAAAGCCTCTCAAAGATCGGTGTTCCAACACCATCTCGTATCCTTCCTAAGGAGATTAGACAATGGCCGTGCCAGATCCGCGGAATTTGCGCTATATTTGTGCAAGTAGTTGGCAAGGCCAAGCCATTTGCACAAGTTCTTTGGAATTGGCCACTCCACAATGGCCTTGATCTTAGCAGGATCCGCTCGAATGGCACGCTTCTCAATGTAGCACACTAAAAAGAGAATTTCTTCAACGCCGAAAATGCACTTATAGGCATTAGCAAATAGCTTATTCGTGCGCATGCACTCAAGCACCGCTCTAAAATGGAAGATGTGGGGTTCCTCATCTGTCTTCTCTTTCCCGCACGACTGTGGATAAAGATAACTTCGAAGTATGTTTATGCATACACCCAGTGGGGTCGAAACAACTGCGTCCCAAGACAATTAAATATTGCTGGTGCATTTGACAGCCCTTGGGGCATCTCCAGTCACCCCCAGAGCAAGCGGCTCATATTACTCACCGCTGTCAGCGGAATATTACTCGCTCTCATGTGCAATTGGTAATACCCATCATCTGAGTCGAGTACGCTGTACTTTATACAGCCAACCATATTCTTCTGGAGAACATTCTTTCTAGAAATATGCGTCTGTGCCGGAATGGTCCAGCGTTTGGCTCATTTGTTAGCATGAGCGGTACGCCAGTTGCCCTTCGTCTTCCGAACACAAAATGTGGGTGTCAAATGGTGAGACTTGCTCTCACGCACCATTCCTGCCTCGTGGCTCGCACGTAAAAAGGCGTCAATGACGTCACACTGCTCTTTGGACAGGGGCCATCGGCGTGTTATGCAGTATTTGGCTCCCGGGACCAGGTCAATCTCATGACGCACACATCGGTCAGAAGGTAGAACTGACGGCGGGTCTTTGGAGACGGCGTCTTGAAACTCCTTTACCAAAGGATAGTACGGATCCAAGGGATCCTTTCGGATCGATGATCCACTTCGTGCATTCAGCACCCTCTTAATGACCTCCAGGATAGCTTCTCCCAGAAGTGGCGACGAGCTGTTCTCCTCGTTCGGTCGTATAGTGACCACCATGGCTAAATTGCCTGCTTTCAAGGCACCGTTAAACTGTTTTAAGGACATCTTTTCCAGGTCAAGTAGAGCATCCACCATGGAAGTAGCCTCGAGAATGACGCTGCCGTCTTCATCACCCGAAGGTGCATTGCACAGCTCGAATACTATGATATCCTGCACATTGACTGACCCGGTCAAGTGCCCGCGCCAATAGAGCTTCTGCTTCCTAGCAGAGGTGGTTTCAAGAATCACCAACGCTTCACCAGGAGACGTGCTCGTAGCGCTCAAGGTCTTCGACCTCCAATCGGTCCATGACTCATGGTGTTCCAACCTTGCCATACGAAGGATAACGTCATACCATGCATCCAAGTCTAAGACTAAGAATCAATCCACGATATCAAACCAAGAAACTTGACATCGAGGCCTACAGGAACCCACGGCACAGTGACACAACATCCCGACTCTAAGCGAACAGTGACGGTGTCACTCATCCACGCTTTCAGTTCTCAGCATACAGCTGAGCTTCTTTGATCGTGGAGCGCCGAGCAGAATTGCCCGACGCCTCGAAATCGATAAGAATTTTCTATGGCTTATCAAGCCCTGCACGGTCGCATTTACGACCAGCAAGCCCGGCTTGCATACAGGTTCCGTGTTTAAGAGCACAGAGCTTTTTTGGGCTGGGCCCTGCTGATCTCTACCTTTTAGAGGCACAACAAAACTCAGTTTTTTACCAGTAGGGCGCCCCGCGCCTACTGTGTTTTCTCGTGTCCTCGCGACAAACCAGACTGGTAAGAAGCAAGGCGTCGGTTCGATGAGCCTTTACGAACCTTGCGCAGGGAAAACCATTTCGAAGGTGGCTGCTGTCTCCACAAACAAAACACAGTCTTGTGTTTAAACGTTGCACAGCACCTCGGAGTTCTCTCCTCTTTCTCAACATAGCTGAGATCCATTGGCTCAGGCCCGCTCGAAGAGCTCTGAGGGTGTGCATTCAAAACAAGTCGTGTTGACTTGAAGTTGAATTTGGCGTTCAATGCTATATTCACCGCTTCTACAAAAGAAGACAATGCACGCGGAAGACTTCCATTCTGGTCAGGCCAGTGCGGAAACCTGCCATAGAGACGGTCATTGCGACCGCCTCGGGGATAGTATAGGCTGCCATCCCGGCAATAAGAGTTGTCAATAGTTGGACAAAGTCCACTAACTCCTTCTTGCCCTGTCGAGCAGCAAGGATCGAGACCCCACGCGATATGCCTGATTAGGCGGCGAGAACACTTGCAAAAGCTGATGCTTCAGCTCCCCCCAGTAAGGAAACGCAGCTTCAACTGAAGTACCGCACGTTGGTGCCAATTTTCGTGTTCGGTCCACGAGCTTGGAGATAGCTAGCGCCACGCGCTGTTGTTCGTTCTGGAGCACGGCCGATCCCATACATAACCATCTCGGCCTCTCTTACCCAGAGCAGGAAAAATTCTCCATCCTTACTCTCAAAGGTCCTGATGCCTACAAGACGGTGGCGTCATGGACGCAGTCTATGCTCACAGCTTCTACTGAAGACGCTCTAGCAAAACATTTTATAATTTGAAAACGCCTGCTTATCGCCTCGGGACCTTGCGAAACAAGGTGCTCTACGCCCTCAGGGCAAAGCAGGGATATTAGCTTATAAAGCCCGTCCTGCATGCCCTGGGGCGAATAAGAGTATTGCTCTATCCTCACAGAGAATGACTGACTACAAGTGCTACCAAGCGCTGCGGGGCTGCCGTAGCTTAAAGAAAAGCTAAGCTAAGGTCACCGACCTTACGTTCTATACAAGAACCAGTACTAGTGTAGCGGACTGCAATCAGCTAACTCCAGAGTAATAAAAAACCTTAAGCGTCCAGAATTTTAAACTGTATTTAATTGTTTTTTTTGCGGCAGAGCCGCTTGTATCTAAAACCTTAGAGTTTCTTGGTTAAATTTTAAACCCTAATTAATTAATATGCATTACTGCTGGCAGTCCTGCCACGTAGTTGCTTCATGTCACGGTGTAGCCACACAATTGTGTGATTAGACCAACTTGTGTGATCAACACCTATGTACGGTCACATCATCAGTGCGACCCGCCCTTTTATACAGGGTCATGTGTAACCCCGTTATAGCAAGAGTTGAAGAGGGGTATTAAATTGATATTCTTTCCGACGAATGTGGTATTTCGATAACGGTCGAAGTTTTTGCCATGCCGTATAAACAACAGCTCGACGTACGACTCTGTACAGAAGATCCGAGAGCATTGTGCCAGTATGATAATCGAAATGATGCTAGAGGCAGTGGAGATCACTGTGTTTATAGAGAGACTCACTAATGATCCTCCTAAGCCTGCAATTTTCCATCAGAGCCCAACGACTCTAGAAGATGTAATTATGATTGCATAGTGTAATGACTACTGTCAGCGTCAAGAAAGTGGTCAGACAGTCAGCCCGACGGAAGCATCTACAGCTGCTACTGGAACTCTAGGATCAATGGATCTCATTGTGGTGACTCTCCGTAGGCAGCAAATTTGCTGATAAGGATATCAACAACTTGGCCCCATCCGCCGTGGTTGTCTGCTTGGGAGACAAACCTCTCAACACGAATTTCGTCGTAGTGGCCCCAAGCCACATGGCATCAATATCACCAGGCGTTGGGGAGACGCCGGTAACAGTAGACACGTGGCGGTCTTCTGGGGAATTTATAAACTTGTGAGTGTGGTGGTAGAATCACTCAGGAGGGTTTGCCCTTTGAGGATCATTGTTCTTCTTAACGAAGGAAGTATTCACAGTCCTCGAGATTGACAAATCGTGTGACTTGATTTTAGGTATACCGTGGCTTGAGAAGCACGAGCCATGGATCCGTCTGGTGATCGAAAACGATCGGAAGTAGCTCTTCTGGCGTATGTAGAACTCTAAAAAGTAATAATCCTACTTACACTACGCATCATACGAAGCGCTCGATGCTCGGCAGTCGTACGCTGCTGGAAATGATATACAATTCATTGATATTTGTCATGCAGTTGGTATTCCCCAGGTTAGCAAAGATACCGATTCGTACGGAGTCGCCTTGAGTGGTCACTCAGAAAGTGTGTCGATAGGTCTAGTGGTGCCCGAAACTGGCTACATTAAACCATTGATTCTTTGGTGGATACGGCGATTTGATCAACGTAATAATTTTTTGAGGTGGAGATGTCTGTTGTAGCACCCCTCAAGACAGAAAAATATTTCCGACATGTGTCAAGGGAAGTCGGAGGAACTGACTGTGGCACTGTGGCTGAATCCACCAATACTCCCGCTAATACAGTGGATGATTCGGTTTGTGGGTTCATGAGTTCATGGGTACAAATGTGATGCGTCTATCTGTTGTGTGGTTCAGCACAAACCATGTGAAGAATTAGTGTAATTTGTTTCATGTGAAGGAATTAGTGGAATTTGTTGATCGCGGTGTTGATACTCCCGCTTTGGATGCGGTTGTGCGGGTAAGTTAGTCCAGCGTAATACTCCCACGATTATAATATAGCATGCGAATATGCAGATCCGCGTATTGTGGATGCAACGGCTGATTGTGAGGTTACAACAACAGATGTTCTTTTGGCATCGTTGCCGAGGATGGAAGAGCTGGTGCATCTTGAAGAAATAACTCAAGATGACTTTCTACACGCCTTGAAGTGTGATGACATTGCGGATGTCGTGTTGCTACAGTCGAAGGTCGACCCAGCGAAACAACGCTCATCATCAGTTTAATTCGGTTCTCGAAGAATTTTGACAGAGTGTAGAGTCACACAGCGTATCAGCTATTCTGAAAGATCCAACCGATCCTTGTCATTCACTTGATATGGAATACAAGGATGGTGAAGTCAGTGCGAAACTACCCTCTGGTCTTCGCGAGTTCGATACGAGTTTGATCGTGAACCCGGTTTAAAGCATGGAATAGTGACCACTGTCGCGAACACAAAGCGAATACATCGATGAATTCTTTTCTCAAAAGCAATTTGTTCGGATGGTGAGAAAGAGAAAATCCTCTCACGTTCTGTGTGCATGATCCAAATGGTAAATGGCGTATCGTTCACGCCTATAACAACTTGAATGTACTGGCGATTCGTGTCAAAACACCAATCTCGCCTAAAATGTCATCATCTATCGTATGTCCAGCTGTACACAGTTTAGTTGATTTGGTCAATGATATTACCATATTACGAAATATTGATGAGGGACGAAGACGTTTCTTTGACGGCTGTAAGTACACCAACTGGTGTGTTATGGGAGTGGCATAATATGCCACAAGGAAGATTTAATGTACAGCAACGTTCCATCGATTGATCTTTTATATGTTTCGACCTTCGCGACGCTTCACAAAAACCTATTTGTCGACATTTATGCTCGTTGAAAGGTTAAACAATGGCAGATCTACCGAATAAATGCTCTTGGACACCTCTGTGTGGTGCTAGAATGTATGCGTGCGCATTCATTGCAAGCGAATCTTGCAAAGTACATTTCTGGTGCCGGCAAAGTACCGGTCCTCGGTTGTGATGCTGGTAAACACGGTGTTTGTGCAGGTTCTGGGTGTGATGCTGGTAAACACGGTGTTTGTGCAGGTTCTGGGACAGTCAAAGCAATATGAGGAGTGGCCAGCACCAAGGAATCAAAAGTATTTGAGAAACTGGATCAATTTAACCAATCACATGTATCGCTTCTCGCGTGACTACACGGAATTGGTACGCCCATATCAATTTTGCTGATGAAGGACGTACTGTGGGAGTGGTCATCCACTTGTGAAAAAGCCTTCACTCAGACGAGAACTGTTTGATGGAAGCACCATTACTTGCTTTACCAAATGGTACAAAGCTGTATTGCATGATGTATGACGCTTCTGAGTATGCAACAGGTGGTGCATTTTGGCAAATGGACTCAGAGGAGGGACACGATCGTGTCGTGTCAATCGCGACAGCTGAAGCCAGTAGAAAAAAATACCGTATTCACGAAAAGAACTGTTTGGAAATGAAGCCTGGCTGGTGAAGTTTCATGCTCGCCTCTTGGGTCTAATTCCGTTAATCATCCACACAGATCACGCAAGCTTGCATTATACAGTTAGTTTAGTCTCTTCAGTTGTCATAGCGGATCCCTCGCTGGTTGTCATTCTTTGCAAAATACAACTTCAAGGTCGCATTCAAGCCGAAAAAACATTACGTGCTGGTAGACGTATTGTCACGTCGTCCGGATTACGAGATAGCCCAAAATTAGCTATATCGAATAAGATGTTTCCGATATGATACGTCGGGTGTGTTTTGAGAATGAACAGTGTGATCTGATCATTAAGCACTCTCATTGGGTGGTACGGAACTCCATTACAAGCTTCCTGGTAGCTTGCAATCACGGATGCATCCATATGATTGAAGGATAGTCTTCATGACTATAAATTGCACGTGGCGACAAGACACGGATTGTAGTTAGCCTCAACGATGATTTGAAACACATGATCGTGCGCGTGGCGCATGATACACCGATGGCCGATTTCTTTGGCTATGAGAGATAGATAACAGCATGTGAGTTGCACTGTACGTGAAGACATGCAAAGTCTATCAGCGTGTGTAGAGCGCACAGCACACGCGAATGCCACGGCAGAGTCTCCATTTTTTTATCGACAATTTAAAGTCAGTCGCTCTGGACTTTATCTTCGGCTTTCCCGATAATGCTGATGGATACATAGGAGTGCTCGACTTCCTCGACAGACTCAGCAAGATAGCTCACATCGCTCCATGCAGCGAATGCATCGATGCCAAAGGTTCATCTAGATTGTTTGTTGACCACGATTTTTCGCAATCTCGGGTTTTCAGACGCTATCGTCTCTGGTCGTAAAATATACGGTCCATGAGTGGCTTTAGGCAAAAACGTTTTAGACCCTGAGCATTCCCTTGGATATGTCTAGGGTTTATCCGGCGTTACGCCCGGGGACTGATGGGCAAACAGAGCGTGCCGACCGAATGGTCGGTGATGTGTTAAGAGCTTCTGCGAGGAAAATCGCAGAATGAAGTTCCTTGTTACAATTGGTAGAGTTTGCTCCGAACAAATCTGTTTATTCATTCGCTGAATTTACGCCATTTTTTGGGGCCATCAGTTACTGCTTTGTGGGATGGGTGGTGTCTCTGGTGTTAGTGGGGGAGAGGCTCGGCGAATCGCTGCCGCTCAAATTGACACAATTGATGAAGCAAATGTAAAGCTTAAGTTCAAGGAAGCCCCGGACCAGTTCATCATAGGTAATGTGAATGTTATCACATGTGTGCGTGAGATGCCATGACAGATATACAAGATTTACAAAAGAAATGCAGATAGACGAGGTTGTCAAGGCAAAATATATTTCAAAGTTGGGGATGATGTTCTACTTAGCCCTAAGACTCCATCCGACGATGCGTTTTTGAGATTGGGAAGCTCGAGGCTATTAACTCGCTTCATCAGTCCATCTCGAGATGTGTCATACCAGGGAAATGATTACACTATCGACCGACCGAGCTAGATAAGGACACATCCAACGTTCTACGTAGGGCACCTCAAGCTCTATTATCGTACTGACGCGACTATATACAAAAATGTAGCACAGGTTATTCGGATATGGCTTTAAAGACTCACCTTCGGCACGAGGGTCAAAATAAGAAAACCTTGGCGTCGTCACATCAGCATCATCGTGAGTTTCGGAGCCAAACAAATGATCGCGATGATCGGAACGTCTACACGAAAAGATGGCTGCTGATTGCGTTTATGATTACTACTAAAAGAATATCCACCCGATCCAGAGCGAAACACTGGGCAGAAGGCTCCGCATCATCAGCGGTAGCAGCCGCAGAGGGAGAATTTACAGAGCCTGCTTCACCGTCGAGTCTGATTCCTTATCGCATCCCCTGGCTAGTTTCATGACACCATGCCAGATCGTGAACTTCGCAGACGATTTGTCAAATATCCTTCACGCGTTGTCGCGCCATCTACACCCGATCGAGCACCTCAATCATCTGACGGCTCACCATGAAAAATAGTGTCTTCTTATGGTCAAAGTATTTTCAAATTAGACTTAGACTGTGAGCAGCCATAGAAATTGCAGTGGGGACGCCCTCTTCAAGCACCCCCCCCTCTAAACGATCGATTGGGATATCGATTGTACCATGTCGAGAACGTGGATGCGGAGAGGAACGTTTATTGAATGCACCAAATTTTAGCGCATCTTCCATATCGGAGAGAACCTGATCCTGCGCTGTTTATGGGGCAAACCTAAAGCGCATATCGCAAAGCTGCGTGAATGCATCCGGATTTAATTAATCGAACCCATGCCCAAAATCGAGTGTCGATTGTCTAAACGGAATCTAGATCGGATTGCAAGATGTACGGGACGTACATGAGACTTCGTGGGTCTCCTCCAGCACAAGTTATCAATTCAATGGCGAAGATATACGCGGTTTGAGTCATCACTCGAGATTCAATCGATTAAAGTGTTTGTCAAACTCTACGGTGGTACAACCACGTCGGTCGTGAAAGTTGTGATGACAATAAAATTCACGAAAGCGCAAATACACTAAAGGACTGAACGCGCTGTTGGGCTAATATAACAATCGTCATCCGCCCAAGCTGGTCGTTTGATGCCAGGATTTGGCTCAACTTGGGAAAGCGCTGTTCGGCGGAGTATGCCTAAGATCGATAATGGCAAAGAAGCCTTCGCATCCTCGGATCGAGGCGCGGTTTTGCTTTGTGCTTGTCGTCGACAAAAGTCGTCTTCGATGTGTTTCATTTCGTGTGGAATCACGAATGACCGAGTATCAGAGTCGTAGAAAGTTTGAGGATAATATGTGCAGCAGTGCTACCGTAGCTCTTAGATCAGAGGAAGCTTACTAAGGTCACCTACCTTCCGTTCTTTACCTGAACTAGTACGAGTATTGCGGATCGCAATCCGCTACATCCAATAGTACTCAGAATCTTAACCCAAGAATATTACCCTTCCGCTCAAAATTGAAACTTTATTTACTTGTTTTATTTGCGGCAGAGTCGCCTAGATATAAAACCATGGGTTTTCTCAGTTAAATAACCTAATTAATACGCATAACTACTGGCAGTCCCGCCACATAGTGGCTTCGTGTTACGGTGTAGTCACACCTTTGTGTAATTATACCGTCTTGTGTAATCCACACCTTCGTACGTCGCACTATCTTGTGTGACCCACCCTTTCAGACCAGGATACGTGTAACCAGTTACACTTTCCCCCATCAAAATTGCGAATACCCACAATTCACATTTGACTGTCGCCTCGTACGAGCAAGCGGAAAAAGAGAGCCTCTATTGTAATTGCTATTTAGTTTTCTCTGTTATTCACGCAATGCATATACTTGGGTGAGCTTTAGACTATTACCCAAGACATACGTACACTATCTATCTTCAAAAACTGGCTTACTGTCTGACGTGCGGATTACAGCCCACGTATATCACAACCCTGGAGTTCTCATCTTCATAAATGAATACAAAGTTCTCAAAATGCACAATTATTCAAAAGTGTAGATGACATTTGTACAATTGTACAATATGTAGTATACCAAAGTATAGTACTATGTGAGTCATTTATCACCTTACTACTATTGTTAGATTTTGAGCGAAGCTGAAATTCTGATTTTTATTGCAATTAAACTTTAACCCTTTAGAGATCTATTTTAAATTTGCGCAAGACCTAAAATGGCTGATTTTGAAAACAAATCAAGGTACAGTATGATTGTTCTGAGCCCATTCTTTCTGTGCAGAAGATACAAAAATCATGCTAGAATGAAACAAATCACGACAATAATATTGAGTAGAAGATACATTTATAGTAAGCACATTAATATTTTATAATCACGACTAATGGAATTACATTATGGATTCAAAGAGGTGAATAATCGCTGGAAGGTCCAGCTTTTCTCTTTAAATGCTTGTCATCCTTCCATTTGCTTCCCTTACAGTCGTCGCGATCTTTGCCTGTCGCTAACACAAAGTCGGAGTGGCCCAGTTGATTTGCCGGATACATCCTGAAGCTTATGCAGTGGATCCTTTGGATCTTCCGAATTGTTGACAAAGAGAAACTGTAAACAACCTGTTAAGACATCACGTTTTTTTTTAACTTTAGTTTCAATGCATAACAATTGAAAAAGCTTTACAATATATCTATCAGTATTTGCATTTCACCGAAACATGCACAGATGGAGAGAGGCATTTAAAACTGTGCTGTGGTATGGTGATAGAAAAAAAAGTTTTCGAGACGTGGTGCTAAATTTTTTTCGTGTCTTTGAACACAATAATGGCAGTAAGCATGCTTTGGACCGGGCGCCGTTACGTTACGCAAGCCCTGAGTACAATTGCTAGAGGGATATGCACAATTTCCTGTAGCGATATTCTTATGCTTTTGTTAAGTAGTTCTTATGGATTAAGATGTCTTAATTGTTGACTATAAGTCTGTTTTTCCGTTTTCTGCATAAAGGGCGAGACAAGGTCAGAAAATTATCGAGATGATAGTCTACAAGTCCTTCTTGTCCTGTATAGCAAATTGTTTAGAAGCTGAACTTACGAAAGAAACCGAAGTATTTGGCCCAATCCAGGGAGCTAAACAATGCATCACACTGTGATCTCAATAAACGAAAGAGCCTTTTGCAGTCTGGAGTGAAGAGTGACTTAAGGGAAATTGACAAATGTTCTCTCTCATGGGGGAAAGAGGTCGTAAAAAGGTCGCTTGAACTATTGTACAGCCAAACCACCAGGACTACGATAAGATGGGAGATGAATACAATGCATGACCTCTTTTTTTTTCTCTAAGTAATTCCAACATCCAACGACAAAAAGGACTTCTACTTCATCAAAGTGCGCAGACGCACCGTGTAAACGTCCAAATTTTGCCCGCGGTCTGTTTCATCTTGTTCATCTGATCCAACGCAGAAAGTACCAGCTTCAATACAAACATATCTATGTAATAGGCTTGTCACTTTGGTTCCTTATTAGTGAAAACAACGCGGCCAACGACTTGTATCTATCAGATTTGACTGCATCGTCACAGAAACGAGTAGCATAGAGGTGGTATGTTAGAAATCTACAACTAGCAAGTTGGGTACAAGCTTTGATATATCGGCATATATCTTTTGAGAGAGATTTCTAGAAATCACTGGAATGGTCATCACTTCGTCAGTTTTCTCGTAAGGTTTAATTTTACTAGATAAAGTGAGTGTATTACCTTTTTTGTTATGCTGTCTTTCTAGCCAATTGTTTAGTCTTTGTGACATGCGTTTGTGACCAGCGTCAGTGCAGCTTTCATTCAATAATAAATATCTTTTTATGATTTCACTCGTTCGCCATGCATCATTCAAAAATTTCAGTTAAGCTCATTCTTCGTATTTCGTTCTTACCAACATAAAAACTCTCTGATGCGTGTACGATCGATCGTTGGGTTATCTACCGTTGCAATTCTTTGCTACCCTGAGCTTGTCCGCGTGGTAGCGACATCGTCCATTTCTGGTGAGCGTCGTGAAAGTACACATTTGAGAAGGGGCGTTCAATCAGCAACGGATCAAGTCCAATCTCTTTCCGAAGAACGAATGCAGATAAAAGGAGGTCCTATAGCACATGCTTTGGTGGACATCGAAATGATTGCAAGGTGGTCAAAGACATATCGGAAGGCACAGGGATTCAATGCGAAGGGCTGGTTTAAATCATTTGAAGCTACGAAGCTTAAGCAACTCGAGATTTTGGGAAAAGAAAAGTACTTTGCCGTGATGGAGATGGAGAGACTTCGCCTAGGCGAGATGGTGGAATCGAACCTACTTTATCTGGCTTGTGCGCAGCTCGACGAATTGCTCGATATGACTGAAGCAAAAACCTTTTTGTCGAGCGCAGCGTTCGATACATAGTACTCTGATCTCAAGGAGCTCGTCGTACCCGAGAGTAAGCTTTACCGGTCGGGCTTTGGCGGAAAGCAGGACTTGGATGATAAACAGGTCTTAATTGACAAGCAGGTCTTGGATGACAGGCAGATCCTGGTTGAGAATCTAGCTTCGTCTATCAACAAGGTTGTGAGTGATCTTAAGATGTTGGCTGCCAAGCAGGTCATGATTGAGAAGATAGTGGTCGATATCAATAAGTTTATTGATGACAAGGTCTTGTCTAACAAGCAAGGCTTGGTCCAGATGTTACGCGATACTATCAAGAATACCTTGGATACAAAGCAAGTCTTTGATGACAAACAAATCTTTGATGACCAAAGAGGCTTGATTGAGCAGCTCGTTTTGTCTATTAAGACGGTTTTGGATGTCGATCGCTTTTTTGACAACAAGCAACTTTTGGTTCAGCAGCTAATCTTGGCTATCAAGAAGGTCTTAGCTGACAAGCAGGTCTTGGCTGGCAGGCAGGTCTTTACTGACAAGCAGGCCTTGAGTAACGAGCAGGGTTTGGTTCAAAAGCTAATCTCAACCTTCAAGCAAGTCTTTACTGATAGGAAGGTCTTGAACGACAAGCAGGTGTTGGCTGAGAGGCAGGCCCTAGTTGAGGAGCTACTCGTGGATGCTAAACAAGGTGTGACTGGAAAC
>NW_020187475.1:199371-205510 GCF_900000015.1 Plasmopara halstedii | reverse complement strand
GCCACACCACATCTCCCTTGGGAGAGTGACGGGTCACTCTCATGTAACCCCGTTACAACACGTGACAGCGCCAGCCTCACTTGTTGATATCTATGCTTGTAGATAGTAAGATAGATGCATTAAGTATCTAATTAAGCTGAAAAACTTTATATAAATGGATTACTCTTGTCAAAGAAGCACTAGATACCTCAAGTGTTCTCGGTCTCGATCATCGTCGGAGCAGACTCCATCCTCGTGCATTGATTTACGTGGACCAAATGTCTTCTATGCGGTGCACAGCAACTCTGTTGGATCTGTTCGCACTTGGCGTCGATTCCTCGACCTGACTCTATATTGAATGATAACCCAACTTGTTAACCTACCTGTCTTCGTGTAGCACGACACGCTTCATAAGCATCTGACCTTTGTTAGTCACGAGGGCATATAACGAAAGTGATGGTCCAAGTGCCACAGGCAGTAATCGCTTGCGTTACCAGCTATGGAGACACACCGTTAAGACAGCCCCAGAAACGCTTATAACAGGCGCACACAAAGCTGCCAGCGCCAAGATCTTGGCAGTTTATGCTCGACAAACTGCCTGGGAGAAGCAAAAAAGTATATAAATAGCAGTGATCCACTCTGGTAATTGCTTAGTGTCTTGAGCAGCGCTAGAAATACTTACGAGACAGGAAGTTTAGGATGGTCTGTCGTGGCTTCAAATATCTATATATTTTTGTAAGCTTCTCGCCCGATATTACATCGGGTAAAACAAATTAGAGTATCGCGGTCTCCCCGCTCTGAAACGCAAAAGATTTTCAGAGCAATTTGGTGTTGCAGTCTCCAGGGCACGACTCGGTAGACACATATGACTATTGTCCAGAGGAGATAGCCAAGCCAACAATCTAACGATATCG
This sequence comes from Plasmopara halstedii, assembly GCF_900000015.1. Classification (NCBI taxonomy): domain Eukaryota; phylum Oomycota; class Peronosporomycetes; order Peronosporales; family Peronosporaceae; genus Plasmopara; species Plasmopara halstedii. The sequence goes on along the minus strand of NW_020187475.1, from coordinate 204,617 downwards.
CTGAGTCAGCACTAACGTGGTACGCATCAACATGTAGAGCAGTAACTGTTTAAAGGCTTTTTGAGAACGTCTTGTATATTGGTATATGGAGCAACATGGGGAGTCACAAGTGATGAAAAACTCTCTTTATTACCTCGGACGGTATTTCGTTGACTTATACTTAGATGATGTGAAAGTGGCGAATTATGCACGCTTGAAATAATTCAATGCAGCTATTATTCCGAGGCAAACGCCAAAGAATGTTATGCAGGCGGATCCCGCGAGCGCTAAGGGCAGTGTAGACTGGCTACCTCGACAAATCAAACAAAATTTAATAAATGTTTGGTCTGATACGTGCAAATACGCCGACATGACACAACCACTCATCGATATTTTGAAAAATATGTCATTTGGTGCTGGGGTGCTAAATCCGGGCGACTCTTAAGTCTGTAAGGATAAGCCACATATGGTTCCAATTCTGCTGCATAGAATGTCGAAATGACCATTCTGTGTCGTTCGTGACGCTTTGGCTATTGGCGTTGCCTTATCCCAGGAACATACCGATGATCAGGATCACGTGATCGCCAACTTTAATTGGCTTGAATGAATTCTCTGACCATGAGAAGAAGACACTTACAGCAAAAATATATTGACAGGATCAGGTCGCATTTCTAAGCTGTTTGTGATATATACAGATCATGTATCGCTCCACGAGTCAGCTTATTGTGGTGACTGATACGCTTTAACATCTCTATGACCAAACGTTGTCGCGATTCACGATGGTGACGTGGCCAAATGATATGGTGATATGTTCAGCATATGGTTCAGCAGCAGCTTACAAGTGAAAGCTTTGATCAGATACATCTCTATAAGTGCGCACGATTGCTCATTTCGGTCATTCTGTAATCTAAAGTTTGCTGTTTTACAGAACTGACCCCCACATCACACAATGTGCGGCGATTTGCAGGATTAAAACTTACATAGAATGCTGTTCAAACTACATGATAGCTCCGTTGGAGGCCACCTTGGTCAATACAATACTGCTTCGTAAATAATATGTAATGGTGATCTGACTATGTAAGCAAGTAAGCACATATGTGCGCACACGGAAACGAATCGAAGATGAAGATCCACCCAAATGCATCGATGTTTATGTTCAGTCTGCTTACTTGAGAAAAATATTTGTTGTCCAGGGATATATATCTTTGGTAGTCTTCCGAGCAATATGATTTGAGGCTTTTAGATGACTTAGATAAAATTGATCATCTGACTGCAGTCAGCGGCACTGATGCGAACATGGGATTTACTGTGGTTGTGGTGTCGGATCAAGTTCTTCTGTTGCTTAGCCCCAGACTAGACATTTGCAACGGGAGATCCATCGACTGATGGTTCAACGGATCGATTGAATACCATCAATTTAGCACATGCGTGATCGACGTGCTTTCACTCATTTTTCGCGCTGAACAGCATTGCCTACGTCTCTGTGGGCTTCGCACTGCTACATTGAAATGGGTGGGATAGTGATCGTGTATCGTTGACAACTCAGCCAAATGACTCCAGTCTTGATGCTGAAAGGATTGACAATACTATTCGACTTTTGGATATCATTTTGGCTAGACGTCGAAGCAAAACAAAGCTTTATTCTGCAGAGATCGAGCGTCATGCCCCAAATGTGCGACGCTATTGCTGTTAGCCAGGACATGCAAAGAAATCAGGCATATGTCAGAGGCGGACAAAACACCACATGACGTTTTGTGGATTAAAAGGTTGCTAAAAAAGTTTTCGCTACCCAAAGGCAATACGAAAATCACAGTCTCGTCCCAGTTATCAATATTGGCAAACAGCTTATCAAAGCGCATACACTTGCGCAGAGCCCGTAAGCGCTAAACGTGGTTGTTTCCGCTTTTGGTTCCTGTAATCAAAATGTATGACTACTCGAATTTATAATTCGATTACATTAACTTCGTAAGTAGCTATACATTGCAATAAAACAATTTATCGCAACAAAACTTTGCGCTCGAGGAAGTACCACGACTGGATTCACTTTAATACAATAAAATGATCTAAGCAATGTTTTATTACGTCAAAGTTCATACGCTTGAAAATTACTCCTGTTGTATTTATCTCAAGGCTCCTCCATACAAAAAAAAAAAATTGTATTGTATTTTAATTTATACGCTTGAGGAAATACCCCAATTATATTCACTTAAAACAATGAGATATTGTACCACAAGGTTTCTTAACTTCAAAGATCATACACTTGAAAATAATTTCAATAGTAATTGCTTAGTCCGTAACTACATATTGCAATAAAACATTTATTATATCAGAATGAACATGCTCGAATAAATACAACGATTGTTTTCACTTTGTTACAATATATTGTTGTACATCAAGACTTCATTACTTCAAAGTTCATACTAATAGAAATAATTCTAGCATATTCACTTAGTATGCAACTACACATTGCAATAAAACATTTTATTGTATCAAAATTAATACACTCGGGTAACTACCCCGATTGTATTCACTTTAGAACAATAAAAATGCTGTACCACAAGGTTTCACTACATCAAGTGCATACACATTTTATTGTATTAAAGTTTATACGCTCGGGGAACTACCCCGATTGTATTTACTTTAATACAATAATTTACAATGTTTCATTACTTCGGAGTTTATGCTTGAAAATAATTTCAATTGAATTTACTTAGTCAACAATACATCAAGCTCAAGGCTTGCTAGAACACCGATAGAGCCCGCTTACGATAAATTGCATATTCTATGACCCAGCAGGCATCCGCCATGCTCCAGAACGAGCAACAGCGCGTGGCGCTAACTATCTTCGAGCTCGGGAACGGAGTGTGAGAATGGGTACTGACGTGCGGTGCTTCGGTTTAAGCTGCGTTTCCCTCCAGAAAGGAGCTTGAGCGTCAGAATTTGTGAGTGTTCTCGCCGCCTAATCAGCCATATCGCGTGCGATCGCGATTCCTTGCTGCTCGACAGGGCAAGTAGGTTAGGTGAACTTTGTCCAAGGGGTGAGAACTCCCATTACCGGAATGACAGCCGATCCTCTCTACGAGGCGGTCGCAGTGACCGTCGTCATGGCGTGGCCAGAATGGAAGTCTTGCGTGCGCAACCGTTTCTTTTGAAAAGCGGTGAGTGTGGCATTATATGCCGAATTCAACTTCAAGTCGGCACGACTTGGTTGGAATTAATTCCTTCAGAGCTCGTCGAGCGAATCTAATCCAATGGATCTCAGCTATGCGGAGAAAGAGGAGAAGGAGCTCCAAGCTGCCAAGCAGCGTGTAAGCCCCCGAGAGTGTTTAGTCTGTGGAGACGCCCGTCACCTTCGGGTTGTTTGTCCCCTGCACAAAGCGCGTGAAGATTTGTTGAAAAAGAGATAAAAGCAGCAGAACCCAGCCCCGAAAGCTCCGTGCTCTTGGACACGGAACGTGTGTGCAAGCCGGGCTTGCTGGTCGTGAAAGCGACCGTGAAGAGCTTTAAAGCCATGGAACGTCGTTATTGGTTCCGAAGCGTCGAACAGTTATGCTCGCCACTCCACGACTGAAAGAAGTCAGCTGTATGCTGAGGCGCTGTTGAGTGACACTGACACTGCTCGCTTAGTGACGGGACTTGTGTCACTGTGTCGAAGGTCCCTGTGGACCTTGGAGTCAAGTTCCTTGACTATGCTAGCTTAGAACGCTGCTAGCTCCTGGAATTGGGAGCAAAATATGTCCTCAGCCTTGGTATGGCATGGTTGGAGCACCATGAAGCATGGATTGGTTGGAGGTCGAAGACGTTGGGCGCTATGCGCACATCTCCTAGTGAAGCTTTGAAGATTCATGAAGCTATATCTGCTAGGAAGCAGAAGCGCAAATGGCGCGGGCACTGGACCGGGATGGTCAATATCCTGGATATCGGAGTATTTGAGTTGTCAAACACCAAAGGTTTTGAGACAGGAGTCCCGAGCGTGGCTCGCGGGCTGAACGTGGAGTGGGATGTAGCCCATTGAGCGTTGCTCGAGTATTGGAGCAATCGCTGCATGCCATCGGTGGCATGCCGAGGCGTCGAGTACGAGACCCTTGTAATGCTCGTGGAGTGGCACGTTACCCACTGAGTGCTGCTCAAGTTTCAAAGCAGTCGCTGTATGCCACGAGTGGCATGGTCGGACGAAGTTCGAGGTATCTTAGGCGAGGTCCTTTTGATGCGCGTAGAGTGGTACGTTATCCACTGGACGAAGTCTGCATAAAAAAGCTTTTCGTCGGAGGCGTTAATAACATCGAGGCTCCGATGGAGCAGGGAGTGGGGACACGATACGACGCCAAATGCATATTCCCACCGAGACGATAAAACCTCTATAAAAGGAGACGGCGGAGCGTTCGTTATCTGCAAGGCGCAAGGCATCGTCCATGACCCAGGGTGTGTCTACCGTAGACGATTGCGCGCAGCTATATACCCTTATCGACGGTATGAAGAAAGAGGAAGACGGCGAAGTCACTCTCAAGGCTGTTCTTGCGGTGGGATCTCATCTTGAGCTGGGCGAGATGTCCTTCGAAAAGTTCGGCGGTGCTTTAAGGCAGACAATTTAGCCGAGGTTGTAATTATAAGACCGAATGAGATTTACTCGCCATCGCTTCTGAATGAAGCTGACCTGGAGGACATTAAGAGGGTGCTGAACGCACGAAGTGAATTGTCGATCCTGAAGGATCCCTTGGATCCGTACTGTCCTTTGCTCAAGAATTTTTAGACGTTGTCTCCAAAGGCTCGCCGTCGGGTGTGCGTAGTGGCTAGTGATGCCCTAAGGGCTGTTAAATGCCAGCAACATCTAAGCTTCCGATAACGCAATTGTTCAGGCCCCATCAGGCATATACACAGACATACTTCGACGACATCATTGTCCACAGTTGTGCAGGGGATGACGAAAACCACATCGTTCGTTTGAAAGCGTTGCTCGAGTGCATGCGCACGAATAAGCTTTATGCAGCCTTCAAGCGGACCCCATTAAGGTCAAGGCCACTGTGGACTGGCAGGTTCCAAAGAACCAAAATGATATGCGCAAGTGGCTTGACCTCGCCAACTACTTGCACAAGTATAGCGCAAGTTATGCGGAAATAGCACGGCCATTGTCGAATCTCCTATGGTAAGATACAAAATAATGTTGGTAAACAGAGCATCGGGAGGCTTTTGACAGGGTCTAAGACAGTGCTTCATGCACCAAAACTGACGTTGCCAGACCCCGGTCGTTTCTTAGTATCGTCTATGAT
>NW_020187475.1:186221-199361 GCF_900000015.1 Plasmopara halstedii | reverse complement strand
GCCCGAGAAACGCATAATCGATTGAATAGAGAGCGATGCGGGCAAAAGTAGCGAGTGAGACCTGCAACGCAATCGAGGATAGATCCAAAACTTTTAAAGGACTTTCACTTCAGGCTCGTCACGATTTGAGAGGCGATTAATAGCGAATTCATGTTGATAATCTGATGCGCAAGATAGATAGCCATTCAGTCGCAACAGCGCGAGAATTTTTGTCTTAAATCTTTAACTTGGAGTCTTTATAAAAAAAAGTTTAACATAACATTTTAAGTCTACATACATTGTCTGCATATATTTTATAATATATCATATTGTCGGAATAGTCGGAAAAGTCCACACACTTATTGGACACATTGTATAATCACAGTAGTAACATGTTGCTTTACCCTGCTACTCTCTAGAATCGGTCCATCGTTTCAACATCACCGCCGCAGCGGTACGCACTGAATTAAATGAGATTAAATCATTTGTTACCGATATTGTGTCATCCTATTCGGTACATGGAGCAATTTACCAAAATCTTAAATTGGGAGGTTTCACGGCTTACAATGCGAGAAAAGTAAAGGAAAAGGATAATGCTTTCGAAAAAACAAATTTCGTTCCAACAATAATACAACAAGTCTTATCGCCGATACTGTGCTACATCATAGAGGAAGGTACTGTGCTGAACTTTACATTGGTGTAATTTTGGAGGGTTTATTGCGTCTCTTCAACAACGCCGACAACTTGTTCCATTTAAATCCCGTAACACCAGCCCGTCGGAGTCCATGAGCTAAAGGCGACCATATAGAGCTGGATAACTTCCCGTTTACATCATTTTTCTTCAGTGCTGAGAATAACGGATATTTATGAACCAATCTCCGCTGTTTCTTTTCAGAATGATGGGATTTTAGCTGTGGTAGTCTCTCCTTCACACCTGTTGTATCTTCCTCATCTGATAAAAACAACATCAAAGTCAGACCAATCAATTATTTTCAAATACTCTTTGTACCTATTGATTTAGCGGCATTTTTACTATGATCGGCTGGATTTACTTGATCTAACGGCTTTAGTCGGCGATGTTGGCTGTCTTGGGCTTTCCAACCACTGAATAGCTCCGCAGGTACATTTGCCGAGTGTTCAATGTCGGATATCAGCGGTGTAACCCGAGACTTATCAGAGTTAGTAGAAGAAGAAAACGCATCATGCTTTTGCACGAAGCTGGACAGAGTCACGATGAATGTCAACATCGACAGCCGCATATTCCGTGTTTTGTGGCGAAGATGTTAAATTCAAACTGAAGTGGGAGGCACTGAGAGCATTACGCCACATGTATACGCTATGTGAATGGTTATCTGATTCGCCATGGACGAATCAGCTATACACAGTGCCCATCACTTATTTTTTACTGTATAATCAAAGATTCCGAGGGACTTGATTCATATTCGACCCTTAGCGACCATTCTCTCTGCACACCCAAGTGCCAATTTAGTGTCAGACAGAGTCAATTTACTTCAGGAACAACGTAAGCGTTTGTATTTTCACCACAAATACACCGCACCTTGATTTAGCCATACATAGTACACACATAAATGGGTGCTTTTTTTGGGGTTAGATAACTTCAACGATCTCGATTAGTAATCACATATTACTTTTATGTAGTATACACTCTGTGCGACAATATTACTGATGAAGCGGGACTCATCAAGAACGCAGTATATCTTCCCACCAGTGATGAGCTAGACATGATCAGTAAGAATAGACTAGCTTAGGCATCTTACATTTAGTGCATCAAGCTGTTCGAGACAGCAGACGCCTACGCTTATTTAATTTGAACCTCGAGGAATTTTTAGTCGAATTGTAGAGTAGATCCGACGTTTGGTAACCCATGCAATGACTTGGGTCTCATAAGAGTAAAAGAAAGGAAGAATGAAGACAAACATAATTCTCACACTGCATCGCGAAATGACATGAGAAGGCATGATCCTACACTCACAAAATTTGATATTTTGATTTTGCCCCTACAAATCCTTTACTTTTTTATACCATCAAATGGAATATTTTGATGGAGCAGCCTATAAACAAGAAGTGCTTGGATCAACAGGAATGAGGTTTCAATGCAGCATTTGATGTAGACGAGCATTAAAGTGAGCCTCAAACAATTGACATTGTGGTTGTGTGCCAAAACACTCACGAGTTTGAATTTCTCGTAAAGATGTGAAAAGCAAAAGCTGCAAGGTTCTCAACGATGATCAAAGCGCTCATTTTGACCAAAAGTGCTTTCATCACTGATGTAACTCCATATACGATTACGTGATGATCTTGCAGAGCGCACGTCAAATGTGCATCGTTTGATGCACCTGCGTGGACATCATAGCTGAACGTCTTAAGGTTCCATCCCTATGATTTAAGATGTTTAATGACAAGTTGTGGCTTATCTGACACATATGATTTAATTTAGTGACAAATTTCTTCTTTTTTTCTGTTCCCGAGCAGACATCGTGGCAATTGTCTATGAAGGTGGAATCAATGATAAACAAGCCCTTTGCGTTTCATTCATGTGACTTCCACCAGCACGTGACCTTTTCTCTTCGACTAGTTTGAAGATATCTTCAAAGTACACGGCGTTGCGGGTGACGATCCTTATTTTTGAGCTTGAGTGGTGTTAAATTCGTCCACAACACTATGGCGACGATCTAGCTTGGATACACTCTTCCTCGATAGAAGTCAGATGTTTCTGTACATTCTTGATATATCGAAGTCCCTTGTCTTGATAATTATTAGATGAGTCAACTTTGAAATGACTTCGCACAGTGTCAAACAGCACAACTGAAGAACTTAAATTTGCTTTGAAGTTGCAGTACTTCATCGAACGTCATAGTATCGTGCATCTAACGGTGTAGTCTCACTGATTTGGCGTCAAAAGTTTATGTAATGATTAGTTTACTCATTCAAACACAAGATGACCAACTTTGAAATGTCCATTGCTATCATAAGCTATGTCCATTGCCTCTAAGCCTCTAATGCATTTTTTCGACAGCATTGTGGGACAGTGAAATGCATTTGGTGGTGTTTTAAATTGAGAAGAATCAACTTCAGGTCGAGAGTTTCTGACGTCGTTGTATGAATCGCTCTGAAATGTTATGAAACATTTGCAATGATTCAGAACAATAGAAGCTTGTTAAAAGAGCAATGTTCTGCCATATGTCTTAGCCTTAGACATAAATGAACAAGAGAAAGAAAGTATTCAGGAATTTTTGGACTTTGAGAACCGATCGTACGAATTTCATAGATCAACGCAGCATACTTGAATAGTTATATAATCTCGACATATTTTCAGCCGACAACATGTGAAATACTTAACTGTTAAGGTTGTTGAGTATGTCATTACAAGCATGTGAGGCAGTCAATAATTGATTGCTTTGGTCTCTTACAAGGATGGTCGACGAAACGCGTGAATACCAGGAAACATACCCTTGAAATGCCAAAATAGAGGTCGGCTTTCTTGAGAGAAAGTTTTAGGAGTTTCACAGCTTCATCTCTTTGCCGTTACGGTCAGGGGTCTAGTCGAAAGGACGGTACGGGTACTGCTAGTATGGCTAACGAGAAGGAGTCAAAAGAGTGCAAGGATGCATACACGGACATGATCTCAACGTAAGTATGACTCACTATAGTGAATGACAACACGTTTTGACCATTTGAAGGTCTTGTGCAGCCCTCGAATCAATAAAGTTCCATTGAAAATGGCTCCACCTGCATATGCTCCAGAATCAAAGGTCATTGAAATTGGCTAAATATCTCAATTACAGTGTATAAGTAAGTGTTTTTTTGCTAGATGGCGGCTCCAGGTGGAGATCCCACGACTAGAAAGAAAGCTTTACCTCCTCCTTCAAATCCTCCACCAAAGTCAGGAAATTCCGCTGCAGCGTTTCGTTCGAAATCGTCGTTAACACCACCAATTGGACCTCCTCCTAGCACAGGAGCTCCAAGTGCATCTGTTGCAAAAATTCGAAGTGCTGCTCGACCGCATATGAGTGGCGTACAACCAGGTGGAATAGAGGCAAAGACTGGACCTTCAAATGGAGCACAATTGAAACCGATGGGTCCACCATCAACTCCACCAATGATAACTAAGTCAAATGCAGGAGGTGCATCACAAGCGATTGCACCACCAAAAGCAGCATTAAACGCAATCAACACAGCACGTAATCTAAACAGCGAAAAGAAAGGAGATGTAACAGATACCCCAGCAGAAGCTTTTAATTCCAAACAATCCCTACCTTTACCAAGTAAAAGCTTCTCAGAATCAAAGGTACCACCCAGATCAGCTCCATTCGATATTCTAGCAAATGACTCGCCTCTTAATACAAAGACTATCGAATCATCGGCTGCTATTCTAAAGCCTTCGACTTTGAATCAACGTGAACTCTCAACCGTATTAGCGACACCTGTTTTAAAAAGTGGAGGGAATGTTATAGAGGATACCACGATGGCAAATCGTCATGGATCAGGAACGATAACCTCGTTGGCTTTGGAAAAAGAGAACGCGAGTGTTTTTACGACTAAAATGGGAAAAGCTGCTCAATTTAGCGGTCAACTACGTTTGAATGTTCCTGAAGAAGAATTTATTGTTGTGAAAAAGCGAGAGTCCAAAAGTGTTGAAGCTGAGACGACGAGAAACTCTGGATCGACGATCCGATCGATCGCAAATTTTGACGATACATTTGATGATGTCGAAGAAATTCCATTTCTCGAAGATGATGATTTTAATGCTCAACAGAATGAAGCAAAGTATTCTGAGCATGACGACGATCCTGAAATTTCGATTGAACACTCCCGTCGATTTTCAAAAACATCACAAGATTCTACAAACGAGCACAACGACGACGATAGCGATACGACTGTACAAAGAAATGTGTCGAACGAAGATTTGTACGATGACTTGCGTAGGACGAAGCATCGGTCTCAGTCATCTCAAGGTCATGAGTACAGTGGAAGTGAGCACGATGAGCAAGAAACTCGTGACTCTCGCTCGTCTGCATATGATAAAAGGGAAGAAATATCGAACGAGGGAAGCCACGACGAGTTTCGAAAAGCACGAGATCGCGACAAAACACGTGAAAAGCGCAAGGAAAAGCGTCGTAGTAAACAAGATGGACCAAAGAAAGTTCAAGCTCAAGTAAGTTGTTTTCAATGTGCTTAATATATTGTACTCATCCTTTTGTGGACGTAGTTCTTTAACCCGAAAAATGCACCACACATTCCGGATCATTTACTTGAATTTATCAAACGCCCACTTGAATGTGGTCGTGGACAAATTGTCAAGTGTTTTATCGAAAGAAATGACAGTGGACCAAACAAACTTGCACCTATCTACACCCTTTTGCTCGAAGTCAATAGCTCTAGTGGTCGTCCAATTCTATACGCAAGGAAAAATGCTACCAGTCGTATCACATCGCACTACGTGATCTCGATGAATAAGTCTGTAGTTTGATACAATTGTGATGTTTTTAGCTCATTTTGATTGCAAATTGTCGTTAGGGATGATTTGATTTTGTCTCGAAAGATGCGAAGTCATCAATACGTTGGTAAGTTACGGTCATCTACGAATATGATGGAGTACACATTGTACGACCAAGGGGACAATCCGGAAGATTTGGATTCTGATTGTGAAGTTGATGACGAACTTCGACAAAGCATTCGTGCAGAATTGGCGATGATTCGGTATCATTATTCGAAAAAAGTGAGATTTTCGTGTTCACAGAGTGTTTCTTACCTCACACCTTTTATCATTAGCCTTATCCACGAAAAATGGAAGTAGTGATCCCTGCAATGGAAGATAATGGTCAAAGTTATTTAGAGTGGCGACCATTATCCCGTGATCAAATGATGGAAGAACATGTACGCACGATTGCATCAGCTGTACGTAAAATTTAACTTGTATTCGAGCCTTATATCACACAAGTAATAATCTGACTGGTTTCTTTTGTACCCTCGTAAAGGGTGGTCAAAATGTTATCGATGCCTCAAATTTCATCTTCCTTCATAAGCGGGAGACCAAGTACGACCCTCTTTCATCATGTATTGTCGATTTTCGTAGTCGAGCAACTTGTGTCTCTGTGAAAAACTTTCAATTGGTTCACTCGGAGCCAACGAATGAGGAATATAATGCTCAGTATCGTCATTTGTACCCAGAGTATGTCTATGAAGACCAAGGTACAATTTCATTGCCTCAAGAATTTGTCTTGCTGCAGCTTGGAAAAGTTGGTAAAGATTGTTTCAATATGGACTTTCAATACCCTTTATCCATGTTACAAGCTTTTGCTATCAGCCTTAGTCGTTTTGATACAAAACAACGATAAATTACCGTATTTAATACAACCAAAATAGTAATATCTAAAGCTGTTTGAAATGGTAAATAGTACAATCAGAATAGCATTTCTATCGAGTCATATTAATTCACGGCGAAGCGACTTCTCAAGATCCACCACGTGCGACTTGAGAACGAACTTCTTTCCTCTCTTTCGAGCTTTGATCGTTTGCAATTAACACTATCAAATAAAACTATCACGATGCGTAGTGTATTAGCATGGAGCGATAAAGTACCGGAACGTAATGGTGAAAAATTTGTTGTACAGGATTTGGCTTTCAAACCTGATGGATCTCAAGTTGTTGCAGCTGTGGGTACTCGCGTTTTAGTGTATGATGCAGCTGATGGCACTTTATTGCATTCATTGAAAGGACATAAGAAAACAGTATACGCAGTTGACTATTCGTACGATGGCAAACGCTTTGCTTCTGGTGGAGCGGACAATATTGTGATTATCTGGACGGACACAGCGGAAGGTATTCTGAAATATACTCACAATGATAGTATTCAAAAACTCGTCTATAATCCTCAATCACAATGTCTTGCAAGTTGTACGGCATCCGATTTTGGTCTCTGGGCTCCCGAGCAAAAGTCAGTTGCGAAACACAAAGTTGGAGCTAAGATTTTATCTGCTTGTTGGAGCAATGATGGTCAAATACTTGCTCTTGGTTTATTTAATGGTAATGTGACACTTCGAGACAAATTAGGAGCGGAGAAACGGCTGATTGAAAGGTCCAATGCACCGGTGTGGGCACTAGCATGGAGTCCAACACCTGACGATTCATTGGATGTTCTTGCTGTGGGTTGCTGGGATCGTACACTTGTATTTTATTCTCCAAGTGGTGTCATGCAAGGTAAAGTTCGGAAACTCGATTATAATCCTACGACGATTACATATTTCAGGTACAAAGCATCACTTTGTCGATTTGACTTGATGTATTTTCATTCTAATGCTTTTTATTAGTAAAGGCAAGTATCTTCTAGTGGGTGGAAGCAATTGTAAAGCTGGATTGTATACGAAAGACGGAATCTTCTTAGTCGAGTACGTACAAGTGTTTGTTTGTTCTTTTGTCATTTGATATTAACCAATAAATTGTGATAGTATATGCGAACATGAGAGCTGGATTTGGGCTATTAAAGCTCGTCCAAAAACAAATTTCGTGGGTGTTGGTAGTGAAGATGGTACTTTATCCATTTATTGTCTCGTGTTTGGCACTGTGCATGGAATTTATCAAGAACGATACGCATATCGTGAAAATTTAACAGATGTGATCGTTCAACATTTAATGACTGAACAAAAAGTTCGAATTAAAACGCGCGATTGTGTCAGAAAGCTTAGTGTGTATCGAGATCGTCTTGCAGTGCAATTATCAGATCGAATTATCATTTATGAACTTGCAGGAAGTCTCAATGCCCCTGCAGCAAGTTACGACATGCATTATCGTGTTAAAGAGCGAATTCTTCAAGACTTACCATGCAGTTTATTGGTTGTCACGAGTCTTCACTTTATCTTGTGTCAAAAACAAAAATTACAACAATATGACTTTACAGGTCGATTAGAGCGTGAGTGGATCTTAGAATCATTGATTCGTTATATTAAAGTGATGGGAGGTGCTTATGGTCGAGAAGGACTTCTTGTTGGACTCAAAGATGGTTCTGTCTGGCAAATATTTCTCAATAATCCTTTTCCAATAAATTTGATCCAACAAAATAGTCCTATTTCGTGTCTCGACATTAGTGCAAAGTACGTATTGTCATTTGTTGATACTCTGTATACCTGTTAGAATTAATAACCTTGATTTTTCTTTTCTTACTAGTCGTGAAAAACTTGCGGTTGTCGATGATACACAAAAGTGCTATGTTTACGACTTGACTACGAAAGAGCTTTTGTTTGAAGAGAGTGCTGTGAATAGTGTCGCTTGGAATACGGAATGTGAAGATATGTTGTGTTTTGGTGGAAATGGTCAGCTTAAGATTCGTGCAGGTGAATTTTTAGGTCATACACAACGAATGCAAGGCTTTGTTGTTGGATTTACACGTTCGAAAGTCTTTTCACTTGGTGCACTAAGTGTTCAAACCATTGATGTACCACACTCAGCTCCTTTGTATCGATATTCGGAGCATCATAACTTTTCACATGCTTATGCTGTCTCGTGTTTGGGTGTTACAGCATCCGATTGGCGCTTCTTAGCATGGGAAGCATTGAAAAATATGCAGTTTGAAGTAGCACGAAAAGCTTTTTTACGTGTTCAAGACGTTCGTTTGATTGAGTTAGTGAATACATTGGAGCAAAAGTATCGAGATCAGATGTCACAGGTTAATCGTCCCAATCAAGAAAAGGATGTTGATATAAAAAAAGTAAAAATGTTATTACAAGGGGAAATTATGGCACATCAAAGCAAATTTTCACTTGCTGCGAAATTATTTACTGATTGTGGCGAACCAGGTCGTGCAATACAAATGTTTACAGATTTACGCATGTGGGATGAAGCAAAGCGATTTGCTACAGCTCAACAAGCTGGAGATGTCCAACAATTGGTGTTGGCTCAAGCTCGTTGGGCTGAAGACGTAAAGGATTGGCGAGCAGCAGCAGAAATGTATGCAGCAAGTGGCAATTATTTGCGTGCAATTGAATTAATGGGAGAAAATGGGTATTTGGACGAACTTTTGGAAATCACTTTTAAACCGGAAATTGCAAATAATGCTCAACTTTTGACACTTGCAGCAAATTATTTCTTAAAACGAGGTCGTGTAGCCAATGCACGTGATATGTACCTAAAAATTGGGGATGTGGACGCATTATTGCAAATGCATATTCGATTAGAAGAATGGGATGAAGCTGTGGCTTTAGCAAATCGACATCGTGACACTCTTCGTCGACCAGAACAAGTGTTTCTTCCATATGGTCAATGGTTGATTACGCAAGATCGATTTGATGAGGCATTAGAAGCGTATACTCGTGCACAACAACCGGACAAATCTTGTATTCTCTTAAATCAATTGATTGAAAATGCAATAACAGAATGTCGATTTAAAAATGTGGCATATTATTATTGGCGATTATGTGAAGAACAATTAAAAATGATTCAAATAACTCAAGATGACGATAAGTTAACGAATGAACAAAGTCAACAACTTGCTCATGCGATGGAGAATGAAGTTTTCTCGGAACTTTATTATGCATATGCCATGATCTTTGCATTTACAGATGAACCATTTACGACATTAGTACCCGAATCACTTTTTCATGCTGCACGTTTTCTTTTAAATAAATTAACCGGACGAGATTATGGGACAACACGTAATTTACCTCGTGGAATGTCCTTAAGTAACATTTACTTTACACTTGGACATCATGCGCTACAGCTTGAAAGTTATAAAGTTGCTCGTCAAGCTTATGAAAAATTACTTCAAATGAAACTTCGAAATGAATGGCAAATAATTGTGGAAAGCACTGCTATGACGTTACAAGCACAACCTTATGCAGATCGAGAAGAATTGCTGCCTGTAGACTATCGATCATCAAGTGTGAATCCATTTTTAAATCCAAATAATACTGGAGATGTCTGTATTAATTCTGGTCATCCATTCATACGTTCGTATGTATCATTTGAGAATTTACCATTAGTAGAATTTCAACCTGTGGTAGGGATTTTTGATTTTTTTTTTCAATTCTGAGACTTATTGTTATATTTAACATCAATTTTCGACTAGGCTGGTATCTCGAAGGAAAAAGCAGAAGAATTGATACAAATGTATCCAAGTAGCAAAGATGAGAATGAAAAGCGTACAAGTGATGGATGGCGAGAAACTGATGATGGAACTTCTCAAAGTTTAAAACTTGATGACGAGGAATTACAAAATACAATGAAATATGGTATCGATTTGTTCGAACAAGCTTTAAATCGACAAGCGACGTATGGTGCAAGTGTTGGTCATCGATCTGGAGCACCACAATATCGTGTTCTTGAGTTAGATGCTCAGACTTTACAATCACTTCGTCCAAACGAAGTATTTATTGTTAAATATCCAACACAAGCTATTCGACCAAAATACTACAAAAATATGATTCCAGAAATCAAAATTCATCTATCACCTCATTGTCGTCGGTTTTTTCACGAAGAAGATTTTGAGTTTGAATACCTTAAAGCTGGTTTTTGTCCATGTTGTCAAGTATCGGAACTTGAGACGTTAAACCAGACAAATAAATAGCACATGATGATAAGAAATGATTGTTTATAAAGCTCATGACTGTCTTGAACACAAACTACATTTTATGATTTTCAAAATCGCATGTATTTAATAAAAAACAAAACAAAGTTTTAAACTTAAGTAGTCGATGTCTTCGATCGAGGTGTTTTTCCAAAAAAGGGGGAACGTAATAGCGTACCGTCTTCAATCTGATCCCATTGATGACGTCGACCGGATGGTGTCATGAGTTGTTGAGCTGCAGGTGATCGTACGACTGGTGCTAAATTTCCAGGTGTATTTCCACCTTCAGTCATAGCAAATTGCAATGATTTTGTATCACTTTTATCAAGTGATTCCATATTCTTCATAGCTCGCTCAGCCATTGCTGTCCAATTCATTCGTAATAGAACAAACGAAAAGATTCCAAGTTTAATCAATTCCATTGTACAAACACCATACCATAACGCTGAAAATCCGAGATTCATTGTAATTCCACCAAAGTATGCAATAGGAAGCTCAATACACCAAACACTAAGAGAACTAACCCAAGCAGTGATAGCAACTTCTCCCATTCCAGCAAGGACAGAAAACGTAAGAATTTCTAATGATTCAATCATATAACTTGTAATAAAAATTGGTTGAACGACCATACACAATTGTAAGAGAATACTATCATTTGTATACAAACGAAAGAGAGTTTCTCGTAGAAATAACGTGATGATCGCAAGCATTGCTACAGTCACAACTGTGCATATGAATCCTAAATAACCTAATATTCGAGCAGCTTTAGGACGTCCTGCACCTAAATAATTTGCCACTCGAATTTGTGTCGCTGAACCAAATCCCCAAAAAAGTGCCCATAATAATGACCAAAGTCCCGATATGACAGCATTTGCAGCTATGACTTCTGATCCGAGCTTTGCAGCAATTAATGTAAGTGCTGAATTGGCTAAATTTGACACGAGACTATTAGCAGCCACGGGTCCAGCAATATTTAAAAAAATCTTCAAGCGGTCATGGGTAAAAGTACGAAAATCCCAACCACCCCATGCTTGCAAATGTAATTTCTTAAAAACAATAAAATACGAAATTAGAAAAAGTGGCTGAAACCATGCTGCAATAACTGTAGCCATAGGTGAACCGTCAAATGCAAGTCCTTCCCAGCCACAGACACCGAAAATTAATATATAATTTGCTGCAATTGCTACACCAATCGAGAGTGTACCTACAATTGTAACTGGAGACATAATACCCATCGATTGAAAGTATAAACGAATACAAGCATACACAAGTGATGGCCAAATACTTAGTGATAGAATGCGAGCAAAGCGAACGCCTAATTGAATCACTTCAACGTCACTTGTAGATAATTGTAGCATGTAACCAATACTCCAGTACCATATCATAACGGGTAGTGACAATATTGAGACAACAACAAGACCAATTTGCAGCCAGATACCAGTTAATTCACCATTGTTAGCACCCCACGCTTGTCCACATAATGTAATAAGTGCTGTTGCTCCAGACCATACACCAGCTAGTGGGACATTAGTCCAAGTTGATGCTAACGATGCAGCAGCGAGTGATGATGTGCCAAGATGTCCGAGAAATGCACTGTCGACAGAGATAAGAGCAATACGCGCAAAAGTTGAAAGTGATACTTGTAATGCCATTGCCAATAAGCTCCAGAATTCTTCAATTACATTCACATCGACTTCCTTGGCCAATGCTTGGCTTTTATCGCCATAGAGTAATGGAGACTTTTCACCCATTGAATATAGGAGACTAAATGCACAATTCCCACCACTAATTGATAGTTAGAGTCATACACATCAATCATCAAAAACGTATCTGTGTGTAACATTTATGTCGAAAAATTGGTTCGAAAAAGTGACACTCATATAATAAGACGAATTATTCGGAGAAAGATGATACCGTTACCAATACTGTGCGAGCCGGTATTCTGGAGAATATGCATCTCGTGGAGGTAAAGTCCAGAAACTCCTTCTGGGCTTGTTAATAGTCTAACATAAGTTATTTTTGCACATGAAATAGGTAGAATACTTGTGATCATAGGTTTTGACAAAATAACGTGATTGCCAAGTGCAGCGGGGCTGCCGTAGCTTTGCGCTTTGAGGAAGCGTAAGTTAGGTCACCGACTTCTCGTTCAATACTCAGAACAAGTACGAGTTAGGCGGATCGCAATCCGCTTACTCCAAGAGTAATTATAGCCTTACCCAGGGCTAAATAACTCTTCGCTTTAATACTGACTTAATTTATTTTTATTTGCGGCAAAGCCGCCTAATTTTAAATGCATAGATTTTCCTAAACATGTATAGTCAAATCTAAATACAGCTATAACTACTGGCTATCCATCCCCGTACCGTAGTCTTGTTTGGGTGTGGTCAGACCATGCCCATCTAGTGTGAAACACACACCTGTTACCAGGGTTTGTGTAACCCCGTTACACTCTCCTCCACTAAGATTGAGAACATTTACAGTTCCAATCGATTATTGCCTCTACGAGGCTTACGTGTCCGCTAGACACTGCAACTTGGTTCGATGGAACAAAACGACTTCCGTGCTCAATGAGCCCTGTGTCG
>NW_020187475.1:183466-183591 GCF_900000015.1 Plasmopara halstedii | reverse complement strand
CACGACCGAGATGACCACTGAGTGGCGTGTCGTGAGCCTCATAGAGGATGCGATATTTGAAAATGTCATCACGAGGAACCACAATTCGTGGTGTATCCGCTAAATTGGTGCTATAATATAGCAAG
>NW_020187475.1:183037-183170 GCF_900000015.1 Plasmopara halstedii | reverse complement strand
CAGTCTTGGTGACAATTTCTTGTCCGAGTCTCCAAACTCCTTGCTCCCGAGCCCGTAGCAGCGCTACACACATCCCATCACCCGCATACGCGGTGCGGAACAAATCCGTCACAGACAACGTTACAGTTGTGAA
>NW_020187475.1:182618-183027 GCF_900000015.1 Plasmopara halstedii | reverse complement strand
GCCTGAACAACTGCGTCACAAGACGATTAAATGTTGCTGGTGCATTTGACAGTCCTTGAAGCATCACCAGCCACTACCAGAGCATGCCGCTCGGAATGCTTACCGCTGTCAGCGGAATGACACTTGCTTCCATGAGCAATTGGTAATATCCATCTACCAAGTCGAGTGCACTGTACTTCGTACATCCCACCATGTTGCTCTGAATAACTTCCTTTCTAGGAAGTGGCGTTTTGGCAGCGTTGAGCTTATTGTAAGCATGAACGAAACGCCATTTGCCGTTCGGCTTTCGAACGCAAAACGTGGGTGTCGAATGGGGAGACTTGCTCTAACGAAACATCCCTGCGTTGTACTTCGCACGGAAAATGGCGTCAATGACGTCGCACTGCTCCTTGGGCAGGGGTCATTGGCG
>NW_020187475.1:182428-182533 GCF_900000015.1 Plasmopara halstedii | reverse complement strand
CATCAATGGCATGTAGCGACTGCTTCGCAACGAGAGCAGTGCTCAGTGGTTTACGTGCTACTTCACGTTCATCACGGGGGCCTCACCCTCGATGCCTTGGCCCTT
>NW_020187475.1:182038-182418 GCF_900000015.1 Plasmopara halstedii | reverse complement strand
TTAAGCACTCGCCAAATACATCCGGAGCGACCTGGTAGAAACCAGCGGTCAGTCCGTCTATGCCAGGCGAGGATGTCGCTTTCATGTGCCGAATCGCGTTTGCCAGGTCGATAGCTGTTATTGGTGCGTCAAGCAGTGCACGATCGACTTCCGAGACAGTGCGGTCGTTCGAGTGGAGAAGCTTGCGCTGACTTCATCAGGCGGAGGATCTCCCCCTGTTGAACTGTTGGGATCTCCCATTTCGGATCCCCAGTGCAGACACAACTTTCGGGTAGTCGAGAAGGTACCGCGGGAAATTCCAGTAACCTCGACCATGTAGCTGCTTGCTTGAGCGGAAGCTCATGCAGTGAGCGAGGTGGTCGCCAGCGTGCTTCGGTAGA
>NW_020187475.1:181961-182028 GCF_900000015.1 Plasmopara halstedii | reverse complement strand
AATTGTCATTGGATGCGGCTTCATCGGTGGCTTGGGTGTCGACACAGCACGGAGAAGTAATCCAGAT
>NW_020187475.1:181769-181951 GCF_900000015.1 Plasmopara halstedii | reverse complement strand
GCGTCGTCGACCGAAGCCTGTCCGAACGGGATGCCGAGATACTTGACTGTCTCCGTACAGTCGAGCACATTAATGCCAGGAAGCATGGGGCGGTCTTGGTTCCGATTAAGCATCGAGAGTACCGACTTGGACAAGTTGAGCTTCGCGCCGGAGCCTCTGCAGTAGTCCTCCACGATCTCAAA
>NW_020187475.1:180813-181389 GCF_900000015.1 Plasmopara halstedii | reverse complement strand
ACGACCAGCAAGCCCGGCTTGCATACACGCTCCGTGTTCAAGAGCACGGAGCTCTTCGAAGCTGGTCCCTGATGACCTATGCCTCCTTGAGGCTCAACAGAACTCTTGCCCCGCGCCTACTGAGTGGTGTCGTTTCCCCGCGACAACCAGACTGGTAGGCGTTGAGGGCGATGGTTCGAAGAACCTTGACGCGCCTTGCGCAGGGGGCAACCGTTCCGGAGGTGACGGGTGTCTCCACAGACAGAACACTGTCGTGTGTTTGTGTGCCGACCGGCAGCTTGGAGCTCTGCCCCCTCGTCCTCAGCATAGCCGAGATACATGGGCACAGGCCAGCTCGACGAGCTGTTGGAGTGTACATCCCATCCAAGTCGTGCCGACTTGAAATTGAATTCGGCATTTAATGTCACATTCACCGCCTCTTCAAATGAAGATGGATGCACACGGAAGACTTCCATTTTGGCCACACCAGTGCGGAGGCCTTCCATAAACACGGTCACTGTGACCGCATCAGGAAGGGGATCTGCTGCCGTCCCAGCAGCGAAAGTACGCATCTCTTAAATAAAGTTCACCAATTAC
>NW_020187475.1:180495-180803 GCF_900000015.1 Plasmopara halstedii | reverse complement strand
AGGAAACGCGCTCGCACGCGATATGCCTGGTTAGGCGGCGAGAACACTCGTGAGAGCTAAAATTTCGGCTCCAACCAAGAGGGAAACGCAGCTTTGACCGAAGTGCCGCATGTCAGTGCCCATTGTCGCGCTCGACCACCGAGCTTTGAGATGGCTAGCGCTATGCGCTGTTGCTCGGTCTGGAGCATGGCGAATGCGATGGCCATCTCGACCTCTCTCACCCAGAGCGAAATTTTCTCCATCCTCCCCCTCGAAGACCTTAACGCTCACCATTAGCGGCTCAGGGCGAGTAAAATCATCCGTCACTA
>NW_020187475.1:180299-180485 GCF_900000015.1 Plasmopara halstedii | reverse complement strand
ACTCTAACTCAGCCTTTGCGCGAACCTAAAATAAGTACACACTTAAAATATGCAGACAAATGCAGTCTTAACCATAGAGGTCAAAAACGCCCTAACAATCCTTAGTACGAATTGAACTCACAAGTTGCCGTTTAGCATCACGATGCTAAACCACTTGAGCCAGTCACCATAACTTATAAGTTAGTG
>NW_020187475.1:179780-179888 GCF_900000015.1 Plasmopara halstedii | reverse complement strand
AGCAAGATCATAGTCTGGTCTGCGTGACAACGCATCAGCCAAAGCATTCTGCTTTCCCGGATTATACTTCACCTCGAAGTTATATTCCGCAAAGAAGGATAGCCATCG
>NW_020187475.1:179444-179699 GCF_900000015.1 Plasmopara halstedii | reverse complement strand
AAACACGATCCACGAACAGCGTTGCTGTACCGACTCCGTCGATGGTGTCTGACACCGCTGCCAAAATGAGCCATCTTGCTCAACCGGTAGAGAAATACCACGACACACGTGTTGCCCGCCGAATCTTTCGGCAGGCAAAACACAAAGTCCAAACTCATGGACTGCCAGCACCCAGAGGGGATCGGTAAGATGGCCAGCGGCGCAGCCGCAATTGGACAGGGTTTTACCCGTTGACACATTTCACACGTGCGCACG
>NW_020187475.1:178833-179434 GCF_900000015.1 Plasmopara halstedii | reverse complement strand
TGACTGCGTGGCACGACGCATGACCGAGCCGGCGATGCCAAAGCTCACCGCTAACGGCTAGATGACACTCTGGTGCATCTTCAATATCAAGTATATCAAGTGTGATCAGCTTACCACGTTTGGTACCCGTAGCCACTACCGTACCGCCTTGCTTGATAGTACAGCCGGAACCGGCCATTTCGATCGAAATTCCCTTTGCTATTGCTGATGACGCCGAAAACAAGTTCCGTGTGAGCTCTGGA
Organism: Plasmopara halstedii; assembly: GCF_900000015.1. Lineage (NCBI taxonomy): Eukaryota > Oomycota > Peronosporomycetes > Peronosporales > Peronosporaceae > Plasmopara > Plasmopara halstedii. The sequence goes on along the minus strand of NW_020187475.1, from coordinate 179,192 downwards.
ACATGTAACGTGTTCTTAAGTCGGGCGGCGAACACGCGCTTGCCTACACGCATATTGAGTGCAACGGTACCTCCTTCAACAACGACCATCTTGATCCCGGCTTTGGCGACCATTATGTACATTGGCGCACTAAGATGTTCATAGTCGACAAACATATCGCGTGCGCCGCATATATGGTTGGATGCTCCGCTATCCAAAATCCAGTTGGTATCTGTAAGTTTGGGCTGGAATAGTTCGTTGCCTTGTTGGCGCAGTCAGTTATGGATCTCGTGTCAGCGCAAGTTGCTTGGGTTCGAGTCCCATCAAAGCCGCTCTCACTAACCAGCGCACAGAAAGCAATATGGGATTCGTCTTTTTGA
>NW_020187475.1:178669-178823 GCF_900000015.1 Plasmopara halstedii | reverse complement strand
GGCGCATCACCAGCGCCTCGAGGTCACCGACGTGCACCTCCATCGAGACACCACCATAGGTAAACGTGGCGAAGTTCTCTTTGAGCCACATGCGATTCGCTACATCTTGGCCTTCGTCAATGCGTCGTAGCATCATCTACACTTCAGCTGCGCC
>NW_020187475.1:178522-178659 GCF_900000015.1 Plasmopara halstedii | reverse complement strand
GAGCAGGTGTGCCCTGAACTTGACAAGTGCATACTTCATCGCAAGTAGCTCCTTGTCAGAACTGAATAGTTCTTCTCTGCATCTTTGAGCTTTGAGCTGTCGAGATTCGAACGCGATCACCCGATTTCGCCCCTCGA
>NW_020187475.1:141356-178512 GCF_900000015.1 Plasmopara halstedii | reverse complement strand
TCAATGCCACATTCACCGCCTCTTCAAACGAGGACGGATGCACACGGAAGACTTCCATACTGGCCACGCCAGTGCGGAGGCCTTCCGTAAAGACGGTCACTGTGACCGCCTCCTGAAGGGGATCTGCTGTCATCCCGGCAATGAGAGTGCGTATCTCTTAGACAAAGTCCACCAATTCCTTGTTGCCCTGTCGGGCGGAGGGGAGCGTGATCGTACGCGATATGCCTGATTAGGCGGCGATAACACGCGTGAGAGCTGCATTTTCAGCTCCGCCCAGGAGGGAAACGCAGCTTCGACCGAAGTGCCGCTCGTCAGTGCCCATTCTCTCGCTCGACCACCAAGCTTTGAGATGGCTAGCGCTACGCGCAGCTGCTCGGTCTGGAGCATGGCGGATGCGATGACCATCTCGACCTGTCTCATCCAGAGCAGGAGATTCTCTCCATCCTTCCCCTCAAAGACCTGAACGCTTACCATGAGAGGCTTAAGGCGGGAAAATTATCCGTCACCGACGGTGGCGTACTAGACGCAAATGATGCAGTCATCTTCTGCTGTAGGTGCTCTATCAGCGCGTTTTCGTAACTCGAAAACGCCTCTAGACGCGCACCGATTGCCTCAGGACCTTGCGCTACAAGGTGTTGCACGCCCTCAGGACCAAGCAAGGACATCAGCTTGTTAAGCCCGTCCTGCATGCCCTGGGGCAAAGAGGAAAATTTCTTCATCCTCACAGAGGATCGGTTTAAACGACTCAGGTGTGGATTGACTACAAGTGCTACCAAGTGCAGCGCTGATGCCGTAGCTTAGCGCTTGAGGAAGCGTATTTTAGGTCACCGACCTTTCGTTCTTTACAAGAACCAAGTATGAGTTAGCGGATCGCAATCCGCTTACTCCAAGAGTAATTATTGCTTCCCAAGGCTAATTGACTCTTATGTTTAAAATCCAGCACTGATTTTTATTTGTTTATTATCCTAATTTTGAAAGTTTAGATTATCCTAAATAGCCTAAATATATATAGTGAAATCTAAATCCATGCATAACTACTGGTATTCTTGTTTGGGTGTGGTCACACCATGCACATCTCGTTAGGTACATACCCCTGTCACTAGGGTACGTGTAACCCCGCTACAAAATAGAGGTTTAACAGATCCGTCATTATATCTACATCGCAAGATGCAAATTCAAGTATCACTTATCGTTTCCATATTTGGCATTACCAATCTCCATTTTATTAAAAGTCGCTCGTCGTACGTAAATACACGGTGCCTAGATCTATTTAGGACTTTTCACGGGCTTACAAACCACGCAAATGTGAATATCGGCAACCCACAACACTGGACGCTGAGCCCCACTTTTTTAGGAAAGAGTCGCATCTTTTGTGAATGGTTTTCATTAAATTTTATGAGGTACAATTGAGCCAAGGTGGCTTACGCTTAAACCTCCCAGGGCCAACTGAGATTTGATGTATTCCAGCTAGGGATTCGCCGTCTGCTGGTCCAGCCAGTCGTACTGCTTAGTCAGGTGCGAAGGGGGCATGCAAGGTGTGCATGCAAGGTGCAGATGCTTTGTACTACCACAGACAAAGAGGTGAAACATCTGCAAAACCCGTTTGATTGCTTACAATAACTGAGGTCTATCGCATTTGACGCGCTCGCAGAGCCTCCACTTTCTGTACACGCGCGGGAGTTGTAATAAGCTTTTAGTGCCACACCGACCGCATTCTTAAAAGCGATTGGACGAGCGCGGAAAATCCTGGTCGGGCCGCACTTTTTTGCCGACATTCTGTGAGGACTATAACCATTACGGCCTTCGGGAAGTCTGAAAAGGGTTTACCGTCACTGTGGCATTTCGTACTCCTAACCATAGCTCGATAACTCTCACCTCACTTCGATTGAGAGAATTTTACGCTTGGTAAGGTAGTGCAAATACTCGCGACATTCGTCGCTTCGAATATCTCCTTGTTGGAAACGACCATTTCACACACTGTTACTCATTTCGCGGAATGGTCAGATGCATGGCAATCCCACGCACTCGTTCAAAGAGATGGATTACATCTGTTTCGATTCACAAAAGTCTAGACGCTTAACATCGATGACGTAACCGTGAGTGCCGCTACTCAGAATAGGTTTTCCATTAATGCATTTTGAACTGGCGAACGCATAAGGTTGAGCAACTACGACGTCTGGCCTTTTGGCCGCCAGTTTCGTGACCCCGTCGGCGCCAGCTCTGCACATAACCTTATTAGGCTTGTCAAGTTGTCCTGTGGGCATGTGCTAAAATATCTCAAATTTCATCTTGACAGAGCATAAAATAGTCTTTCACGAGTCGGCGGTGAGACTAACTACAAGTGCTACCAACAAGTGTAACTGTATAGTCGTGAACATTGCAAAATGGGAGCTTTGGCTCTCGGAGCACGCACTGACAAAAGTACAGAGGATGGGTTAGTGCGCTTCCACAGGGTGCGGAACCGAGCGACTCTATAGTGACTTACACGTAAGCTCGCTCTATTATTTCAAGATCCCATCTTTATCGAACTAGTTTTTCAACAAGACATAGAACTGTCTTTCATCTTTGATGTGCAGCTAGCAGTCCACAGGCGCCGCGAACCCCTCCTCGTTGATACTCTGAAATCTCTATGAATACCGATATCTCGGTATTGAAAAATATTAATAATCATACCTAGTCTTATGTGAGTTTCGTACAATCGTATCGTATTGTAATCAATTCAATTGTATCAAATATGTAAGGGTTAAGTACACAAGATTAAAGTACCTGTTCTGTTTCAAAGAGACCTGCAAAGCACGTGAACTTCTTGCTCTCGCTAAGCAAAAACAAGCTTTTAATTTACTAGATAGTAGAGAATTGTTCAGTGTATCTATTTTGAAAAGTACTTAACTTTAGATATATTTCATTGCTGAATAGAAATGCAAACTAGGTATGTGCTTACTAAGGCTAATTTCGCTATCGCGTACAAGCTTATCCTCTGTGGTATTATTAACGCAGTCATGTCAGGTCAAAACTCCTTTGTGCAGAGTGCACGTTTACTCTGTTGCACTTGGTAGCCCTTCTGGTCAGTCTGACGAATGAGTTCTTAATTACTTTGTCTTATGCGAATATTTATTTTGCTCGACAGATTAATCTCACAGCACCTAGACACGATCAGTATGATCATGTCTATCGTTGGTCTCGAAGAGACGCGGCAATGGTTTGGTTAGAGGCCGGAAACGGTAATCGTTTGGTTTCGAGTGTTGATGAGCCATGATAATAAGCAAGTGAGATATCACAGGGAAATCTACAGCCGGGCCGCAGGTAGAAGCGTAATTGGCTTCAATTGTGGGGCCGCTAAGGATAAGCGCTCATCCTTTGGTGGGAGAAGATGATTATACTCTCTATCTCTGAGAGAAGCTAAGATTGCTATGGAGTTGACCATGCAAAAAATAGAGAAACGTCGCGCATACTTGTGGTCTACACGTTAAAAGGCCACACGTGATACCGGGAACTAACATGCAGTCGAAGATCTTCTAGATTTTCTCTTCAAAGTCTCGTGGACTGCCTCTAGCGCTTCGAAGACATAGCATCATCCACAAGAGTGCCAATATCTCAACACCTTTAATTTCTCACAATTATAATGTGCGTTAAGTGAGTTAGTACAATTGACATTTTTTGCGCTTTTGCTCATAATTGTGTGGTGATAAAGCCCTCACCAAAATATGGACCTTACTTCCAAACTTCTTTTGTCTTCGTAAAACCTTGCGAAAGAGTTAATGCTCAATGGGCTCCCGTTGCACGTGAAGCGTCAGCCCACTTCATAACAGCTCAGTGCCTCCTCCAAATAGCAAATTTACACAAAAAATTATCTCCTGTATCCACCATCATGTGGCTACAAATCCTCCAGAATGGTGCGACCTTTGCAACCAGCAACATTAAGGAAACTATTGGTCGAAAATAGAAATGTTTTCCGCTGAAACCGAACGTAAAAACTCGTCCATCCTGACTCCATATTTCCATTCTCACCTGGAGACATATGACCATGCGGTCACTGATGAGAATGCGCATTTTACTTTCTGTCTCTCTTCAGCATGCGCTTCGCACTCCGTGCCAGTCTGCTAGGGCAAAAAGCGTTAAAGCTTTGCAACGACTGCCACAGAACTATTGGACAGCTCAAGTTCGTTAAAGATAAAGTGGGTCAACCCAGAGTGCAGCGGTGTTGTCGTGCAACCTAGTTTTGTGTCAAAACATCCGCATTTTCTAATAAATGCGTTGACTGTAGGTTTACAAGCTCCACCCAACAGCGGGACCGAAAACCCGTAAAACAACTTAGTACTGTGTTAATCTGCTATATTAAGACTAGCATTTCTTAAGATTTTTTTCTATTTAGACTAAACGATTTATAAACGTTTAACTTTGTCCGAAAGTGAAATAAATTCTGAGGCTGACAGCACACACGGATCACGGACCTATCATCTACAAAGTCCCATCATCCTGAGTGCTGGCACAATTCGACAAAAAGTTCATTGAGGGTTGCGTAAAACGGTACAATATTGTATTTTGAATAGGTGTTAGGTGTTCGTACACAAAAGAACAGTACCTACTTCTTTTATGTGCACTCACCGAATAAACCTTCCCGAGACTTCTCCACCGATAGCCTCGCCTTGACACAAATTACACAATTTTTGCGCGTTCCCTGGGGCAGAGTATGTTGCCGCGGGTCTCTCGGCAAAACTGAGCTGGACATGGCTCTAACTTCATCGACTTCAAGCAAAAGACTCGCATTAACTGTGCAGACTACATCGCGCGGGGGTTACAGATCGAATCTATCAGAAGGCACCCGCCGCTTTGCATCATACCCTTACAACATATTTGTGCGGGCCTTCTGATTAAGCGGAATGCGAAAATGTGCTCAAAACGTGAGTACGGAGTGCTTGGCGTGTTCGCATCTGAAGACGTTGGGTCATTGCAAACCCTCTATGAGGATAGTGCAATGAGCTGGCGAAGTATCGAATAGTATCGCACACGACTCGCGCACTGGGGTGGGCAAGTCATGTGGCCTCACCGTTTCTCGGTCATATACATCAGCTTCAGTGAAGCATGAAATGTCGCTCGATGCTTGACTCTGCGAAGTACAAAGCGCGACGTACACGCCAAGATACGCGCTCACACCTCAAGCTCTCGCTGAAAAAGCCATGCTCATTTTTGTAAGACTGCTTGCCAAGCTACTGTGTACATACAACAAAGACAGGCTTGCTTTTAAAAATGCGTTCTGCTAGGCAAAACTTTTTTCTTCTGGAGCTGTAATGACTGAAGGTGCGTCTAGGATAAGCAACAACAGCGCCAAGGAAATCGTGTGAAAGTGGTTTTTCAAATTTCAACATTTTTTTGGATTGGAACACCCTTCCACTTTTCCAGATGTTGTTGACAGCCTCAGAAAATTTGCAAGTCTGTCATTCGACCCACATGAAACCGGAAGTGAAGTGAACAAACAACTACTAGATTTTTTTTAGTATAACTAAGTCTCGCCCTTAACCATAGAAGTCTCTGTTGCCGGTGTTTGAACACGTTTAAGTAATGCTTCATTAGCCAGGTATAGCTCTTTACAAACAGCATCTTTCCTCTGGAGTTGCTCATTCAAAGTTTCGATGCCACTTGAGAGCTCCGCTGTTTGTGCTTCAAAAACCCCGCACTGTCTTTTAAAAGACAAATAGAGCTGTGTTGATTCTGTAATCTTGGCCACCAAGATTTGATGTTCTTCGGCAAGCTCGTCGAATTCCGAGACCATCACAGTCACGTATCGTGCTAATTCTTTTGACAAATGTTTTTTCAGCTCGGATAAATGAGCAGCTGCTGATTTGTCAACTAAATGAGCTTTATTTCGATAATCATCCGACAGCTTATTGTCAAAGGTCAGAAATGCAGTAGCTTCGTCGAGTAGCACGTTCTTGCACTGAATCATGCGTGATCGCTTTGCTTCCAGCTCGCGAGCATGTAAATTTACAGCACGCGTCCGCAACTGCTCCAGTTTAAGCTCGCATTCTTCAATGTGATTTCTTTCCAATTGCCGCAACTTCGCAGACATTTCCTGCTGAAGGCTTTGTTCGAGTTCTTGAAGTTCCTTACGACATTTAAGCTCACTCTCTTGACGAAAACTAGCTAGCGCTTGAGCTTTGTGCTGTTCTGCTTCAGCTCTCAACGCATTCAAACTGTCCCGCTGAGCAATTTGCATTGTATCATGAAGATCCATGACCGCTACGCGTGTTTTTTTGTCCAGATCTCGCTTTAGTTGTTCCTGTTGCTCCTGGTAAGACCTCTGCAGCATTTGCTTCAAATTCTCCAATTCTTTATCAAGAGCGAGTCTAGCTTCATTCTCAATATCCTGCACCTTTTCGATGTGTTCTGTCTCTAGCAACTTGCGAAGCTGTTGCAATTGAGCGTGTGCTCCAAACGCGAGTGCTTTTTTTAATTTTTGAAGCTCCTCTTCCTCTTTTTTTACGTGCGATGCCTGAATCTCCTGCTTTAACACTGCAGTTCGCTCTTCTTGAGACTGAAGGGCAGTAGCCACTGCTGCTTCTCGGTGCTCGTACATTTCTTTCTCTAGTTTATCTCTCTGCTCGACTTCCCAGCGCCTAAGTGATGAGTCATTGTCGCTCTGAATCTGTATAAGCATGCGGCTTCGTTCGTCTTGCAGCCTATTAAGAAGTTCTTTTTTTTCTCGCTCCGTTTGCAAACTCAGTTGAGTTATGCATTCTTCCAAAACTGCATTGTGACTGGTTTGTATTTCCTCTAGTGCTCGATTGCGCTCATCAATAAGCGCCTCGCGAGTCATCTTGACTGCACTAGCTTCTTCATCCTCAAACTCTTCCATTTTTGCCTTAACTAGTGCCTTTGTTTCTGTTTCATATTTCTCGCGAAGAGCCATGAGCGTAATTTGTTTTTTTGATTCAAATTTGCGCTGCAGCTCCTTTAAATATGCAGCTTGTGTTTGCTGCTGATGCAACGCAATCTTGCTATTGCTCACTGCAATGTTGCGGTGGCAACGTGCAGCGAAGCGCTTAACCGAAGCTACTTTTTGACCTAACAAGGCTTCTTGGTCCTCAGAAGCCAATGAATATTTCCCGTCCCATCCTATTGATGAAACATCACTTGCTGCAGAATCGGATAGTCGATAAGAATTTGGCACCGTTATTGCGTTACTTTTTTGCTGGATACAATCTTCTAACTTATTCACAGATGACGCGCACGTTGTGTCTGTTGTTAATAGTCAAAGACGAAGTCAATTCTCTTGTCTCATAAAGTAGCCTGGCAAACCTACCACAAGATTTGGCCCGCAGCAAAAGTTGATCACATTTCTTAAGTGTTGTTGCCACTTGGTCTGCTACAGCTTCTGCCTCTTGTTGCGCCTTTGATAACGTCGAAACAGTTGATGAATAGTTTGTCTCGATTAAAGGCGCGGAGGATGAAATAGACATCAAAGCATGGTCGATCTTGCCTGGACCAACAGAAGCGCCTTGCATCTTAATCTTACATGGAGTGATTGTATCCTGGCTGGTATTTTGATGTTGCCTTCGTCTTTGTAACACGTGTAGCCGTGCTTTAAGGGCTTCGAGTTCACGCTCAACATCACGACATGCCTCATTCGAAAAAGCTTTAAAGTTTGTGTCTTTTGAGCTCTCATCCGACAGCGACGACAGAGAAAGCGCTTTAGAATGACGACGCTGCAGCTTTGAATTTTCAGACGAATCGTTTGCAAACTGCAAAGCCTCTGAGAATTTTGCCTCTGTCACCGCCCCCCGGACGGACATGGCGACCTTGGCCTTAATCTATATATAATACGACTTTTGTTAAAATCGGCATGATAACGACTGTGTCGCCCATTCTCGAAATGGGCATATCTTATGGCTTCATTATGTCAGTTTCTTTCCTAAACGTCAGCGTACGAAGTTTTTTGGAAACAGAGAGTAAGCGACAAACAAATGGCCGAATTACTTACTGCAGCGTAAAGGTACTCACAATGTAGTGTATCGATCACAGCAAACATATTTAAATGAGACTTTAACGAAAGACATGATGTAATAAATCTGAAAGTCTGACGGAGACCAGAAACTTATCCATGTATTCTTCGAGCTTCGCCTACAGCATAAAATGGCACAATATTAATCTACGCTGTAATATCCCGAGACCGCTAAACAAAAGCGGTAGAAACCACTGTCTTTATCAGCTGTGGTGTACAGGACTTCATAGCGCATATTGATTAGTAAGTCAGAATCTTTGCGGACCATACCGAAAGTGAGGGCAGCAGAACGATGAGTTTGTGTCAATAGAAGTCATGCAGTTTGCGACAGCAGAAGTAATTTAGCAAATATTAAGTTGGTTGCATGCAGATTGTTGTTACGGTGAAAAAAGGAGCGCATAGCTGCAAATACAAAAGATCGATTAATGATACGACAGCTTACAAAATTGAACCATCCAAAGTTTTTTCTATCTCATGATATTCTAATCGTTTTTGTACATATGAACTGCCTGACGTTTCGCCTTCTCTGAAAATCACTCCCATGAGCTTAAGGTACGAAAGAACCACTCTCTCTATGTTCAAATTTACTGGAAAACGAACAAATGAGTCGTGCAGCTAGTCCAATTTCTTAGCGACACAGCCGAACAGCGCTGACGAGACAACAGTGCGCCGCTCTTTAAACGTGAAGGCCATGCGCGAGAATGGGCACCAACATGCAGCATTACTGTGGAAGAACAATCCCAGCATGAAAAGATTGAAAGCGACATGCTCGCACCGCCTAACCAAGGCGTATTAGGAGCGTGCCAATTTCTTTACCAAATGTCAACGGATGTAAAGGCTAGCGGTCTATGTGCAGGCGTAACACTTTAATCGTTGCAATAGCAGAGGCAAAAAGCTAAAACTTAATGTCCGAAAAAATGCAACTAGCTACGAGGTGTTCTTGTCAACCCTACCTCTTTCGTGGGGTCGGTGGATGTCTCATCAAATTAAAAATACAATTTTTGTACTTCGAGGACCGGCTGGGGTACCGGAAGCAAAACCTTTATAAGCGCGCCACAAGCATAGATCATAGCTAGGAAGAGGTAAAATAGAGGTTTTACGGTTGCCAGGTAGTTTCGAAATGCTTGCAAAGCTTCATCGGATGTAGTATAGCATCTGGCTAGACCGTGCGCACTTGGCTGAGAGATACGAAGATCAAGATCCCACGAATCTGTACGATGATACGGCGCGGGGAAACGTCGAGTCCCGGTGAGTGCAGGGAAGCCTACTGTGGAATAATTTGGCTCTATTGTGTCTCGTGGAGGTCGTGGTCAGGGGATGCAGCCCTTCAATAAGCATTTTCGACTAATAGTGGTGACACAGCCCAGAGCTATTGGTTATTAGCATCAAAGTCCCGGACTCTGAGAAGCGATGTAAAGTCTTGATACAATAGGGGTCGTTTTGCAGTCACGTACCATGCAGACTGTCGACAATAAACTACAGTACGGAGAGGCTTTGAAGATACAACAACTGATACCTTATTCATGAGTCTTACAACATGGGTATGTGGTGATTTTGTTAAGTCTTCCAATGAAATCTAAAAACGTTGATAGTGTGTAAAACCTAGACCTGTATTCGCAATGTAATTTCAATCCCGCATGGCCTGAACGCCATGTACATGGATTTAATGGAAGTTAAAAAGGTCACACTATTGTCGCGGCGACGAGAGTGCATCTCTGGTGGAACGGCCGCAAAACAGGTATAAGCTGGCGTTTTTTTGCCGACGCCGGCGAAGATGAAATTTTTTGTAGATAAAATAGAATGTCTGACCCTGAATTAGAAATGGATGATCACTACGTTACGCTACTACTGCGTCAGTATTATTAATTGATGTACCCGCCTTGCAGAGCAATGATAAAGCGACGAGAAGGATAATTTACTTGTGATTAGCCCATCTTTGTCAGAAAAAAGAGCGCAATAGGCGCACGCAAAATGCTACGGCTGCTTCTGTAGTTGTTATAAGTAAAAAATCGTCTAGCCGTGATAGTGCTCCGTGCCTTGAGTACCGCTTAGAAAGCAAAAGCAGCAAACATCCGAGGGCTTGGATGAAAAAGGGTAAAGAAATTGTATATCGCAATCTCCAGTTTGCATAAATACCTTTACAAGAAGATCTTATCAGCGAAAGTAATTATTTCTTAAGAATATGAACCGAAATTTGCAAGTTGGTGAAATCAATAAAGGAGTGTTGGCAACGAAATAGGAGATTGATCTCATCAATCGATGCGGATAGAAAATCATTTTTGATACTTAGATGAAACGATCAAAAGGAGTGAATTTTCATCCTAAAGGATACCACAATTTATCTAGTTCCTTCTTGGACCTATCTATACCTTGGTATGATTACTAGAAACCCACTACGTGAGAGCGCCCTGCACTACCCCGTTTGTAAGTGCATCATGAATTCGTGGATTCCAAATCAAATATAGCCGTACACAACAATGGTACTGAGAAAGGAAACAACGTGGGGCTTGCGCTTTTTTCGGTGCGAAGCACGAAGTGGATAGAGAGCGTATCCCCCCCTCGACATCGACTTTCTGCGCTAGATATGCTAGCGGCATGATGCGGTTTGCGCACGCTAAAAAGGCTAGGTGCGGCTGCTTTAGGGGCGCGTTCGCTCATTTCTCGATAAATTTCTGTGGAACAGCATGTATGATTACACTTTGTTTGGTACTGTTGGCCTGATTGATAGGTATTATTACTCCTCCCCCACTGCGATTGGTTCTTAGACCAGGATACTCGGAAAATATCACAAGAACTTCCTGTTTCATCAGCGACGATGTGACTCAGCTGCTCAGGCCGCATCGTGACTATGCACAAAGACCACATTGATAGCTTCTAAGCAGTGTTTGCGTGACTGAACTTTGCCAATATAGATAAGTGCGTCTCTATAACTGATAATCCCCATTTATAGGATTAGTTCATTGTGAAGAATGGCTTGTAAGCAGATCCCGCGAGATCAAAGCCATTGTCGAACGACCACTGACTCTATCTCAATAGGATTTAAGAAGCTAGTTCGGCCTGGCTAGCTAATCGCACAAGTACAATGCAGTCTATGCTGACATTGCACTACCGTCCAACTTTACTACTATGAATGCTGATGGGTGTTTAGGAGCTGTAGAAGAGACGGATTTCAGTGCTGCGAAAAAAAAGAAACCTCATGTGTGCCCCAATCCTGGCTTTTCCTGATTCAGATAAGCCATGCTACGTCGCTTTGTCAGCCTTTGCCATAAAGTGCGCCTAACTTCAAGCATATACTGATGAACTTGAGCATTTTTGAGATTTGCGATCAAATCTTGCCAACCTGAAGTAGGAGCGAAAAGGCTATTTGTTCACAACAAGAATCAAATTTCAGTAGAGTGTGCTCTTGTTAAGCTCAGAGTACACCTGCTCAGCTTTAAGGCGTCTATAACGTATACATATAATATGATGTTGCGCAGCAATGTTATATTCACATTTCCCTCAGCGAATGGCAATATCAATTTTTTGTTTTGCGAGTTTGTCTTTGAGATAATGTATAAGCCAGGTCAACTTAATGTGGCGGCGGATACGCGTTCGCGACGCTTTGACTACGAATTGTCTCATGTCGAGGACGCCAGTTGGTGAGATGATAAGTACGGTCTATGGTCTGGATGCAACATTTGTTGTGTTGCTAAATGCTGGCAACGAAAAACATTCGGGAGCTCAGATGTCGCTTTGTTGAAGGACGCGGCTGCAAACTCAATCTTCCTTATCCCAAGGCTTGCTCATTACAACACTGACACAGCGTAAAGCTGTGGCTAATGAGGAAACCTTGAAGTCTAGAATGCGCTTTGAGGCGCATGACATCATTTCGGGTCATCAACCACATACTGCTCGGGGAGCGCTATGGTGAATTAGTGAATACGCAAATGTGTATGTACGCGTCCTTCCTGTCAATGGGTTAAAATCTATGTCACATGCGTCGGCTCCTTTCATCAGCCTGTTGGTTTATACAATAAATCAGCAGTCAATCAGTATGGATTGTACTTTTGGTATTTCGAAGATGCGTCTCGTCATAACGGCATTGTTTTGTTTGAGCGCCCTCTGAGCAAGATGACTCACCTTCCTGCTGTCAGATACAAAGTTAGAAATTAAATTGCAGTCAAGCTGTTTCTCGACAAAGGGTTTGTTAACTGATCTTGACAATAGACATTGGATCAATAAAAATTCACACTTTACAGAGAACTTTCGGAAAACTCTGCTTAAAGAGCTAGGTATCAAATCGAACATGTCAGGTGCTGACCATTCCCAGACAGATAGTTATACGAAACGAGTTCTTCGCATGATAAATGATGTCAATTCGGAGCACCTACGTGGAGAAATTGCAGTCTTTTTGCAATTCGCTTTCACTCGTGAGATAACCACGTGCATGTCTCTTCAGGCTTTACCCATTTCCACCAATGCTTTGGGGTAGCGCATAAGTATTATGGCGTCGTCACGATATGGCTTCCTTGTTGGTGGGGCCAACGATACAACTTGACTTGCTGATATCACTCTTAGCAAAATAACATATCTATCAGTAAGATTGCGCTTTAATTGCCGAGTGCGCGACGCTATGGATGCGAGCCAGAATGTGCAGAAGCCATAAGCCGATTACAGATGACGGCTAGACACAATAGCCACGGATTGGGAGTAAAGCTCATAAATATTCTTAGTTTGTCTACAAAGCACAACACAATATTGCGTTCAGGCTGCATCGAAACAAAGGAGAATATTGATTGAAATATACGCTTAACATCGCCCTAAATATCTTGACGCCCACTGTGTTTACGCAGGATTGTTGACTATCTATCACGATCTAGCTCATACAAGCCAGACGGATGTAAAGACCTCTCTTGAAATGGAGCCACATCACTACTAAACCTTATCTATTGCATTAAAGAGCAATACCTTCGGAGTACATCGTGAGATACCGTAGCTCAAAGAACGCTTTTGAGATCTGACTTATCTCAATTCTGGACGTACGCCATGTCTCTCAGAGGTGTCGTGGATCCGTCACAACCAAACCTTAGTCGGAACATTCATGGCATGTGAGGTGAGCAAGATTCCCTTGGCACCATTGCCGCTAACGACTTGGCTCAACATTGGCGGTTATTTATTTGAGGAGAAGTTAAATGGTCAGTCGCAACGCGCTTTCCACAAGCGAGTTGGAACACGTTGCTGTTGGCTTGATACTTGCTCGCTATTGTAATATCGGTCTTATGGAGACGAGCAGAGCTGGTAAAAAGAAGGACAGGACATGATGGGTTTGCGCCACGACGTCTGTGTAGTCCTTAATGCTTCACAAGACTGGGGATTAATCGAATTTTTTGTCGAACAGTCATTTTAATGAAGCAAGTTTACAAGCGTTAAGAGACACACCCAGCGAACGAGTGAGTACGGGGCTCTTCGATGCTCTCGAAAGCATTCAGTGACCGAATTTGATCCCTCGTAGAGGGAAGGGGTCTCCTATATCTTGTTTCAAGCAATGAGGGTACTCCCGAGGAGCGACCACCCGTGAGATAGAAGGAGCCCGGGAAGAAACTTTCTAATCTTGGCGTGAGAGATCGATCCGCCGACACAGGCAGGTCAGAGCTCTTCTTCAGCTTGGCGAGCAACTACCGATAGTACTCATGATGTGATGAAATTAACAGAAATGGTGTGATTCTTGCGCTTGCTGATGAGGCAGCTGGGCTCCCTAAGTCAGTTTCATCTCGTTTGCAGCGGTGCTCTCGTGCCACTGACCTTACGTTCTATACTGAAACCAGTATGAGTGTATCGGATCGCAATCCGCTACCTCCAAGAGTACCCAGGCAAATGGACTCTTCCGCTCAAAATTGAAACTGTATCTGTCTGTTTTATTTGTGGAAAATCCGCCCATATCTAAATTTATAGGTATCACCAATCAAATAGTAAAACCTAATTAATATGCATAACTACTGGCAGGTCCGCCACGTCGTGGCTTCGTGTTATGGTGCAATTACACCATTGTGTGGTTACAACATCTTGTGTAATCCATACCTTTGCGTGACCCACCCTTTCATACCAGGGTATGTGTAACCTCGTTACACTTTTACCCATCAAAATTGTGGATACCCACACTTCACATTTTACTGTCGCCTTGTACGAGGGTCGCGTGTCTAAGACATATTTACATCCGTCTTCACGCATTCTCAGCTCAAGAAGCCTTACGTCTATGAAACGAAAAACACCCGGTCTTGCTGGTTTCTAAGCCCTCGTCAACCAAGCGCCGCATACCGCGCCCGCCACCGCGACGGATGACTTCGTCGAGGACTCGGACGATTCCTGTGGTGCTCGCCCTGGCGAAACCGCTGCAGATGGAAAAAAAGATCTTGTAGCGATGGTACAACGGCACCGGATACTTTCCTCGCTGTCTCATTTGCAGCGGAGCCACAAGGAAGGGGACGTGCGCGTTCAGTGCCATCTTAGTATCGAGATTGCCATCCTCACGGCGCTACGCCGACTTCCGACGTATTGTCGCCCTGTGACCTATGGAAAAATCCATCAAGCTCTCTGGTTTCTCACACAGATGAGCCCACGATCACAGCAGCTCAGAGCCATAGCTTGAGCTCAGCTCATGGCCCTTCGGCTTCCCGGGCTACTGCCGAGAAGCGCGGGGCGTATGACGACGCGGAGCGTTATGATCGCTCTAATCATAAGCGTCCATGACTTCTGGGCAGCCTTGCCGAAGTGGCACCTCAAACTCCCATGAGCTCTCGGAATTTAAGTGTCCTGCTACTTCACAAGATACTGAGTGTGATCATGTCGACGACGTCGACCCACAAGGCGTTCCACGTGGAAGAGCACGCCGCCGTTCTCGTCGAGAAGAGTAGGCAGCAGATGATGACGATTTGGTCGATCGTCGCCTGGTGACTCGTAATGCTTTTCGAGCTATCGAGGACGAGGTCATTCGCAATCAAACATCTCTGAGCATCATGCTAGGGTCGCATATCGCTGCGCGGAAGACCTCGATAGCCTGGAGCACTTTGTGCACCGACTGCCTCACGCTGAAGATTATTGTTCTCTGTTGCTCTGTCTGAGTGGCTCCTAGCCGTCGAGTAGACGAATACGTCTCTTTGTGCGACAGTGGAGCGCCTTGCGCCATTGGAAACGAATATTGTTGCACTCTGTGCTCAAAACCATTGCCGGTCAAGCTTCTGGGTGGTTGGGCGCTTTTAAGCGCCGCTCCGGCGCCAACGCCTCCGCATGAACTTACACCGGATCCCGGTACGGCTTAAGCAAGCCCACATAAAACACTGGGTGGGTGCGCATCCTTCTCGGAAGGTTTAGCGTATACATAAGGCCCTGCTTGGCCACGACCTTGAAAGGTCCGATTAATCGTGGACGAACCTTCGTCTTGAAGACAGCAGGGACTATATGTCTAGGAAGGTTTTTAGCAGCTAATTAAATCAGGTCTCCGACCTCAAAGTTTACAACATTTATTCTGCTTCTTCCGTCTGCAATTTTTTTCTGCATGTCTTGGCTTCAATTATCGCATCGCGAACGTGTTGTAAGACACTCAGTCTGACATCAGCTCGCCGTCCGGCTATTCCTCTAACAACAAGCCCTGAGCCATGAAATGGCGGCGTCAGCGGGACGCGAGGATGAATGAGTTCGCTCACGCAGAAAGGTGTGTAGCCGGTAGACGCATGCACTATATAGTTCAGAGCGAACCCCACAAGTAGTTGCATCGCGCTCTAGCGCACCAGCGTCCCAGCGCGGACGCTGCGAAGGATGTCTTCAACGAAGCGATTTACGCGTCAGTTTGACCATCGGTCTGCGGATGGTCCGCTATTGACATAGTCAACTTGGTGCACAGTACTCTGAAGATTGCCGACCAAAACTTTTCGTGAAGCGTGGGTCTCTATCAGAGACAACTGACTCCGGGACTTCATATTGCCGAAAGTCACGATCGACAAACAGCGTCGCTGTACCCACACTGTCGATGGTGTCCGGCACTGCCGCAAGATGAGCCATCTTGCTCAAGCGGTCGACAAAGACCACCACACCCGTGTCGCCCGCCGAGTCATTCGGCAGACCAAACACAAAGTCCATACTCATAGACTGCCAACAACCGGAGGGTACCAATAAACTGACCAGCGGCGCCGCCGCATTCGGAGTGGGTTTAGACCTCTGACACGTCTCACACGTGCGCACATATATGCTCGTCCATTTGTACAGCTTGTGGCCACCAGTAGTGGCAACTCACCGAGCTGTACGTCTTTGCACGACCGAGAGACGTCACTGAGTGGGGTGTCGTGAGCCTTATAGCAGATACGATATTTCCAATCCTTATCGTGAGGAGCTACAACTCGTGGCGTATCCGTTGATTCGGTGCAATAATACAGCAACCCGTTATGCTACGAATATCGGTGTAACTGTGCGCGCAATCGCGCCGATTTCTTCTTGTCCGAGTTATAAAACTCCTTGCTCCCGAGATTGAAGCAGCGCTACACACACACTATCACCCGCGTATGCGGAGCGGATCAAATCCGTCACTGACGACGACACCGTCGTGACATGAGCAAGCCCATAACCCGGTCTGCGTGACAACTCATCAGCCAAAGCAGCCTGCTTCCCTGGCTTATATTTTACCTTGAAGTTATATCCTGCGAATGAGAGCCACCTGGCCATCCTCTGCGAGAGGTGAGGCGACTTAGCCGCAGAGCGAAATGACGCATGATCTGTGTAGATCACGGACGGCTTTGAGCCTAGCAGGTGCACCCTAAACATACTTCATCGCAACTTATTCCTTGTCGCGGACTGAGTAGTTACTCTCCGCAGCTTTAAGCTGGCGAGATTCGAACGCGATTACCCAATCTCACCCCTCGGCGTCTGCTTGTAGGAGTGCCCAGCCGATGGCAAAGTCCGAAGCGTCACAGACGACACTGAAGGGCGATCGGGGCCTGGCAACGCTAGAGGAGGCTGTTTTTGACCCTGTCAAAAGCCATCCGATGCACGGTGTCTAACACCACTCTGCATTTTTCTTAAGGAGATTCGACAAGGTCCGTGCTATATACGCATGATTTGCACTATACTTGTGCAAGTAATTGGCGAGGCCAACTCACTTGCGCAAAAACTTTGATCGGCCAGTCCACAACGGCGTTGACCTTAGCAAGATCCGCGTTGAAGGCCACACTTTCAAATGGAGCACCCTAAAAGGGAATTTCTTCCGCACCGAATATGCACTTATCGACATTAGCATACAGCTTTTCAGTGCGCATGCACTCGAGCACTGCTCTCTAACTAACGATTTGGTTTTTCTCGTCTGTCCTCTCGTGCCCCGCACGACTGTTGACAAATATGCAGTCGAAGTATGTCTGCATATACGCCCGAAGAAGCCTAAACTATTGTGTCACAGGACGATTAAATGTTTCTGGTGCATTTGATGGCCCTTGGGACATCACCAGCCACTCCCAGAGCATCCCACTTAGAATACTCATCGCTGTCAGCAGAATATTACTCGCTCTCATGAGCAATTGGTAATACCTATCGACCAAGTCGAGGGCACTGTACTTTGTACAGCCAACCATATTGCTCTGGAGAACATCCATATTAGGAATCGACGTTGCCGGAATGGTGACAGCGTCGAGCTTATTGTAAACGTGAGCGATACACAACCAGTTCGGAGGTGACGGGTGTCTCCACAGCCAAAATACCGCCGGTGTTGAACGCTGCCCGGTAGCTCGGAGCTCTCCCCCTTCTTTCTCAGCATAGCTGAGATCCATTGGCCCAGGTCCGCTGGACGAGCTATGAGAGTGTGCATTCCAACCAAGTCGTGCCGATTTAAATTTAATTCGGCATTCAATGCCACATTCTTTGCTTCTTCATAAGAAGACGGATGCACCCGGACCAGCCAGTGCGGAAGTTCTCCATAAAGACGGTCACTGTTACCGCCTCGGGGAGAGGATCGGCGGCCATCCCGGCAATGAGAGTTTGCAACTTTTGGACAAAGTCAACCAATTGCTGTCGGGCGGTAAGGAACCGCGATTGCGCGCGATATGCCTGGTTAGGCGGCGAGAACAGTCGTAACAGCTGTAGCTTCAGATCCGTCCAGGAGAAAAACGCCAATTTAACTGAAGTGTCACACGTCAGCACCCATTCTCGTGCTCGATCCTCGAGCTTAGAGTTAGCTAGCGCCACGCGCTGTTGCTTGTTCTGAAGCATGGCGGACGCCATAGTCATCTCGGCCTCTTTCACCCAGAGCAGAAGATTCTCCCCATCCTTACCCTCGAAGGTTTTAACGCTCACCATGAGCGGCCTAATTCGGGGGGAATAATCCGCCGCCGAGTGTGGCGTCATGGCCGCAGTCGACGCTAGCATCGCAAGCAGAGCATTTCATTACTTGGAAACGCCTCGAGGTGCGCGCTTATTGCTTCAGGTCCTTGTGAGCAAGGTGTTGCACGCCCTCAGGGCCAAGCAGGAACATCAGCATTATAAGCCTGTCGGGCGTGCCCGGAGCAAACAGGAGAACTGATCCATCCTCGCAGAAGATCAGTCATAACGACTCAGGTGTGGTTTGACTACTAGTGCTACTAAGTGCAGCGGGGCTGCCGTATCTCTTTGCTTAGAGGAATCTTGCTAAGGTCACCGACCCTACTTTCTATACTTGAACCAATATGAGTGTAGCGGATCGCAATCCGCTACCCCCAAGAGTACTCAAAACCTTAACCCAGGGTAAATATGCTCTTCCGTTCAAAGTTGAAACTATATTTATCTGCTTAATTTGCGGCAAAGCCGCCTAATTTCAAATTTATAGGTTTCCCAATTAAATAACAAAACCAAATTAATATGCATAACTACTAGCAGTCCCGCCACGTAGTGGCTTCTTGTTACGGTGCAGTTACACCATTGTGTGATTACACCGTCTTGTTTACTCCACACCTCTGTATGGTCACACTATCCTGTTTGACCCACCCTTTCATACCAGGGTACGTGGAACTCCGCAGCGGGGCTGCCGTAGCTTTGCGCTTTGAGGAAGCGTAAGTTATGTCACCGACCTTTCGTTCTATACATAGAACAAGTACGTGTTTAGCCGATCGCAATCCGCTAACTCTAAGAGTAATAATTGCCTTGACCCGAGGCTAATTAACTCTTCCGTTAATTAGTCGTTTAAATTCAAAACTGACTTTATTTGTTTTATCTGCGGCAAAGCCGCCTAATTTTAAATCTATAGATTTTCCTTAATATATAGTAAAATCTAAATCGTTTCTTATTCGGCTACAGTCACACCATGTCCAGCACCCCCCTGTTACCAGGGTACGTGTAATCCCGTTACACAAACTTTGCTTCATATCTTGGTGTGGAGGGTGTAATGGGGGGAGTGTGCTGCACACACGTAACTTCCGTACAATTGTGCAATCCTCACACTACATTTTCGTATAATTGTGATTTCAGAAATACTAAAACCTCTATTCACGAGGATGATGGAAATCCGTGCGGAGGACGTCCGTGCTTCACGTGGACAATTAGTCGCATGTCAAGCAACATAGGTAGTCTCGGTATCACATATAGCTAAACGTATTAACCAGAAGCAGTCCTGAATATATGTCACTTTTGAACAGGCAAAACATCCTAGTTTATCTGATACTTTAGAGGCTCTCGGTTCATGAACCTCGCCTGTGCGAATCTCAAATGATATTTATGTCGTAACTCTTTTCTGTGTTGCTCTCTCTGTGCAAGGTGCGCTGGAAACATATTTAAGTGGCGGTAAAAACAATCCCTTTCTTTGCCTCAAGTACTTCGTCAATACGAAGCAACACTTCAAAACTCATAAAACAGAACGGGTTCTAATATGGAGGCAGATCCGCATTACAGCAATGAAAGAAACAATAAGGAGCAGTCAATTCCTTAGTAGCTTTTTAGACCAACAACACGATAATTTCACCTAATGTAAGCAACTCGCCGACCGTGATAATAGATTTGAATGCATACAAAATCGTGACATATACGTTGGTTACAATTAGCCAATCACAGAGAAGCTGAAAAATGCACAAAAAGTATCCAAACACCAAGTTTTTCTTTCAAGATCCATGTCCCGTCTTGAGACTAAGCCGTTGCTACCTTTGGGCACGGCGAGCTCGCTGCACAGCGGTGAATCATACGCACAGCGGCTGCTTTCGATACCCCGCGAGGTGATTCCGCTTTCTTTGTTCGCGTTTGGTGGACCTCCAGCTCATCTTGCGCTTGCTCACGATCGATTCGTGTGTATGTGTACTTATAATCACCGATTTCATGTGGTGTAATTCATAACTCAATGCATCCCACAGATAAACGGAAGTGGCTGACCGACGATAGATTTTTAGAAGTTTTATCAATCGCTTCGGCTATCCCTGGCCCGACATCGACAATGGTTTGTACTTTACAATGCTCCGGTAATGGTGAGAGACTAACATTTCTAAATATTTAATAGACAATTTCCGCTATAGGGCTGCTCCGCGCTGGTCCATTGGGCGGAATATTTGCCTTATTCTTTTGGGCTCTACCTGGTTGGATTGTCCTGACGATCGCTGGCATTGGTGCCAAGTATCTTCGAGGTACTACCTCCTTTTTGAAAGATCAATTAGTCTTTCCAAAGACATGGTGCTAATTCACTGCTGAGCATGCTTGCCACAGACGGTCTTCCCGTATGGTTGATTGGATTAGCACCCGCTGCCGTGTCGATTGTTGTAATTGCAGCTGTCCGACTATGGCAAAAAGCATGCGAGGACGATTCGGCAAAGAGCTTTGTAGCTGCGATATCAGCATGCGTGGTGCTGGCCACGCAAGGTTTATCTTCGCTAATCTTTCCTGTAGTCATGGCATCAGGTGGACTATTTATATTACTTTCGACGATGCTTGGCTATTCGCAATTTTCAATTTCTAGTGATCAAGTAGCCTTGAGCCATATTGAGAGGTACAAGAAGTGCACTTTGTTACTTCAGATGACACGAGGTATTGATGACTTGATGTAATTGGATATCGCTAGGCACATAGGAATCCATCCAATTGTTGGCGCAATGATTGTACTTTCTTGGTTAGCAGGTTTAATAATGCTTGCAAAATACCATCCCCAGGAAAGTGGCGAGTACTCGCCTGTGTCACTCTTTTATAGTTTTTACTGGATTGGTTCCATTATATTTGGCGGCGGCCAAGTGATGCTTCCAATGCTGCTGAACGATATAGTTTTGACCGGGTGGATTTCAAAAGAACAATTCTTGGTCGGTCTTGCATTAGTGCAATCTTTACCAGGGCCATTATTCAACATTTCGGCGTATATCGGTGGACTTATTTACGGCATTCCTGGAGCCCTGATCTCAAGCGTCGGTCTATTCAGTCCCGGTATTATACTCCTCTTTGGATTACTTCCGCTTTGGGAGCGTGTACGTCACAGCAGGAGCCTGCAAATTTTTCTTTCTGGTGTCAATGCGTCTGCAACAGGGCTTATTGTCGCTTCCTTTTTTCTGTTGTGGGAGAAAGCAGTACGCACCAATGCAAGTGCCGCTGTGGGTCTAGCGACAGCGTTAATGGTTGGGGTATTCCGTGTGCCTACATCAATGGCGATTATTGCTGGAGCCATTTTGGGCTTCCTTTTATCCTCAGCAGTCTTTAATATCGGCCAGAAGAATTTTTGCGACTGACGCGTTGACGATACGCGAATACTTGGTGCAACTTCCGTCGCGATGTCACCAAGGCGTGTGCATCGATTAGAAAGATTCGATTGGTTATTCCTAATGTGTTTCGAATGAGCTAAGCCTGCGAGCCTAACCTCGGGCCCTTCAGCGCTAGGAATCGAAAATCTTTCTTGTTAATGTATAATTTGAGCCCTCTTGTACATTCTACTGAATGGACTTGCCTTGTGAGTGAGCCACACGGTCCCATGGTCTATCCGACTGCCTCATAAGCTTTTAAATCAAGCGCCATGAACTGCCCCTGAAAGAGGCGTCGTAATATCGCTGAGAATTTGAGTCAATCTAGACGGTTAACCTAATGTTTTAAGGGATGTCGTTCAGGCAATACGTTTAGATCAGGTCTTCACGCGATCCACGCATTCCGCGCTTTGCACCTGCAATATGATACGGCGCGAACTATCGATAGAATTCGTTCGCACTTGGTGGCCTTTTAAACGAAACTTGAGCCAAAACCTCAGAGAGAGTTCAGTATGATTACATGTACCCTAGGCTATCAGAAACACCTATAGCGACTTAAAATCATCGTAGTTCCGTAAGCTTAAAACTGAAATCCCTTAAAAGTCTGGGTTGTGGAGCTTTAGGCATAACTCAAATGCAGACAACTGATATTTATAACGCTCTTGGACAGACTTGTATCCCAATGACAACTGAGTCCTATTG
Source organism: Plasmopara halstedii (assembly GCF_900000015.1). Taxonomy (NCBI): domain Eukaryota; phylum Oomycota; class Peronosporomycetes; order Peronosporales; family Peronosporaceae; genus Plasmopara; species Plasmopara halstedii. The sequence continues at coordinate 156,126 of NW_020187475.1, read as the reverse complement.
GCTGGAGAAGACTGCTTAAAAGTTATGGTGTATGTCTTTGGGGGAAATTCCCCCAAAAACATTTTCTAGTAAACGAGTTGTATAACACGCGAAATACGTAACAATCGAGTTTGATATTTGATAGCGGGGAGGCAGATGACTTAGCGACGCGTAACAACTTTGTGATAGTGGACGAAAAACGTAGGTGCTGAGACTAATCCAGCACTTGTGTTTCTTGTATCGTTGGTCAGATCATATTGAAGCTAGAAGCTGGATTTCAATCGCACGTCCGCTCGTGTAACATTTTGATACATTTCTCAACTTTCAGATTGTAAGCTACAGCTTCGAGTACGTTGCGTGGCATCAGTAATGAAGTCAAAGTTTCGCAAAATTATTGTGATATATTGCGATAAAAAAGTGTAGCATTATAATTGTGACTAAAGTAACATTTTCACAATAAATGAGGGGGTGCCAATGTTGCCTACGAGGAGTGCATTTGATTTGAAAGAACCCGTAAAACATGTCAGATGCACTATGTGTTGTCAATCAAAATTTCCCTTGAACCATAGGCAAGTCATGTTCGTGAAAGATGTTGCCATCAAAGAGCAGGCTATGTATTCACCAGTGTCGGTGTAACGTTATCAGCAAGAAGAGCCGTTACCGATCAACTTATCTACATAGACCACAATTAGGTGTTATCAAAGACGGCTTTAGCAAGATTAAACAATGATTTGTGCCCGAAACTGCCGGCTGCGCCAAGCACGCGGCGACAGATATTCATTTGACATTTCACCGGTAGTACGTAATTGCCTGTTCATTCGTACATTTGGAGCACCAACCACTACATAGCGATCACTGAGCCGGAGTTCTTTTCTCGACTCAAGTGTCCTCCTGAGGGAGTATCTTGTGCTTCATTAAAATTCTATGTTTGAGGTATTTATCATGACACAAACGCACATTGTGTGTCGAGTTTTACCGCGCTGTTATACAGATATTTTGAGCAAAACGTAGCAGCGTAAAACGCGCATGCAGATACGGCGATAAAGTAATATCTGACTTCATGATCACCTTTCTTCCGATTCTTTAAGAAACGCTGCGTGAACTGCGTCTAGTTTGTACTTCATGCGAGCAGCATCGTCGTTGGTTGATGTTTCCGTTGAATATACAAAATACTCATGATTCAAGGCCTGTCTACCTCGACATTAAGCCAATCAGGCTTGCTTTTGTCACCAAAGTCACAATCGGCAAGAAAGATAGCCATTTTGATTTTAAGATGTAGCCATGCCACATGGGAAATAATACACGAAAGCCCTGATGCTGTAGCGAGACTTGCAGATCGCAAACGAAATAGAGCTGATTACATGTGTCCTGATCTGATAAGAGTATACCTCATGGCAAGTATCTCAGTGTCGTGAGCTGGATAACTCCTCCCTGTATTTGTAGGCTGGAGGGATATATACGCTGCGCCAAATTCAACCCAATTCGCATCCGCTGAAAAGTCAAAACGCAAGCTAAAATAATAGCTAAAGCGATAGCGTCACAGATGATTTGATTAAGTCAAACCATCTGTGACGCTAAGCACAATTCCCCATTAATCCGAAGTCTTTGTGGCACAAAATATCGTGAGATACACTCTCTCAGCTTTGCATGTCGATGACTTCGCAACGTTTAGCAAAGGCCATTGGCACGTCACACGGTATTATATATCGAACACTAGGCCAGTCTCGTGTCGGAATTTTTGATAAAAAGACATCATCTGCCGCGTCATAGTACCCCACAAACAAATATATTGATCGAATACGTTGTTTATTGTGTGGCTGACCCACCTCCGGTATTCATAATTATTCGAATGTCTGCGATGATAGACTTATCGATGACGGATAATAAGCTCATTTCCTCTCCTTCAATATCAACAAATATTTGGCGAATTACCTTCCTGTAACTTCTTGCATGACTCGTTCTAAGATAATTCTATAAGCTCTACACGACCATCTACCTTGGAAGTGAAAACTTAGGCATCTTAGTATTATCTCAGTCAATTCAAGTTTACGAATATCCCTCGGCGTCTCAAACTCGCAGATATGAGTGTTCTTTACACGGCGGGTACGCTCAATCGATATACTGACTCAGCTCGACAGTTGCATTATTTCATAGATGAATCCCCCTTTGCTGTATCAGGTTCTTTACTTGCAACCCACAGTCTCCTATACCCACAGATATGTAATTTGGAGGCCGCAAAATACGGCTGCATTCTATCGTCTCAGTTTCCAGCTCAGGAAAGGTTGCTGAACGTATCAATAAACATGAACGCTGTAGACTTCGGGTCAAAATCGAATCACTGTCTGTATCGTATTTGCAAACTTATATTTTGGGGACTGTAGATCAAAGCTGTCGTGAAATTTGAGCTTATCGTTAGTAGAAAGCAAACGCGTTTTTTTGCGCTGGGACACGAGGCTGCGACAGCTTTAGTGAAAGACAAATTTTTAGAAGCAATCTTGAAAGATCAGATAGCAAGTATCGCTTGCGGCCGCCATCTTGTTAAGATATCTCCCATAATTGTTGACAATACCCATCGAGTAGATCGACAGCGCTGAATGCTGCATCCGGCCATGCTGTTCTGCAGCACATCCCTTCGTGAAATCGGTGCAGTACCGTAATTGTGGCTGCATTTAGTCTATTGTAAGCGTACCCAATTTACCACTTGTTGTCAGCCTTTTTGACACAGAAAGTCGACGCCAAACTGAAAGCTTTACTTTCTCCCACCCAGCTTGCACCACGCTTATACGGAAGAAAGGGTATCTGGCGTCACATAATTCTTATAGTTAGTACCGGTGTCTTTTGACGGAGTATTTGATTCTTAAAAGTAATATCATGCCGCAATAACTAATCCAAGCGAGATGCATGGTGGATCTGCTGACAATACGCTTGATGGTATTGCATCATGATATTACTCGTCAAAGAAAATATGGGAGCTTTCCTTATCTTCAAACTCAGTGTCCTCTGCAACAGACACATTTATGATGGATGATAACTCAGCTGCTTATCAGTTATACGTCGAAAGGCTTGTGAGTCTTATGTGTCCAGCTTTTAATCAATACTCCTTGTGTAATGCAATAAGAAGCCTTGAATTTGTGTCTTCGTAGGAGAGGTAATGCTTCCATACACATAGAAGTGCGAGCGATTGAAGTGATATGTCAAGTGAATCGAGTAAAATTTGGATCAGCCAGTCAGATATTTTGGTAAAGTATGCCGTTAGGATTGATATAGCTCAAAATCAAGTTTACGTAAACGTATTTGGGTTGACAATTAGAATTGCCGGTAGTAGCTCATAAATTGTACTAATCTATAATTTTTGCGTGTGTCGTAGACAACTTTGGGTTTAGAGCTATGTGCAAGATCGACTAGGTCCATAATATTATTGAAAAGAATATGACTACCTTTCGGCAAGTTTTGAGAGCTTCACCAGATGTGCGTCTTCTAAGAGTGGACGATGCCAAGTTTTCGAAGAATCTAGAACGCTGCACAAGAATGCAGTTTAAGATTTATGTCAGTGTGGATACTGTACAATTGAACAGTATTGCTGTTAGACAAACAACCCCAGAAGGGTAGCTATACAAAATTACGATACTTTACGCCGAAATACCATCGCCCGCTTGGATATGTTCCATCTGTGTTCGCACTCTGTTGTCTTTCAAAACGTTGTTCAAAAGTTGCAGCGGGGCTGCCGTAGCCCTTTGCTTAGAGGAAGATGAGCTTAGCTCACCAACCTTACGTTCTTTGCAAGAACCAGTACGAGTGCTACCTCCAAGAGTACTTAAAACCTAAACCAAGGGAATGATGCTCTTCCGTCCAAAAAAAAGTATATAATTGTTTAGTTGCGGCAGAGCCATTATCTAAAACCTCAGGCTTCCTGATTAATACAGTAGTCTAATTAATATGCATTACTACTGGCGGTCCTGCCACGTAGTGGCTCATTTTTACGATGTAGCCACACCACTGTGTGATTACACAAACTTATGTAATCCACACCTTTGTACGGTCAAACCATCTTGAGTGACACGCCCTTATATACAAGAGTACATATAACTCCGTTACATTCTGGGTACGGGTAACCCCGATACAAAAGTGATCGCTCAACGAGCAACCTCTGCGCTTGGAGGCAACTCCACCCTTAGCAAAAACTGTGCCCACCTCTCAGAGCATCCCAGTAGTCGTGCCCATCTCGTGCACTGACTCGAATGGATGGATAATACTATAAAAAAATCATTTCTGAGAATTTCGAGGTAATTTTTGATAGGAATGGTCGCTATTCGTCTCCACTTCCTAGCCAGGTGCCTCCGCTCGAACCCAACAGCCCAGTCGCTCACCTATGAGAAGGCATTCACTGCACCAAGTCCCCCCCTGCATGACTTACAAATTTGATGCCTTAACCATCGACAGAATGTTTTGTGACAGCCCGTCACGGAGCTCACGGATTTATCTGACCTAAGATTTAAGAGCTGAGCTTAGCTTTTCTCGGCTACAAAAGCAAGAATAAGGCCGATGCCATCTAGAGCGCTCACCGAGCAGCTTTCTGTTTTGTTCTCGATGTCGATATGAGTAAAAAACCTGTGTGCATAGGCGTGAAGAGCATTGCGTTAATTCACGCACTGAATGGAGAAAGTGCGCCGTCTCATAAGTCATGAAGCTTTACAATCTAGCTTCAGCTCTGCAGACGCCCAACAAGAGCGTCATCTACTTTTTGACTTTGCAAAGTACAAAACACAGTGAGGATCAAGATAAAATTTATCATCTTCGGCTCCTACTGCTTACAGCCCTGCTTGCCTTCATGACACAGCTGTTACAGCTACCAACCAAGTGTCGAGCATGCCGCCGAACTCAGTAGAAATCGATGGGTGGCCCTGCCTCTTACCTAAGGAAAAAGGCCAAAGGTGCGCCAGGTCAACAACGACCACGGCAAGTGGACAGTCTTGCTAAAGTGGAACCTCAATCTCCCATCAGTCTGTCAAAGTATCGTGCTGCGTCCTTGTAACAGTCCTGGTGTACCCACCCATATCGTGTGTGAGTGGGTCATCGAACAGTGCAGATGGCGGTATATCCCCCCGCAACTAGTCTTCGTGAGCTTCTCGATTGTGGCGGCACGTCAATTCTCTTCGAGAGTCCCGGTGTGCGTCCGAAGCTTTGATAAGTTATATCTCGGATATGCTCTTTAAGCTTCGACATCGCACTGCGTGGCTACTTCTAACGGCTCAGAGCGCGTCACCGTTTTGAAACAAAAGGTAGCTCAGCTACAGGGAATCGTAGAGACACTGCTTCGTCTACAACAGAGTTATTCATACCCGACCGGCTTGTGATAGCGGAATCGTGGCATGGCTTCAGTAGGCCCACGAAGAACACAAATGTGTTTGTATAACTTAATTCCTAATTAGCTCTACTATTACAAGAGGATCAATATTTCAATTTAGTGCTACTGATTTCAAAACTATGTATATACGATTTACTACCTCTCGTACTATTCTGGCTTTAAGTGCCATGGACGACTCCCTTCACGAATCCTATCATCTTGATGATATACCGGTACTTCTGTACTTTTAAATAGAGAATTTCTTATGGTCGTACAGTATTGATGAAAACAAACATGCAAATTTTTTAGCCCAAGATCACAGTACTTCCTCAATACGCACATACATCCTGGAAGTCTCATGATTTAGTATAGAAAATTGGAAATTCGGATTGCTTTATTAACACATGAATAAAATCCCGATTTTATCAAATTATGTCGTACTAAGCACAAAATGATACATATCACTAAGTACGCCTTATTTGAAGAGAAAGCGTAAGCCATGGCGCAGTGGAGACGCTTTGCTTTTTTTGACAAGGAAGTTCTCAAAGATGCGAACGGTCCATGGATGAAAGTGCGTTATCACTTGCTCCTGAGCTGAAATCACCACCTTTATATAACTTAGAATCGTGTTCCTCACATAGGGCGTGGATATCACTAGCATGAGCGCCAATCGTGGCCTTATCTGCGTGGGAGATGCTGATGGATCTGTTTACTTAGCCAACCGCTCAATGGAAGCTCGTAAATTTCAGGCTCATGAGATGTTCGTATCACATGTCGTCATGGTTTGTCATTCAGCTTGAAAATCTTGTTCTATGTCAGACAATGGACTAACGACAGATGCACTCCTATTATCGTCGATTCATAGATGAAACGTAGTAACGTGCTAGTGACAATCGGTGATGGTATCGATCCAAGATCTGAGGAGCTGCGAGAACAGTCAAAAGTCATCGCTGAAGCTGGTCGTGCACCCAATGCGGAAGACGTACGTAAAACTACGTTTTCTTATTTATAATTAATCTTGATCATCTTGCAATTCTGTAGATGTATACAGCTAAGCCAACCGGAAAAAGCACTGCAATAGTGCGTTTCTGGCGCACCGACCAGCAAGATCGAGAAGGCAAGCCTAAGCTGATGCAGCAGATCCCTATTTTTGCTAAAAAGTACCCCGAAGAAGCAGTGACCGCGTTTGCAGTGAACGACGACTTGAGTCAATTTGCGGTGGGGTTAAAAAATGGCGCCGTGATCTTGTTCCGAAGTGACTTAAAGCGACGTGCTGATCGCCCACCTCATCTGCTGCAGCCGGCAGGACAGTATCCAGTCACTGGACTAGCGTTTACCAGTAAGCCTGTCACAGTTACTCTGTCGCATGTATTTTTGTATGCATCGACGGGTCGTGGACTCACGTGTTACCATTGCTCGCATGATGATCCTGCCTTGGTTAAAAGTGCTGGTGGTGCAGCTGCACTTCCGCCGCGTACGACGGTCCTTGACGAGCGTGGTGTGGAAATGAATTGTTCTTGTGTCAACGAGGAAGGAGAGATTGCTGTCGGACAGACGGATGCTGTTTACTTTTACACGACTGAAGATCGTTCCGTATGTTTTGGCTTTGAAGGTGAAAAAAAATTTGTATGTTTTTTCAAGCACTATCTAATAGTGGCACATGTGGACCCGCGTGGACGACACCAGGTAAACGTTTACGATCTCCAGAACAAGTTCATCGCGTTTAACTGGACGCTTACTAGCACAAGCTCTAAGGGGCCTATACGAAAGGCACCGCTCTCTTTAAATGCCCGTGCACCCGGTGCACGTTTTGGAATTGACGAGATGGAAGAGATTCGTCACGTCGTCTGTGAGTTTGGCGCAATATTCGTGGTGTCTTCCATGGGCCACGTGTACCGCTTGAGCGAAAAGGATACGACGTCCAAATTAGAGATTCTGTTTCGCAAGAATTTATACTCAATTGCTATTTCGTTGGCTTTCAGCTCAAATTATGACGTCAACAGCATTATCGATATCTTTCGCATGTATGGTGATCATTTGTACCAAAAAGGAGATTATGACGGCTCATTGCGTCAGTACGTACGTACAATTGGTCATGTTGAGCCATCATACGTAATTCGTCGTTTCTTGGATGCACAACGCATTCATAATCTCACGGCTTATCTCGAGGCTCTCCATGAGAAAGCGTTTGCGAATGCCGAGCATACAACACTGCTCCTGAATTGCTACACAAAGCTCAAGGATGTGCAAAAGCTGGACAAATTTATTCAGTTGGATGAGGTAATTGATGCTAAGAAGACGAAAACTGACCGCAATTCTGGCGACTTGATGCTCAGAAATGGAGGTGCGACAGCTAACCTGAACTTTGATGTCGAAACTGCCATCAGTGTTTTGTGGGAAAACTACCCGCAGCACGCCTTGACGCTGGCAAAAAAGCATGAAGAACATAGTTGGTATTTGAAAATTCAGCTGGATCACATCAGCTATGTTGATTCGGAGGACTCTGCTGCGCTGTCAGAGAGCGAGAAGGAACGCGTGGCCGATGCATTGGAGTACATTGAACATCTAAGCTTCTCAGAAGCCGACTCAAACTTGCGAAAATATGGACGCACGCTCGTGACACATATGCCAGCACCTACAACAGAGCTGCTGAAGCGACTGTGCACCGGAAAGTTTGTTCCTAGCAATCCATCGCTGAAATCTGACCCGGGTGATTTCTTACATTTGTTTGTGTCCCATCGTGCGCAATTGAAAGAATTTCTGCAGTACATTGTCGAGGTGGAGACGATAAGCAACACGTCGATCGGTAACACGTTGCTGGAGATGGTTCTTAGTGATGATGATGAAGGTGAAAATGGCTTGCGCTCCGTGGAAGAGAAGGAGGATGCTGTGCTGCGTATTCTCGATAACCCCCGGGTCAAGTATGATGAAGACCATGCGCTGATTCACTTGCAAATGCACAGCATGAAAAAGGGAAAGCGCTATTTGTACAACAAACTGCACATGTATCACATGTTAGTGCAGTTCCACATTGAAGAGAGCGATGATCAAAGTATATTAGAGGAGGTGCGTAAGCACGGAGAAAAGGATCCGAATCTGTGGTCTCTGGCCTTGAAGTATTTTGCAGAAAGAGGACCACTACCCAAGGGGGCAATTGATGGAGAAGAGTGGAAGGAACTTAAGCAGCTACTTGTTTTGATCGACACAAACCCAGCAATTCCTCCCCTCCAGGTGGTGCAGGTGCTTAGTCAGTCCCGCGAGTTACCAGTATCAGTCATTAAGCAATATGTAGTGAGCCAGCTGGCTAATGACGAAAAGAAGATAGAGGAGGACGAGGAGAAGATCAAAGCGTTTAAGAGCGATACAAAGCAGATGAAGGACGAAATCGCCCAGTTAAGCAGTCGTGCTGTGGTTTTCCAGGCAACAAAATGTGACTTATGCAACCACGATTTAGATCTTCCTGCTGTGCACTTTATGTGTCAACATAGTTTCCATCTCAATTGCATTTCTGAGACCGATCGGGAGTGTCTTACGTGCTCAATGGACCACCGCCACATTTTGGGACTCAAATCACAGCTTGAACAAAAAGCAGGAAACCATGAGCAGTTTTACAATCAGCTTGAAACTGCTGTAGACGGTTTCCATACCATCGCAGAGTATTTTGGAAAGGGCATTTTCAAGAGCAACGAGGTTGTGCTAGACGAAGGTTCATTTGAGACGCGATTTAGTGCGGAGTTTTAGCGTACTCGTGACTTCATGTAGAGTGCAAGTAACACTTGTGTTTGAAATAAGGCTGCAATTGAAATTTTTTAAAGCAGAACTTACTTTGAATCTGACGTCAAGACAAGTTCATATTTTGATGCAACTTTCCTTCTGCATTTTAAAGGTCGCACAGCTATGCAGTTGTCTTAAACTCTCCTCGCTATGGTTTCCTAATCACTATTTCTAGTCATCACAAGAGTTTTGCCATCAAGAAAGTCTACGTTTTTCTATACCAGCTTCTCAGTATTTCTTTTACACTGCTTTTACTTAACAAGCAGTTAAAAGACTATAATTTAGATGTACTTGAACCGTTGTCGACAAATCGCGTGAGTTTAGAAGTACCGATGACGCGATCGCATCACGATACTCGCACACAAGCCAGCATCAGCCAATCAGCATGTATTCCGCCTTCTAACACAGCAACTTCAACACTCGACTTTTAGAGGGTATTATTTTAAAAGAGCCTTTATCGCTTATGCCTTTAATAACGAAGCAAGATTCCTCACAAAGAAAATTCGACTTCGAAGGTGGATGGGTTTTGTTGTCGATTTCTGTGTCGATATGAATGTGATCACAGCTGTGCGTAGATTGAGTAGCTCATTCCATAATTCGCATCGTCATCAACAGCCTTTCGGCACTATCAAAGTATCCTTCACATAACCACAATGCTTGACGGATTAAAGCACGTACTACCGTACCAATTGGCAAGCAGCGCATCTGCTGAAAAGTACATAAACAATTCGCCACATTTCAAGGCGGAAAAGCCGGACCCGTCCACGGCCTTCGAGCGCTCTGGTTGGATTTACATCTGAGCAGTCTCTGAGCGATGGCGTTCAAATCGAGCAATCACGAGTTAAGGCGGGCGTTTATCATTCACGAAGCGGCTGTGATTTTTTCTGGGGGTGAAAATTCGAGAGAGGTCTCGCATTTCCAATCTCGAATGGAGAAATCTCGCCGACCCATTGTATTTAAATGTAGGCAAAAGATATCTTGTACTTATAAAAAAATCGGAGTTTCATTTAACTTTAATTGATCCAGTCTCTGACTCGTAACTTCGCATTGTTCAAATGCCTTCCATTTGATGTTTTGCTCTAGTTAATTTGCAGTAGAAATTCTTGACATGATTCATGTGAAGGTTCGCGTATTCACATTTCCATCTGACCCCCAAAAACAGAACTCATATGTCGTAGGATCTATTGAGGTGCGACTTTCACAATGAGCGGTACTTTTTAGTGTACATCTAACTGAGCAGTATACTTCTCCATGTAGGGTGGTCATCTTCCGGTTGTGGGAACGATCTTAATCGACGACAAAGAAGCTACCACAATTACTTTTACTCAGTTACGGCAACGCATTGAGCTGTTACAAGTCAAGGATGAGATTCGACGAAGTGCCATGTTTCAAGAGGTTTTAGCATTCATTGCAACGTCGCCGAACTCGCACAGCTGGCCACAAAAATTTATGCAGACCTATTGGTTTGGCTACTTCGCCGACGAAGGCGCTTGCGTCCCTCACATCATTACGGTGAGTTTCGCTAACTGTACTGCAGCTTTCATTGGCCTTACAATATTGTGGCCTTTGTAGGCCGCTGACGAGATACGCCCAGTTAGTCAGTTCACAAACATGGCTACGTCTAAACAAATTTGCGATTTGATCCTCGTTCCTCAAACGCAAATTGGTCCTGTTTGTCATCAGTGCTGCCAAAGCTGCAAAGTTTGCCTAACACTTAAAATGTAACCCATTAAGATACTTATTTTCACAATGTTTTGTTTATTTTTTAACTGCTTTGTTGCCGTCGCGAACGACCTTTACTTGTGATCCTTCACGCAATTGCGACTGTATCGCATCGCGTCCTACCTCAACGCTCCAATTAGGCTGCGAGGGATGTAAACTAGCGTACATTGACAGCTCCTTGATGCCTGCATGTGCCGATGCCATTGCCTCGCAGATTTTTTGCGCGTCTGTGATTATCGCGTTAGCATGAAATTCTTCCTTGATATCACGAATAATCGCCTCGCGCTTGATGCTCGGATAATGCTGCGCTAGCTTAAGCAGACGCCGGTACACACGCAGCACCTGTTTGGTTTCCGCCATGGTTTAGTTTTATGTGCCTTGCCGCAATAATATTAATAACTGTGATTGGTAGAAATTGTAGAAGATGTGTACGTTTTGGTGCTGATCATCATACTATTTTGTTTCTTTCATCAATTAAAGAACAATTTGTGCTTAAATTTACAGATATATAAACTACCATTATGAAGTGCGTTTCGTTGCTTTCAAGATCTAGCAATGAGATATTCGGCTAAAATCTTCTCGTTACTGATTCCAGGAACAGGGGAAGTCGCAACATCAGTAATGGCGGCCCAGATCGCAGAGGACCACGTAGAGAGCAGGTGCGATTATATTCTATCTAACACTATCTTGCTGGCACTCAATGGTTAAAAATTGTTGTAGAATAAGAATATGAACCACGAAGCACGAGTCACTCGAAATGGAGTCTCTGCAAATCATTTGCTCAATTTTTCTTTGCCTGAGCGAGAGCATCTTGCAAAATATCATCACAAGAAGAAGAAAAGTTCGGCACCACGCACTCAAATTGAATATCTTCATGCCAAGTTCGTCTGTTTGATAATTTGCTCGCTTGTGTCAAGAACAATTTATCATTATTGAATGCTTGTATCAGCTACCGATTCGTGATCGCACCACTCGACCCGGAATGCATTGTACCCACATGGGATGTTGAGTCTCTCACGGAATGTAAGCTGACACTGAACTAAACCTCACAATATTAATACGTCACATGTATACTTATTGTAACCCATGACTTGCAGGGTCATTGGTTGAGCAGGTACTGCTGTGGTATGATGCTGCAAACCCTCAGACCTGTCCAATTTGTATGGACTCCTTTCGTGTACCAAAAATTACCAAATGTGGTCACATTTTTTGGTGCGTATAAATATCTACGTCGTGGTGTTGCACTATAAAAATTGTGATGATTGCAACTATATAGCTGGCCATGCATTCTTCGCTATCTGTCAATGACAGACAAGTATTGGCGTCGGTGTCCAATGTGCTTTGAATCTGTTCAAAAGGGCCACCTGCGCAGTGTACAGCTACAACAGCTGCAGATACCTCCACGTGTGGGGTCTGATGTAACTTTTCAGTTTCTTGAACGTCCTAAATCGAGAATCTTCCCGCAGCTTCGTGTACTACCGTCAACACAGTTGACAGATGATTGCACTGAATCAAGTGCATTCACGCATTCTTCATCGGAGGCTGCCACCTTTGCTGCGCGTAAACGTACTCGGAAGCTACCCAACGTGAATGATGCTGACGCAACATACTCGCGCATTTTGGAAGCGACACCTGAGTATTTGCGGGAGCTTCTGCTCGCGGAAATGCGTGTACTCCAGTCAATGGATGCTGAGTTCCAAAGCAGTGGCGACGTAGATAACCTTCCTTTTGTCAATGAAGCCATGCGGAACACATCTGAACGTCTTTCTATAAGTGACGATTGTAGTCGTGGCACTTATGGCAAACCTGTGACTACTTTCGCATCCGATCAGAGCATAAAGCCGCTAGAGCATGGGACCAATGACATGTACTCGTTCTATCAGATTGCAAATGGAACTTATGTGATTCTCCACCCGCTGAACATGAAGTGCTTGCTTAAAGAATACACTGACGAGCTAGAACATGAGAATGCGGTCGAAGTAAAAATGGAATCCACGTGGACTACCGAGACTTCCTGTGCGAATTCAAGATCACCGCCTGCTAATCGATACCATCTAGTGCCGGAACAAGTTCACGGCCGTGTGTTGGATATCGAGCACTTTATCATGGACGAAGAAGCTCAAAAACGCTTTCGTTTTTTAAGCCACTTGCCTCGCTTTTGCGATTTTTACATTTGCGAACTCGATTTATCGTCGCAGCTTTCACGTTCAACGCTTAGCGCCTTCAAGAACGATTTAAAAAAGCGCGCCAAACAGCGAGAGCACAAGCTTAAGTTGCTTAATACGCCAACCTTTTCGTCTCCAATGTATAAGTCGAAAGTACAAACATTTTCGCTGCAGCACGAAAACACTCACTGGCCATCGCCCTATGAGCAAACCTTAGCTGAATCAGTTGAGGATTTTCATCTCAGCAGTTCATTTGCAAGCGATCTTTTGACGGAAGATGAAACAACCACGTCTTTTGAGGATGATGAGCGGTCATTTGCTCGAATAACAGAAAATTCTGGGTACTTCCCGGCGCTTGGAGACGCTCCTTCGAACGAGTCTAGACATCCTTCTGAAAATTCTACTGCGTCCGGATCGTCGCATCCCTGGGGAAATACAATTTCTTCCAATGTTGCTGGAAGGGGTAGCAAAAAGAAAGGAGGTAAGAAGGGCATCTCTGTCTTCTCCACAACGCAGCGCCGCTCGTACCGCTGACGCACAAAGATAAGTTTTTTTAATAAGCAATTTTGTGGATACTTGCATTATATCAAGACACTAAAACTCTACCTGTTTGTTGAACGGACCAATTTTAAAATTGCTATTATCTGATAATGTTAGCAGATTTATGGCTTGTTATTGGCTAGACAAAGCAGTGATTCCGAAATTCCGCACAAGCACTATGCCTCACTTTAATAACGTGATTTTTTCGATAAAGCTTGGTAAGACCACAACATGGGTCTGGTATTGACTTGAGCAGCTTGGGACCCTCAAGCTCAAAAATACAGCCCTGAACCCGCGATGCGACTCATGCTCGGGAGCTGTCCGCTCGCCTGAATCCCAAGGGCGGCACAACGTGGTCGCTCAAGCTGGCACGTCTATTCTATCGCTTCTTGATGATTAATCTGACCCTCATGTCGTCATGCCAAGGTTCATTCTGCACAGCATACGGCCTTGAACCACATCCGTTCATAGCTCATCTCAGCATTGGCCAGACGCCAAAACTCTCTCGAGAGTCGACGTACCGCCATAACCAAGAGACCAAGGGAGGGTACTCTCAAGAAGGATGTAGATCATCGAAAGATTATTTGCAGCGGGGCTGCCGTAGCAAAACGCTTGAGGAAGTGTACTTTAGGTCACCGACCTTTCGTTTCTTACAAGAATCAAGTATAAGGTAGTGGATCGCAATCCGCTTACTCAAAGAGTATTTACTGCCTTCCCAAGGCTAATCGACTCTTCGGTTTAAATTCCAAACTGATCTTTATATATATTTCTATCCTAATTTTAAAAGTTTAGATTTCTCTAAATATACTAAATATATATTGTAGATACATGCATAACTACTGGCTACCTAGCCCCATGCCGTATTCTTGTTTGGGTGTGGTCACACCATGCACATGTCGTGTGACACCCCTGTTATTAGGGTTCGTGTAACCCCGTTACACCTTCCCCCGTTAAGATTGAAAACATTTACAGCTCCAATCGATTATTGCCTCAACGAGTTGTTGGAGTCTAACAACTTCCTTGCTCAATGAGCACTGAGACCACGAACAAAAACCATCAAGTCTCGCTGGTTCTGACAGTGAGCACGGGCAGAGTCCAACTTCGGCACCGGGGGATGAATATTCTCCGCGCACGCTTTCAGTGCTGAGTGGCCTCGTTGAGGATGTAGTCGACTATGAGTCTGACACCTCTTTTCCCGCATGGGATGACGAGGAAGGCGAGCTGCGCCAGCAGCGTGATACGATCT
>NW_020187475.1:141244-141346 GCF_900000015.1 Plasmopara halstedii | reverse complement strand
AACATTTCATCGACGTCTTCCAAAACTGCTTTTGAATACTCTTCGTTGCTTTCATCATTGATGTGCACAAACCCTTCCAGTTCGCTCCTTTCAATTTGGATG
>NW_020187475.1:139843-140052 GCF_900000015.1 Plasmopara halstedii | reverse complement strand
CTGCGGGGTGGCCAGGTTAACGACGAAAAGTGATTGTCTTCTACACACCCGTAGCTACCATTTGTGGTCTGGTGGAAGCTCGAGAACCTTCTAGAAGACCCACAATGTCACAAAGCTCACGCTGCTACGTACTTTTGTCCAGGGTCAGAGTGATGCTCACTTCTTGATCTCCGCAACAAAAAATCGTCTGTGAAAAAAAAGATATGCTC
>NW_020187475.1:136860-139833 GCF_900000015.1 Plasmopara halstedii | reverse complement strand
GGACGTGCGTGTGGAGCGACACCTCCGCTTTGAGTTTGCCAAACTCAAGGCACGCCGTGGACTTCCTTCGGATTGTCGCCCTGCGACGTATCGGTTAGCAACCCCTAATGCTCCTGCGGTCTCTGTGTCCTCGACCGCAAGAGCTCGGGGCCACTGCTTGAGCTCAGCTCATGGCCCGTCTACTTCCCTGGCTATTAACGGAAAGCGCGGGGCGTCTGATGACGCGAGACGTCCTAATCTTCCGATCAAAAGCGTCCGCGGCGACTGGGCAATCTTGCAGAAGTGGCGCCTCAAACCCCCATGAGTTTTTTCTGAGTCAGAATATCCTTGCCACTTCACCAGATATTGGGTTTGACCCTGGTGACGACGTCGTCCAGCAAGACGATCCACGTGATAGTGGACGTCACCGTTCTCATCGAGAAGAGTCGGGGGCGGGCGGTGACGACCGGGTTGACCGTCGTTGGGTGACTCGTGATGCTATTCGAGCCTTTGAGGACAAGGTAATCGGAGCTCCGCTGAGCGTCATGCTAAAGTAGCATATTGCTATGCGGACGCTCTTGACGATATAAAGCACGTCGTGCGCCGGTTGCCTCGCCTTGAGGACTGCTGCTCTCTGTCGGAGCAACTTCTAGCAGTGGAGCAGGCAAATGCATCGCTGCAGGCAACGGTGGAGCGCTTGGCTCTATTAGAAATGGAGGTTGTTGCACTCCGTGCTCAAACCCAGTTGCTGGTTCAGCGTCTGGGTGGCCGCGGGCGCATGGGATACGCTCCGGCGCCAACGCTTCCGCGTTCAATTGTGCCGGATCCCGGTACGGCTTAGTCAAGCCTACGTAAAACACCGGGTGGGTGCGCATCCGTTTCGGAAAGTTTCAGCATGAAGGCCAGGCCCGTTTGGCCACAATCTAAGCGGTCCGGAAATTCGTGGACGAAGCTTCGTCCTGAAGATAGCAAAGGATGCATGTGTAGGCAGTTTTTTTTAATTTAATTAAACCAGGTCCCCGACCTTAAAGCTTTCCACTTTGTCTCTTCTTTTTTCATCTGCATATTGTTTCTGGTCTCGGCTTTCCGCTATAGCATTGCGAACGTGTCGTAGGACACTCAGTCTGGTAGACAAGAAGCCATCGAGTTCTTTACGGATGGTGAGGGGGCTGACATCAACTAGCCGTTCGGCTATTCCTCCACCACCAAGCCCTGAGCCATGGGATGGCGGCGTCAGCGGGACGCGAGGGTGAACCAGCCCATTCGCGTAGAACGGCGTGTAACCGGTAGATGAATGCACTGCATTGTTCAGTGCACACTCTACAAGTGACAATATTACGCTCCAGCGCCTCGGCGTCTCAGCGCAGACGCTGCGAAGAACGTCTACGATGACACGATTCACCCCTTTGGTTTGACCATCGGTCTGCGGATGATCCGCTGTCGACATATCCAACATGGTGCCTAGCACCCTGAAGATAGTCGACCAAACGTTTTTCGTGAAACGGGGGTCTCTATCAGAGACGAGCGCCTGAGGGAGTCCGTGTTGTCGGAAAACATGATCCACAAACAGCGTTGCTGTACCGACCCCGTCGATCGTGTCTGGCACCGCCGCCAAATGAACCATCTTGCTCAACTAGTCGACGAATACCACTACACCCATGTTGCCCGCCGAATCTTTTGGCATGCCAAACACAAAGTCCAAACTCATGGACTGCCAGCCCCAGTGGGTACCGATAAGCTGGCCAGCGGCGCAGCCGCATCTGGAGAGGTTTCACCCGTTGACACGACTCACACGTGCGCACATAGGTGCTCGTCCATTTGTACAGCTTGGGCCACCAATAGTGGTGACTCACAGAGCTGTACGTTTTCTCACGACTAAGATGACCACTGAGTGGCGTGTCGTGAGCCTCATAAAGGATGCGATATTCCAAATCCTTACATGAGAAACCACAATTCATGATGTATCCGTTGAATCGGTGCTATAGAATAGCAAACTGTTATTCAATGAACGTGCACGCAGTCTGGATGACAATTTCTTGGCCGAGATTCCAAACTGCTTGCTCCCTAGAGCCCGTAGCAACGCTATACACATCTCATCACCCGCATACGAGGTGCGGATCAAATCTGACACAGACGACGTTACAGTTGTAACATGAGCAAGCACATAGTCTGGTCTGCGTGACAAACCATCAGCCAAAGCATTCGGCTTTCCCGGCTTACACTTCACCTCGAAGTTATATTCCGCAAAAAAGGATAGCTATCTAGCCATCCTCTGCGAGAGGTGGGGCGACTGAGTTGCAGTGCGTAGTGACGGATGATCTGTATAGATCACAAACGGCTTGAAGCCGAGCAGGTGGATCCTGAACTTGACAAATGCATTCTTCATCGCAAGTAGCTCCTTGCCATGAACTGGGGAGTACCCATCTGCAGATTTGAGCTGTCGAGATTCGAACGCGATCACCCGATCTCGCCCCTCGGCGTCTGCTTGAAACAGTGCACAGCCGATGGTAAAGTCCGAAGCGTCACAGACGACGCTGAAAGGACCATCAGGGTCTGGAAGTGCCAGAATTGGTGCATGCAGGAGGCTGTCTTTGACCCTGTCCAAAGCCTCCTGATGTTTGGTGTTCCAACACCATTCCGCATCCATTCAAGGAGATTGAATAGGCCGGGTCATTTCTGGGTAATTTACGCTGTAATTGTGCAAGTAATTGGCAAGACCAAACCACTAACGCAAATCCTTTGGTTTTTCGAAAACGGCCAATCTACAACGGCCTTTATCCTTAGCGGGATCCGGTCGGAGGCCACGCTTTCCAAAGAAGTTCCCTAAGAAGGGAATCTCTTCTGCGCCAAAGATGCACTTGACTACATTGGCGTACAGTTTGTTAGTGCGCATGCACTGAGTACCGCTCTTAGATGAATGATGTGGTTCTCCTCATCCGTCTTCTCGTGCTCTGCACGACTGTGAGCAAAAATATCATCAAAGTATGTCTGCGC
>NW_020187475.1:136783-136850 GCF_900000015.1 Plasmopara halstedii | reverse complement strand
GAAACAGGCAAGATTTGTGGGCTTCGCGAGGCAGGTTGGACGTTTACTGCAATTGCTGTGCACCTAA
>NW_020187475.1:132047-136773 GCF_900000015.1 Plasmopara halstedii | reverse complement strand
TTTTTTTTTTTGTGACCATTAAGCGTACGTTGCCGATTTGCGGTGAAACATCAGTGCACACAGTCCAATATCGTGGAATTTGCGCACTTAGCAAAGCTGCTTTTGCGCTTCCCTTGGAACGACGACCAAGTACTAATGTGAGAACAAAATACGAAAAGTTTGGTCCTTAGGTAAACGTAGAATATATCACTGTCTTTCAGTACCCCATACCAGCAACCGCCGACGCGCAAGGACGAAGCCACGCGCGTACCATCAATATCTTGCTTATGCTTCGTGCGTGGATTAGCTTCTGTGGTTGACAGACGAGCTGTTTAAATTCATTTATGTGGACCCCACGAGTCACTTAATGATAGGAAGACAAAACACCAGCATCAAAGGAATCAAAAAAATGAAAAGCATTATAAATCGCAAAAGCCTCACATTTGCCGTTCATAAACTTTATGAAAAACGCTATCTGCCTACCGTGCGATGCTGTTCTCCGCTAGGCGAGGAATGCTATTAAATGTCGCAAACAAAGGCCAAGACGACGCAGACCGCTGAGCAGACTTAAACGAAGCGACATCCGACCTATTGATATCCGAGCCTTCCGATGTGTTGACTCTCTTCTTTCTTTCTCTGCGCAATCATTTCCATATCGCTAATTTCATTCGTTACTCAATTCTTGATATCAAATTGCACGACTGCAACAATGCAGCTACGCTGTCGACGATGGAGTCTTAGACGCTGCCATCAACTCTATTTTCCGCCACTTTTCCTGTTCTTTGTTCTTCATATCAGCCATGGTTTGTTCTTTCAGCGAGTACTCTTTGGCACACTGGTCGTAAAGAGCCATGTCGTAATCCATGTACAGCTTCAACACATTCTATTGAACAAAATATGAGCGATGAGATCAATACACTTCGGCATCTAGAAACAGCAGGAACAAACCTGAGCGAGTCCTTCGACAGTCGTATTCCAATGTCCCAGAGAGTTTCTATGCAGCGGACCGTAAATAACACGCAAAATTAAATGCGCATGTTGTTTACTCAAGCATCCATTGTTCACCAAATGTTCATTGTTCCATAGAAATAGCGACCGTTCTGAAACTTGGAAGTGCTGACTGCCTAGCCACTTGGCCAAGCCATTAAAAAGTGGCTTGTGTACTTGTTGCAATTGTTCCGTGCCCATTAGTTCAAGAATTTCTTCCAATTCATTCAGAAATATCACCTGCTTTGACGAGCATGACCATGGCCAAAACTTGATAATGCCTTTGATAATTGGCACAGCAGTCTCAGGATCCTTTTCAACATATTGCGTGATACAGTACGAGAGTTGCTGGTGGTACATAGACACACATTTGGGTTTGTGCAATGGAACTAGTGCACGGATCAAAAACTGCAGATGTTCTGCTTTCAGTGGCATAGCAAAACCATTTATGATACTTCCAAGAATCTCCAATAGTTCACCAATGCCATTGTGCCTCTCCGTCTCGTATACAAATCGATAGAAAACATTGCTGATGGCTTTGCGAATGAATGATCGGTGCGACATAAACTTGCCATATATGCGATGTAAGATTGTCTTGAGGTAATCTCGTTCACGTGGGTCCTCGCTATCAAAAAGGTCGATGACAGCCAAGCAAAACTTTTGATCCACGTACTTTTTGGCAACCTTAGCATTCACTTCGCCCGACACAATGAAGCGCAGGAAAAACTCATATACCACTTGAAGATGTGGCCACGAAGCTTCAAGCACGGGTTCGTCTTCTTCTGGATCAAAATCTTCTGTTTGTGGAGGTAATGCACGACAGATATTAACCGAAACCATGGCCATGATATCTGGCATGAGCGTTTCTGTAAAAATCTTTTGACCACCGGGGTTGTTAACGTAATCTACAAGTTCCAGCAGCGTTTGGCGTTTAAGATCTTTGCTCCTAAATATACATGCCACAAATGACCATCGTCACTTTTGAACGCAGTCTTAGTCAGTAAAGAGACCACTTACCGTTTGTCCGACGTCGGGTCGTCAAAATTAAAAATGACAGAGCAGAGCTCGAGTTTTTGTTGGAACAGCGCCTCTCGTCGCTGCAAAGACGTATCTTTAAGATGTGGCAGGTCTTTAAGTGCCTGAATCTTTTGGTTGCGCGCCATGACAGAGCGACGACGCTCTCTTTTAGGTAGCGACACGTCCGAACGTGCGACATCCCCTACAGGCGAGACAACGCCAACTCCATTTGTGCCCTTGGGAACTCCATCGATGTCCATTCGATCGGGCGAATGGGCACCGATGTGCTCTCCGTTGTTGCTCAGCTTTCGTTTAACCGTTTGCAACATTCCCTTCATTGCGTAGTTTCCCCGCCAGTGTAGTTGTATGGGTGGGGCTCAGTCACCCAGCAGACTCAAGCACAATCAGATTAAAAGTTTTTACCACAGACCTGTGATGTTGCAACATACAATCAGTGAGACTATGCTACAATCGACGTGTAGCTATTGCCAGTATGCGTCGCGGTCAATCCACTTTTTTATGTCTAACAGCGAAGGAGAGGAAACGAGTCCACTCGACTGGGCTCAAATGCTGACGGGCACAAACACGTACGCTAGTAAGTAAATGCGTACTTAAGTCGTATCCGGCGTGGAGACTTCTCTGCAACTGTGTGATTTAAGCCGTCCGCTCGTTCCCCTTACGGTCTCTCAGTCGCGTTTTCTTCCTTCCTTATCCTCCCCCCTCCACGTACATAATATTTACATTTCTAGTCGCTCCCCGTCTATTACGATTGCATAGCTTGATGCGAAAACACATGGTGGCCATCATTGACTACCACTTGACACATGGAACGCGAGCTGACGCGGCGCTGTCGGCACATTGTGCGCATAGCTGAATTTGTGAATGTAAAAACCACAAACACGATACGGACTGGATATGATGCACGAGTTAGTCTCGGTCACACGATACCGCTTTTTGCGGGCAATGTCGAAGTTTTGTATGCACGCAGTGTTTGGTTGGCAGTGCGCATCGACATTTGGTCGAGCAACGACAGTTGTTATTGCCAAGGTGAGATTGATAATCGACATGTATCATGATAGATGCGCTTAATGTACATTTCTAAATGGAAGTGTTAATCACATTGTGCAGTCAAGGCTCTGAGTGTCTACTTGCAACACAACAAAGATCAAAGGAAGGTTGCGGTGACTAATGGTAGTGCTCTGAATGCAATGCAAGAGGCTCAAAAACTCGCATTGAGTGCGAAAAATTGGGATGAAGGAGCGGCATTGACGAGCGAGGAGCTATTAAATGTACTGGATGATGTTGTCAAGCAAGTTATTCTTGCGTTCCAGGAACAGCAAGTGCAGGTGCAAGACAAACATCGATTGAAAAGTGATGAGCAATTTTTATAATATAACGTTTTGTATATATGTCTTTGTTGATCAGGAGCTAAAGGCTGCAGCTTCTCAACGGGCGAAATTTGAGTTTGAGATGCTGCAGCATTCTTCTGATTTGGAAATATTGATGCTAAACTGCGGAGAGTCGGGTTTAGTAGTCTTAATTGCGTTGCCACTAATGGAAGAAAAAAACCAGTGGAATCCAAAGGTGTTAATTGAGACAGAGGAAGAAGTTGACTTGGTGTATATTCCAGATGGGTTCGGCTCACCGAACTTTTCGGATGCAACCGAAAATGGGGTGTTTTTGATCGGATATCCGATTAGAGACGAAGTTAAATTTGAAGGTGCCTGGCCTTTTCTAGTCGAGTGGCCGGAAAGAATGATCTTGTCGAGCCAAGTGACGCATATTCCGACGTCGAGTAAAGCGCAGTCTTCTATTGAACTCATCACATCGTGCCGAGAGGTAGAATCTTGCTGTTATTTAGATGTTTTCGCTGAAGGTTATGTACAAGTGCATACATAGATGTTTTTACACCAGTGGACAAGACGCAAAGAGTTTATTGCCGAACTACGTCGCCATGTCATTGGTGAGAAGGCATGTGGCATCAGAAATTATAACAGCTAACATTGTTCTCCCCAGTATTAGAGTACGATGCCTTAGACTTTGCACGAGTATTTTTCGTGCTGCAAGAGCAGCTCAACGAGCAAGCACCACTGCGTATAATTGTTTTGAAGCTCCACTTTCCTGCAAAGTATTTTTCTACAAATTGCATGAGCGACTTGCAGTTGACATTACTCGATGGAAACGCCAGTGCAGAACCCGTTACGATTGCGCTAAGTGCATCCAGCATTACTTCCGATTTCGATCCAGCATTGGAAAGCAAAGCATGTGTTTTTCAGTTTCTTGAATATGTACGGCAAAGTTTGCTCTACAAATTTTACGAAGACTGAGATCGTTCGGCAAAATTATAAAAATACACGTTTTTTTACTCAGACCGAATTTATGCACTTCGGATACATCAATTCAATGTGCACCGAACATGCTGCCACCGCGTACGGGGTTACACGTACCCTGGTAACAGGGGTGTGTGTCACACGAGACGTGCCACTGGTGACTGCGCCCAAACAAGAATACGGTATGTGGCTGGCAAGGTAGCCAGTAGTCGTGCATGTATAGATTTACTATATATATTAAGAAAAATCTATATATTTAAAATTAGGCGGTTTAGCTGCAGATAAAAATAAATCAAAATTAGTCTTAAATTTAAACGGAAGAGTTTATTAGCCTTGATTAAGGTGGTAACTACTCTTGGGGTTAGCGGATTGCGATCCGCTACACTCGTATTGGTTCTTGTAAAGAACGAAGA
>NW_020187475.1:131957-132037 GCF_900000015.1 Plasmopara halstedii | reverse complement strand
AGAAAATAATCTTCTTCGTGTTTAGTGATTCTCATTCCCAAGAACTTGTTCACTTCTCCCAAATCCTTGATTTGTAAGAC
>NW_020187475.1:131599-131947 GCF_900000015.1 Plasmopara halstedii | reverse complement strand
GATCAATTTTGTACTAAGTAATCGATTCCATAATCTGCCGGCTTGTTTCAAGCCGTAAGGCTTTGAAGTAGTAATAATACGACTTCGTCTGTAGAATTCACACCCAACTCCTTCAATACTTGATCCCGTATCTCCATCCCTTGCGGGATCTTAATATAAATAGAAAATTCCTCTTCAGCGGATGCTTTGACATAAGCATTAGGCACATCTCCGTGTCTAGCTGGTACCTTCCAGTGTTGCGCCATTGCCAATATCACTTTGGCAGTGATCATTTCCACGACAGGCGCATATGTAAGCATGAAATCCTCATCAAAGACTTGTTCATTTCCGCATGCAACCATTCTTGCC
>NW_020187475.1:131085-131520 GCF_900000015.1 Plasmopara halstedii | reverse complement strand
AAGCCAGCAATCAAGGCTTCATACTCAGCCTCATTGTTAGTTGCTTGGAACTCACAGGCTATGGAGTGGGGTATTATGTCCCCCTGTGGCGATTTTAGTAGTATCCCGAGCCCTGTGCCCTTGACATTTGAGGATCCATCAGTGTGTAGTATCCAAGGATCCTTGGTCTCATCCAGCTGCTGGACCTCCAATTCTGCTTCCTTTTGTAGATCACTACTGAAATCAGCCACAAAGTCAGCTAGTGCTTGAGATTTAATGGCTGTTCTTGGTTCGTATCTTATATCATGGGCACTAAGCTTCACTGCCCACTTAGCCATTCTCCCTGACATCTCCGGTTTCCTGAGGACATTCTTAATTGGAAAATTAGTTTTAACAACAATAGTATGGGTTTCAAAATAATGCCTTAACTTAGTCGATGCCATGATTAATGCAAGG
>NW_020187475.1:126350-131044 GCF_900000015.1 Plasmopara halstedii | reverse complement strand
CCCCGCTGCCCTTGGTAGCACTTGTACTCAATATACGCCTGAGTCATTACGACTGATCATCTGTGAGGATGGGACAATTCTCCTGTATGCCCCAGGGCATGCAGAACGGCTTTTATAAGCAGATGTCCCTGCTTGGCCCTAAAAACGTGCAACACCATGCTTACAAAAGCCTAAAGTAAAAAGCGCGCCACCATAGCAGGAGCTGTCGGCATCGACAGCGTCCATGGCGCCACCGTGGACAAAGGATGACTCCTCCCGACCATGGTGAGCGTCAATTCCTTCAAGGGCAAGGATGGAGGAAACTCATGTTCTGGGTGAGAGAGAAGCTGAGATGGCTATGACATCCGCCATGCTCCAAAACGAGCAACGGCATGTGGCGCTTGCTATCTCCAAGTTTGGGCTGCAAGCGCGAGAATGGAAGGAATTTCAAAACGTTTTCTCCAAAGACCCGCCGTCGATCTCCGGGCCAAGGTGTGCGTCATGAGATTGACCTGGTTCCGGGAGCCAAATTCTGCGTGAAACGCCAATGATCCTGCCCAAGGAGCAGTGTGACGTCATTGACGCCTTTTTTCGTGCGAAGCACGACGCAGGAATGGTGCGCAAGAGCAAATCTCCCCTTTTGACACCCACGTGTTGTGTCGGAAGCCGAGCGGCAAGTGGCGTATTGTTCACGCTTACAACAAGCTGAACGATGCCACCATTCAGGCACAGACACTAAATTCTATGGAGGATGTTCTCTAGAACAATATGACTGGTTGTACAAAGTACAGCGCACCCGACTTGGTGGATGAGTATATCCAATCGCTCATGAGAGCGAATGTTATTCCACTGACAGCCTTGTGTACTCCGAGCGAAATGCTCTGGGAGTGGCTGATGATGCTCCAAGAGCTGTCAAATGTACCAGCAACATTTAACCGTTTGTGACGCAGCTGTTCAGGCTCCACCTGGCGTATGCACCGACATACTTCGACGACATCTACGTCCACTGTCGTGCGGGGCACGGGAGGACGGATGAAGAGAACCACATCGTCCATTTGAGAGCGGTGTTCGGTGCATGCGCACGAACAATCGGTATACTAATGCAGATAACTGCATCATTGGCGCTGAAAAAACTCCTTTCTAGGGTGCTTCATTGGGAGCATGGCCTTCGAGCAGATCCCGCTAAGGTCACGGTCATCATGGACTGGTTGTTTTAATTAACCAATAGAACTTGCGCAAGTGTTTTGGCCTCGCCAACTACTTGCACAAGTATACCGCGAATTATGCAATAATGTCCATTGTCGAATATCCTCAAAAAGGATGCAGAATGGTGTTGGGACACCGAGGATAGGGAGGCTTTTGACAGGGTCATAGACAGCAACTTTCATGCACCATTACTGGCGTTGCCAGACCCCGATCGTCTTTTTAGTGTCGCCTGTGACGTTTCGGACTTTGCAATATATTGCAAGCAGACTCTGAGGGGCGAGGTCGGGTAATTGCGTTCGAATCTCGCCAGATAAAGGCTACGGAGATAATACTCCCAGTCCACGAATACACTTGTCAAATTCAGGGTGCACCTTCATGATTCAAAGCCGTTCGTGATCGACACAGATATTGCGTCACTACGCACTGCGACTCAGTCGGCTCTCTTCTCGCAGAGGGTGACCATGTGGCCATTTTTCATCGCAGAATGTAACTTCGAGGTAATGGATCAACCAGGGAGCAGAATGCTTTGGCTTATGTGCTGTCGCGCAGATCAGAGTATAGCTTTCTCGTGTGACTACGGTGACGTAGTCGGTGACGGACTCGATCCGCGCCAAATACGCGGGTGAAGGTATGTGTGTAGCGCTGCTACAAGCTTTCGGGAGAAGGAGTTTGGAAACTCGAACAAGAAATTGTCGTCGCGACTGTGTACACGGTTGCACCGATAATCGTTGAATAACGTGTTTGCTGTATAATAGCATCGATTCAACGGGTATACCACGAATTGTGGTTCCTCACTTTGAGGATTTGAGGTACCGTGTCCTCTATTAGGCCCACGAAAGGTCATTTTGGTTGGGAGAAGACGTACAGCTCGGCTAGTGGGCACTACTGGTAGCCCAAGCCGCACAAATGGACGAGCGGATATGTGCGCACGTGTGAGACGTGTCAGAGGGTAAAACCCTCTCCGATTGCGGCGGCGCTGCTGGTAAGTTTACCGATACCCTCCTGGTGTTGGCAGTCCGTGGGTATGGACTTTGTGTCTGGCCTGCCGAAGGACTCACGGGCAACACGGCAGTGGTGGTCGTTTTGGGCCGTTTGAGCACGATTGCCCATCTTGCGGCAGTCCATCGACGGTGTCGATACAGCGACGCGGTTTGTCGATCGTGTCTTTTCACAGCATGGACTCTCGATGTCAATTGTGTCTGATAGAGACTCGCGCTTCACTGGGTAGTTTAGGTCTACAATCTTCAAGGTGCTGGGCACCTATCTGGATATGTCAACAGCAAACCATCCGCAGGTTGATTGTCAAACTGAGTGCCTGAATCGCGTCGTCAAAGACGTCCTTTTCAGCGTCTGCAATAAAGACGCACACCTCGATCCGGAGTTTGGACTGATGGCGGGTCTTTGGAATAGACCTCTTGAAACACCTTCACCAAAGCGTTTTATGAATCCAAAAGATTTTTCAGGATTGATGATCCACTTCGTGCGCTTAGCACAATCTTGGTGTCCCCCAGGTGAGCTTCATCCAGAAGCGACGACGAGTTGATTGACGCTTCCGGTCGTAAATTAAACAACTTCAAATGATTTGTCTACCTTCAAGGCACCGCCGAACTTTTCGAAGGACATTACGTTCAGCTCAAGAAGAGATTTCACCACAGGAATAGCCTCGAGGATGACGTCGCCGTCTTCATTCCCCCGTCGTACCGCTGACGAGGGTGTACTGCTGCAGCTATCGTCTTCGTTAGGCACACCCTGGGTCAGGTCGACGCCCTGCGTCTTGCATATAACATACGGCATTGCCCTCTCCTCTCTAGAGATTACGTCTCATCGAGACCAGTGAGAGCACGCACTCAGCGTCGTCTATTGTCCTCACCCCCTGTTCCACCGGAGCTTTGATGTCATTAATAACACTCGTCGATGAGCTGCTATCTCCGCAGTCTTCGTCCAGTAGATAACGTGCCGCTTCATGCGCTTCAGGAAGATGCCTCGGACCTCGTCTGATCATGCCATTCTTGGTATGCAACAACTGCTTCGAAACATCAGCAGTACTTAGTGGATTATGCGCCACTCCACGCGCATTACCAAGGTCTCGCTCTCGATGCCTCGGACCATGCCACTCATGGCATGCAGCGACTGCTTTAATACTTGAGCAGTGCTCATGCCACTCCACGTGTATCACGGAAGCCTCACCCTTGATGCCTCGGCCGTTGGCCGACCATGCCACTATTAGGAAGCAGCGACTGCTTGGATACTTGAGCAGTGTTCAGTGGGATACGCACCACTCCACGGTCAGCCCGCGAACGATGCTCGGGACTCTCGTCTGATATACCTTCGTCGTTCGACAACTCACATACTCCGATACCCAGCACATTGACGGTACCCAAAAGCACTTCTGTTTCCTATCAGAGGTGGGTTATGACTCACCAAAGCTCAACCAGGAGACGTTCGCGTAGCGCTTAAGGTCTTTGACCTCCACTCGATCCATGGTTAATGGTGTGTCAACCATGCCATACCAAGGATAAAGTCATTCCTTGAATCCGAGTCTCAGACTAAGCAGTGTTTCACGCTATCGAAGTCAATAATCTAGACACCGAGGTTAGCAGGGACCCTCGGTATAGTGTCACAAGCCTACGTCGCTAAGCGAACAGTGACGGTGTCACTTAGCCTCGGACAACCAGTTCGAAGTTGACGGGTGCCTCCATAGATAAAACACCGTCATGTGTTTAAAACCTCTCTTCAGCTCAGCTCTCTCCCTCCTCTTTATTCGCATAGCTGAGGTCCATTGGCCCGCTCGACGAGACCTGAGGGTGTGCATCCACTCAAATTCAATTTGGCATTCAATACCACGTTCACCGCTGCTTCAAAATAAGACGGATGCGAACGGAAGACTTCCGTTCTGGACACGCCAGTGCAGAGGTCCTGTATAAAGACTGTAACTGTGACCGCTCCGGGGAGAGAATCGGCCGCCTTCCCGGCGACAAGAGTTCGCAACTCTTAGACAAAGTCCACCAACTCTTTCTTGCCCTGTCAGGCGGCAAGAAAATGCAATCGCACGCGATATGCCTGATTAGGCGGCGAGAACACTCGCAAAAGCTGCAGCTTCAGCTCATGAGGGAGACGCGGCTTCAACCGAAGTATCGCACGCCAGTGCCCATTCTCGCTCTCGGGAACCGAGCTTGAATGTAGCTAGCGACACGCGCTATTCCTCGTTGCGAAGCATGGCGGATGTCATAGCCATCTCAGCTTCTCTCTCACCCAGAACATGAGTGTCTCTCCCTCCTTGCCCTTGAGGGTCTTGACGCTCACCATGGTCGGGAGGAATCATCGGTTGTCGACGGTGGCGTCATGGACGCTGTCGATGCCGACAGCTCCTGCTATGGGGGCGCGCTTTTTGCTTTGGGTCTTTGTAAGCATGGTGTTGCACGCCCTTAGGGCCAAGCAAGGACATCTGCATATAAAAGCCGTCCTGCATGCCCTGGGGCATACAGGAGAATTGCCCCATCCTCACAGAG
>NW_020187475.1:126056-126340 GCF_900000015.1 Plasmopara halstedii | reverse complement strand
GGTCCCTGTGGACCTCGGAGTCAAGTTTCTTGACTTTGATAGCGTGGAACGCTGTCTAATCTAAGACTTGGATGCAAGGTATGATCTCATCCTAGGAATGACATGGTTGGAAAACATGAGAAATGGATTGCTTGGAGGTCAAAGACCTTGGGCGCTACGCGCACGTCTCTTGGTGGAGCTTTGGCGAGTCATGAACCCACCTCTGCTAGAAGGCAAAAGCGCTATTGGCGAGATCACTGGGCCGAGACGGTCAACGTGCTAGATTTTGACTGTCCGAGTTGGTG
>NW_020187475.1:125455-126046 GCF_900000015.1 Plasmopara halstedii | reverse complement strand
GGCTTCTCGAAGCCCTTTACGGTCGCCTCCACGACCAGCAAGCCCGGCTTGCATACACATCCCGTGTTCAAGAGCACGGAGCTCTTCGGGGCTGGGCCCAATTGACCTATGCCTCTCTGAGGCTCAAGAGAACTCAGTTCTTCCCCAGTAGGTCACCCCGCGCCTACTGAGTGGTGTCGTTTCCCCCGACGAACCAGACTGGTAAGCTTTGGGGCGATGGTTTAAAAAACCTTGACGCGCCTTGCGCAGGGGGCAACGGTTCCGAAGGTGACGGGTGTTTCCACAGACAAAACACCGTCAAATAAGTGTATGCTGCCCGGCAGCTCGGACCTCTGCTCCCTCGTCTGTATAACTGAGATCCCTGGGCACAGACCCGCTCGACGAGCAGTTGAAGTGTGCATTCCAAACAAGTTGTGCCGACATGAAATTCAATTCAGCCTTCAATGCCACATTCACCGCTTTTTCAAATGAAACCGGATTCACACGAAAGACTTCCATTCTGGCCACGCCAGTGCGAAGGCCTTCCATGAAGACGGTCACTGTTACCGCCTCCGGGAGGGGATCTGCGACCATCCCGGCAATGAGTGTTTG
>NW_020187475.1:124817-125445 GCF_900000015.1 Plasmopara halstedii | reverse complement strand
GGCGTCTTGCAGCCAGCATACGGCGTCGCCGTCGCCTCTATACAGAGGTTCTATGTCTCGGTGAGATCAGATTGAACACGCACTCCGCGTCGTCCGGTGTCACCCTCACTGTCCGCTACTTTGGGGCTCCGATGTTATCTACAATATCCGACGAAGAACTGCTAATCCCGCAGTTTTGTCCAGTGGATAACGTGCCATTTCACGCGCATCTGAAGGGCCGTGTCCAAGATGCCTCGGACTCTGTCCGACCACGCCGTCAATAGCATGCAGTGACTGCTTTGCAACGAGAGCATTGCTCAATGGTTTACGTGCCACTTCACGCGCATCTGAAGGGCCGTGCCCAAGATGCCTCGGACTCTGTCCGACCATGTCACGCATGACATGCAGCGACTGCTTTGGTACTCGAGTAGCGCTCAGTGGTTTACGTGCCACTTCACGTGCATCACGAAGGCCTCACCCTCGATGCTTTGGCCCTGGACCGACCATGTCACGCATGACATGCAGCGACTGCTCCGAGACTTGAGCAGCGCTCAGTGAGTTTCGCGCCACTCCACGATCAGCCCCGGAGCCACGCTCGGGACCCTTGTCGAATACACCGTTGGTGCCTACCAACTCGCACATTCCAATT
>NW_020187475.1:124562-124738 GCF_900000015.1 Plasmopara halstedii | reverse complement strand
AGATGAATCCAACATCCGGCCAGTCCGTAAGCGTCGTGAGGTGGTGCGCTACCAGGATACTGGACGACTACGAAGCTACACACGCCGCGCTATTTTGTCTGGTCGCTGAAACGAGATTCTACGCTCACCAAATTGCATTCAGTGGCAGCAAGCGATGGAAGCAGAGATGAATTCTA
>NW_020187475.1:124008-124552 GCF_900000015.1 Plasmopara halstedii | reverse complement strand
AGCCTCCTGATGTTCGGTGTTCCAGCACCATTCCGCATCCTTTTTAAGGAGATTGGATAATGCTATTTCTGCGTTATTTACGCTATACTTGTGCAAGACGTTGGCAAGACCAAGCCACTTACGCAAGTCCTTTTGGTTCTTTGGAACCGGCCAGTCTACATTGGCCTTGACCTTAGCGGGATCCGCTCGAAGGCCATGCTTCGCCGTAAAAACCCTAAAAAGGGAATACCTTCGGCGCCAAAGATACAATTGTCAGCATTGGCGTACATTTATTCTTGCGCATGCACTCGAGCACCGCTCTTAGATGGACGATGTGGTTCTTCTCACCTGTCCTCCCGTGCTCCGCACGAACATGAACGAAAATGTCATCAAAGTATGTCGGTGCATACGCCCTGTGGGGCCTGCGTCACAAGACGATTAAATGTTGCTGGTGCATTTGACAGCCCTTGAAGCATCACCAGCCACTCCCGGAGCATGCCGCTCGGAGTGCTCACCGCTCTTAGCGGAATATCACTCGCTCTCATGAGCAATTGGTAATACCCAA
>NW_020187475.1:123250-123998 GCF_900000015.1 Plasmopara halstedii | reverse complement strand
ATTCCTTTACCAAAGGATAGTACGGATCCAAAGGATTCCGTAGGATCGACGATCCACTTCGTGCGATCAGCACTTTCTTGGTGTCCTCCAAGACAGCTTCATCCAAAAGCGATAACGAGTTTATGTCCTCGTCCGGTCGTACAATGACCACATCGACCAAATCGCCTGCCTTCAAGGCACTGCAGAACTATTCAAGGGATATCTCGTCCAGACAAGAAGAGCATCTACTGCAGGCATAGCCTCGAGGTGGACGTCGCCATCTTCCTCCCCCGTCATACCGTTGACGAGAGTGTATAACTTTGCACCGTCGTCTACGGTAGACACACCCCGGACCAGGGTCGACGCACGGTGTCTTGCAGCCAGCATACGGCGTCGCCGTAGCCTCTGCTTAGAGCTTTTATGTCTCAGTGAGACCAGGGTGAACACGCATTCCGTGTCGTCTGATACCACTCTCACCGTCCGCGCCTTAAGGCTCCGATGTTATCTACAACATCTGACGAAGAACTGCTAACCCCGCAGTCTTCGTCCAGTGGATAACGTGCCACTTCACGCGCATCTGAAAGGCCGTGTCCAAGATGCCTCGGACTCTGTCCGACCACGACATCAATGGCATGCAGCGACTGCTACGCAACGATAGCAGTGCTCAGTGTTTTTTCGTGCCACTCCACGCGTATCACGAGGGCCTAGTTATCAATGTCTCGGCCCTTGGCCGACCATGTCACGCATGACATGCAGCGACTGCTCCGAT
>NW_020187475.1:122770-123240 GCF_900000015.1 Plasmopara halstedii | reverse complement strand
GCCCTTGGGGCATCACCAGCCACTCCCAGAGCATGCGGCTCGGAGTGCTCACCGCTGTTAGTGGAATTTCACTCGCTCTCATGAGCAATTGGAAATATCCATCTACCAAGTTAAGTGGACTGTACTTTGTACATCCCACCAGGTTGTGCTGAAGAACATCCTTTCTAGGAATCGGCGTCTGTGCCGCAATGGTGGTCGCGTTGGGCAATTCTAATCATGAATCATACGCCACTTACCACCTGGCTTCCGAACACAAAACGTAAATGACGAATGGAGACACTTGCTCTCATGTACCATCCCTGCGATGTGCTTCGCACGGAAAAAGGCCTCAATGACGTCGTACTGCTTCTTGGGCAGGAGCCATTGGCGTGTTACGCAGTTTTTGGTTCCCGAAACCAGGTCGATCTCATGACCCACACCTCGGTTTGGAGACTGGACCGATAGCGGGTCTTTGGAGACAACGCCTTGAA
>NW_020187475.1:122554-122760 GCF_900000015.1 Plasmopara halstedii | reverse complement strand
GTTCTATACTCAGAACAAGTACGAGTTTAGCGGATCGCAATCCGCTTACTCCAAGAGTTATAATAGCCTTAACCCAAGGCTAATTAACTACTCGGTTTAAATTCAAGACTGACTTTATTTATTTATATCTGTGGTAAAGCTGCCTAATTTTAAATGCATCGATTTTCCAAATATGTATAGTAAAATCTTAATACATGTATAACTAC
>NW_020187475.1:122416-122544 GCF_900000015.1 Plasmopara halstedii | reverse complement strand
ATGTTTGGTCTCTCTATCAATTTCAAAGTGCTAAAAGTCAGCGAAAAAAATATTTTTTCTTCATACTCAGATTGCACTCGATGAGATCTGTCGATTTATGAAGAGATTGCTCAGGTCCAGGTCCTGAG
>NW_020187475.1:122056-122406 GCF_900000015.1 Plasmopara halstedii | reverse complement strand
GTGCCTTGAAGGCAGGCGATTTGGCCGAAGTGGTCATCGTACGACCGGACGAGGAGATAAACTCATCATCGCTTCTAGATGAAGCTGTCTTGGAGGACACCAAGAGAGCGCTGATCGCACGAAGTGGATCGTCGATCCTACGGAGTTCCTTGGATCCGTACTATCCTTTGGTAAAGGAATTTCAAGACGTCGTCTCCAGAGCCCCGCCTTTAATCCAACCTCCGGACCGAGGTGTGCGCCATGAGATCGACCTGGTTCTGGGAACCAAATTCTGCGTAACACGCCAATGACCCCTGCCCAAGGAACAGTGTGACGTCATTGACGCCTTTTATCGTGCGAAGCACGACGCG
>NW_020187475.1:121604-122046 GCF_900000015.1 Plasmopara halstedii | reverse complement strand
TCTCCCCATTCGACACCCACGTTTTGTGTTCGGAAGCCGAACGGCAAGTGGCGTATCGCTTATGCTTACAATAAGTTTACCACTGCCACCATTCCGGCAGAAAA
Source organism: Plasmopara halstedii (assembly GCF_900000015.1). Taxonomy (NCBI): domain Eukaryota; phylum Oomycota; class Peronosporomycetes; order Peronosporales; family Peronosporaceae; genus Plasmopara; species Plasmopara halstedii. The sequence goes on along the minus strand of NW_020187475.1, from coordinate 121,942 downwards.
GCCGATTCCTAGAAAAGAGGTTCTTCAGAACAACATGGTGGGATGTACGAAGCACAGTGCACTCGACTTGCTCATGAGAGCGAGTGATATTCCGTTGACAGCGGTGAGCACTCCGAGCGGCATGCTCTGGGAGTGGCTGATGATGACCCAAGGGCTGTCAATTACACCAGTAACATTTAATCGTCTTGTGACGCAGTTGTTCAGGCCCCACAGGGCGTATGCACAGACATACTTTGACGACATTTCCGTTCATAGTCGTGCGGAGCCCGGGGGGACAGATGAGGAGAATCACATCGTTTATTCTAGAGCAGTGCTCGAGTACATGCGTACGAACAAAC
>NW_020187475.1:115241-121594 GCF_900000015.1 Plasmopara halstedii | reverse complement strand
CGGGGCCTTGCGCAGCAAGGTGTTGCACGCCCTCAGGGCCAAGCAAGGACATCAGCTTTTTAAGCCCATCTTGCATGCCCTGGGGCAAAGAGGTAAATTGTTCCATCCTCACAGAGGATCAGTCTAGACGACTCAGATGTCAATTGACTACAAGTGCTACCAAGTGCAGCGGGGCTGCCGTAGCTTTGCGCTTTGAGGAAGCATAAGTTAGGTCACCGACCTTTCGTTCTATACTTGGAACAAGTACGAGTCTAGCGGATCGCAATCCGCTTACTCCAAGAGTAAATGTAACCTTAACCCAAGTAGGCTAATAGACTCTTCGGTTTAAACTCAAAACTGACTTAAATTTTTTTATCTGCTGCAAAGCCGCCTAATTTTAAATGCATAAATTTTCCTAAATATGTATAGTAAAATCTGAATACATGTATAACTACTGGCTATCCAGCCCCGGACAGTATTCTTGTTTGAGTGTGGTCACACTATGCCCATCTAGTGTGACACACACACCTGTAACCAGGGTATGTGTAACCGCGTTACATCATGCGCCAGATACTTGTGTGCGAAAGCCCTCAAGTTTGCGTTTGCACTTTGGCTGCAGTCAGTCACCCGCATATTATTTCGAAGCGCTATCTCAGATTGTGTGACGAGAAGCGTACCAACTTATACATTGCGCTATTTATAATTTACAAGTACTTGTATCGATGATATCGATGCTACACCTCCGTAGCACACGTAATTTCTTGCCTCGCTTATGCAGTACATTTAGACTTATTATTGCGTATGCATTTATGATGAGATTAATTGGACAATAAAGAAAGAGCAAAGAAGTACATCTACTCGAAAGACTCTAGATTTCGCTCTTATGTATAATCCTGTTGTCAATGTTACATCAATTTTTAAATGAGTGTATTTGCTGTGAGGGCGAAAACTAGTTGCTCGATCATCTGTAAATGACAATTTTTTCAAGTTTGTGTCTATCGTTGAATTCAAAGAAATACAGGCAATTGATGCTCAAGGGCTGAAACCGGTGATCGTTCGTCTTGATGCATTCCGAAGCATAGCGCATTGCACCTGCGCTCATCAAGCTAGGAGTTCGGGCGCAGAAATTGACACTTGCTTGTAATACCTCCGTCGAAGAGACTTTTCTAATCCGGAAAGATTCGAAATGACGTTTATAACGGGAGCTCGCATCGCCGTATCAGGCGAAGTGATATCTCTTCATGTTGTTGTGCACTCGTCAAGAGGTGACAGTTAGCGAAGTATATGAACTCCTACCACCGAGATAGCAGCAGAACCTTATTCAAATGCGTGAATTGTTGCCATCTTCATTCATAGCCCACAAAAATTAACGGGAAGTTTACTGTAATCTTGTATACTCACCCCTAATATGTTTAACGTCTTCACCATCCCGAGGAGTTGAGCTAACCTTGCCCTTAAAGAAGCGATAGCGATACGGCGCTGAGCCAAATCGGGTGATATAAGCCACTCCTTACATTGGTGTGGTTTAGAAAGCGCATCGGGAACGTGATTCATCGCAGTATCAACCACATGTCGAACCTCTGGTAGAAATTGACGTGTCATCATCAGTGCAAAAGAGCCACCGCGCGAGGATCAGCCTCCGCCGACATTTTTCAATGGACAGCGGGTTGCCTCATTTTATTCCGTTTAAATATTGGGCAGGAAGGCCCAACAAAGACTAAAGTGATTTGATTGGTAGCTGTAACAGCTATTTTATTGATGTAAGTAGAGTTGTCATCAGATAAGACACAAAGCGATGAGTTTCCGTCTCGACGACCACTTCGCGTTCATACCTAGCAAAATAAATTACTAGACGACGCTTTTGCTGGACGATTTGTTTAGATAAGCTAGTTTATAAGTTATAGACGGAAACGTCGACGCATCTTCAGCGCTTCTGCGTGAATTGAATACATTTTTACTGGTGCTTTTACTGGATGCCAGTAGCATTTCTCAAGCTCGAAGTTATACGACCACTGCTACTCCGAACGCAGGCAGTACTCATAAAGAGTGGCGGCCTTAAAAAGCTGATGTCTCTGCTTGGCCCTGAGCCTCGCTTCGCAAGGACCTGAAGCGATCAGCGCGTGTCTAGAAGCGTTTTCAAACTATGAAAAATCTTTGTTATAGCACCTACAGCAGAAGATGTCAGCATCGACTGCGTCCACAACAACATCGTCGGCAACGGATGATTACCCCGACCCAAGCCGCTGATGGTGAGTGTTACCCTCGAGTGGAGGATGAAGAGAATATCCTGCTCAGTGAGACAGGCTGGGATGTCCATGGCGTCCGCCATGCTCTAGACCGAGCAACAGCGCATGGCGCCAGCTATCTTCAAGCTCGGTAATCGAGCGCGAAATTGGGCACTGATGTGCGGCATTTCGATCAAAACGTCGTCCCCACTGGGACGGAACTGAAGCTGTAGCCTTCATAAGTGTTCTCGCCGCCCCACCAGGCATATCAAGTCCGATTGCGTTTCCTTACCGCCCGATAGGACAAGAAGGAATTGGTGGACTTTGTCCAAGAGTTGCGTACTTTCATTGCCGGTATGGCAGCCGACTCTCTTCCGGAGGCGGTCACAGTGACCGTCATTATGGAGGGCCTCCGCACAGGCGTGGACAGAACGGAAGTCTTCCGTGTGCACCAGTCATTAACTTCAAGTCGCACGACTTGGTTGCGGGCCTGAGCCGTGTATCTCAGCTATACTGAGAACGATGAGGCAGATTACCAAACTGCCGAGCAGCGTTCGAACACCCGTCACCTTCGGATTGGTTACCCCCTGCGCAAGGCGCGTCAAGGTTCATCGAACCGACATCCCGCTTTCAATCCAGTCTAATTTGTTGTGGGGAAACGACACCACCCAGTAGGCGCGGAGCGGCCAACTGGGGAAGAACAGAGTTAGGTTGAGCCTCAAGGAGGCAGAGGTCAGCAGTGCCCAGCCCCGAAGAGCTCCGGGCTCTTGAACACGGAATGTGTAAGCAAGTCGGTTTTGCTGCTCGTGGAAGCGACCGTGAAGGGCTTTGAGAAGCCATGGAAGATCCTGATCGATCCGGGTCCTCGGGCAATTGCGCTCGACGCTCCACAATAGATGGAAGTCAGCTGTACACTGAGGCGCTGGAAGCGCGAGTGTGTGACGTCGTCATTGTTTGCTTTGAGACGGGGCACGTGTCACTGTGCCGAATGTCTTTGTGGACCTCGGTTTCAAGATTCTTGACTTCGATAGCGTGAAACGCTGCTTAATCTTAAACTAGGATGCAACGTATGACCATATCCTTGGCATGGCTCATGTTGTTACAACCATGAGCCATGGATTGATCGAAGGTCAAAGACCTTGGGCGCTACACGCGCATGTCTCCTGGAAAGCTTTGGTGAGTCATGAACCCACCTCTGCTAGGAAGCAAAATCGCTTTTGGCGCGGGCACTGGACCGGGACGGTCAATGTTGCTGGATATCGGAGTATCAGCGTTGTCAAACACAGAAGGTGTATTGGACAAAAGTCCCGAGCATGGCTTGCGGGCTGAATTTGGAGTGACACGTAACCCACTAAACCCTGAACATGTAACAAAGCAGTTGCTGCATGCCAAGGGTGGCATGGCTGGCCAAGGGCCGAGTCATCGAGGGGGAGACCCCAGCGATACACGTGGAGTGGCGCGTCACCCACTGAGCACTGCTCAAGCTACGAAGCAGTTGCTGCATGCCAAGAGTGTCATGGTCGTCTGAGGTATCCTGGGCCAGGCCCTTCTGATGCGCGTGGAGTGGCACGTTATCCACTGGACGAAAACTGCGGAAATAGCAGCTCTTCGTTAGATGTTGTTAATAACTTCAAGGCTCTGATGTAGCAGGGAGTTGGGACACTGGACGACACTGAGTGCGTGTTCTTAATGGTATCACCGAGATGCAAAACGCTATATATAGAAGAGGGCGAAGCCGTATGTTATCTGCAAGGCGCAGGGGATCGACCCTGACTTAGAGTGTGTCTACCGTAGTCGATAGCGCACAGCTATATACCCTTGTCAACAGGTATGTAGGGAGAGGAAGACGGTGACGTCACACTCGAACCTAATTCCGCAGTGGTTGTTTTACTTGAGCTGGACGAGCCGAGGTGGTCATTATATGACCGAACGAGGAGATTTACTCGTTGTCGCTTCTGGATGAAGCTGTCCTGGAGGACACTAAGAGATTGCTAAACGCACGACGTGGATCGTCGATTTTGAAGCATCTCTCCAATCCGTACTATTCTTTGGTTAAGGAATCTCAAGGCGCCGTCTCCAAAGACCCGCTGTCGGTCCTACCCTCGGACCGAGGTGTGCTTAATGATATTGAAGTGGTTTCGGGAACCAAATACTGCAAACACGCCAATGTCCCTGCCAAAGGAGCAGTGTGACGTCATTAACGCAATCTCCGCGCAAACCACGAGGCAGGAATGGTGTGCATGGGAGTAAGTCTCCTCATTCGATACCCACGTTTTGTGTCCGGAAGCCGAACGACAAGTGGCGTATCGCTCAAACTTACAATAAGCTCAACGTTGTCACCATTCCAGCACAGTCGCCGATTCCTAGAAAGGATGTTTTCCAGAACAATATGGTTGGCTTTACAAAGTACTGCGCACTCGACTTGTTCGATGGTTATTACCAATTGCTCATGAGAGCGAGGGATATTCCGCTGGCAACGGTGAGTTCTTCGAGCAAGATACTCTGGGAGTGGCTGATGATGACTAAAGGGCTGTCAAATGCACCAGCAACATTTAATCGTCTTGTGACGCAGCTGTTCAGGCTCCATCAAGCGTATGCACAGACATACTTCGACGACACCTTCGTCCTCAGTCGTGCGGGGCTTGAGAGGACAGATGTGAAAAACGACATCGTCCATTTGAGAGCGGTGCTCGAGTGCATATGCACGAATAAGCTGTATGATAATGCAGATAAGTGCATCTTCGGCGCGGAAGAAATCCCATTTTTAGAGTGCTTCGTTGGGAAGCGCGATCTTCGAGCAGATCCCGCTAAGGTCAAGGTCATTGTGGACTGGCCGGTTCGAGAGAACCAAAAAGACTTGCGCAAGTGGCTTTGCCTCACCAGCTACTTGCACGAGTATAGGGCAGATTATGCGGAAACGATACAGCCATTGTCGAATTCCCAGAAAAGGATACAGAATGGAGTTGGGACACCGAGCATCGATAGCTTTTGTTAGGGTCAAAGACAGCCTTCTTCATGTTCCAATACTGGCGTTGCCAGACCCCGATCGTCCTTTTAGTGTCATCTGTGAATCTTCGGACTGTGCCATCTGCTGTAAGTAGACGACGAGGAGCGAAATTGGTTGATCGCGGCTGAATCTCACCAGCTAAGGGATGCGGAGAGGAACTATCCAGTCCACGACAATCAATGACTTGCGATGAAGTATGCACTTGTCAAGTTCAGGGTGCACCTGCTTGGCTCAAAGCCGTTTGTGATTTAAACAGATCATGCGTCATTCCGCACTGCGAATCCGTCGCCTTACCTCTCGCAGAGGATGGGCAGGTGGCTCTCATTCTTTGCAGGATATAACTTCAATGTGAAGTATCAGCCAAGAATGATTTGGCTGATGCGTTGTCATGCAGACTAGACTATGAGCCTGCTTTTATCACGACGGTGACGTCGTCAGTGACGGATTTGATCTGCGCCGCGTACGCGGGTGGTAGAATGTGTGTAGCGCTGCTACAGGCTCTTGGCAGCAAGGAGTTTGGTAACTCGGACAGAAAATTGTCGGCGCATTTGCGCGCACGGTGACACCAATACTCGTTGAATAACAGTTTGCTGTATTATAGCACCGATTCAACGGATACGCCACGAATTGTGGTTCCTGATGATGAGTATTTAAAATACCGTATCCTCTATGAGACCCACGCCACCCCACTCAGTGTTCAAATCGGTTGTGAGAGACGTACAGCTCGGTGAGTTACCACTACTGGTGGCCCAAGCTGTACAAAAAGACGAGCGCATATGTGAGCACGTGTGAGACTTATCAGAGGAATAAACCCTCCCCGAATGCGGCGGCGCAGCTGGACAGTTTACAGGTACCCTCTAGGTGATGGCACTCCTTGGGTATGGACTTTGTGTTTTGCCTGCCGAAGGACTCGACAGGCAAAACGGATGTGGTGGTCTTTGTGAACCGTTTGAGCAAGATGGCTCAAATCGCGGCAGTGCCGGACACCATCGACCGTGTGGGTACAGCGACGCTGTTTTGCCGATCGTGCCTTTCGACAACATGGACTTCCGGTGTCAATTGTCTCTGATAGAGACCCGCGCTTCATTGGGGAGTTTGGTCTACACTCTTCAAGGTGCTGGGTGCTAAGTTGGATATGTTGG
>NW_020187475.1:114836-115231 GCF_900000015.1 Plasmopara halstedii | reverse complement strand
AAACGCGATCGTACGCGATATGCCTGATTAGGCGGCGAGAACACTCATGAGAGCTGCATTTTCAGCTCCGCTCAGGAGGGAAACGCAGCTTCGACCGAAGTGCCACACGGCAGTGCCCATTCTCGCGCTCGACCACCGAGCTTTGAGATAGCTGTTGCTCGTTCTATAGCATGGCAGATGCTATGGCCATCTCGACCTCTCTCACCCAGAGCAGGAGATTCCCTCTATCCTTTCCCTCGAAGACCTTAACGCTCACCATGAGCGGCTTAAAAAAGGGAATATCATCCGTCACTGACGGTGGCATCATAGACGCAATTGATGCAGACATCTTCTGCTGCAGGTGCTCTAGCAGGGCGCTTTCGTAATTTGAAAACGCCGCTAGGCGCGCACCGATA
>NW_020187475.1:113557-114822 GCF_900000015.1 Plasmopara halstedii | reverse complement strand
TGTAAACTGTATTTATTTGTTTTATCTGCGGCAAAGCCGCCTAATTTTTAATGTATAGTTTTCCTAAAAATATATAGTAAAATGTAAATCCATGCATAACTATAGGCTACTCAGCCACGTACCGTATTCTTACTTGGGTGCAGTCACAACATGCCTATCTCGTGTGACACACACCCCTGTTATCAGGGTACGTGTAACCCCGTTACACTCCCCCCTTAAGATTGAGAACATTTACAGTTCCAATCCATTATTGCATCAACGAGGCTTGCGTGTCCGCTAGCCACTGCAAATTGGTTCGTTGGAACAAAACGACTTCCGTGCTAAATGAGCCCTGTGTCAACGACACTGAAGTCACCAAGCCTCGCTGGTTCTTACAGCGCACACGGGCAGAGCCCAACTTCGTCTCCCGCATGCGGTGCAACGTCGGCCAGTGCGTCCGCGGCATCGAGGGATGTAAATCCTAGGCTCGATGAGCCCGAGCGTCGGGCTCCGCGCACGCTATCAGTGACGAGTGACCTTGTTGAGGATGTAAAGGTGGTCGACGACGAGTCTGACACTCCTTTCCCCGGGTGGGATGACGAGGAAGGCGAGCCGCGCCAGTGGCGTCTGCTCGCGCCTTGCGGATCCCATGTCGGTTTTCTAACCTCTCATCAACTGAGGGACGTGGTGTCATCGCCAATAACCTCGATGAGGCACAGAAGCGGCAGCTATAAGCTGCCCGCAAGGCGGCTCTGTGGCCGGTCATTGACCCTCGTGTGGAATATGGCTTCCGCCCGGCGGATCCCGCTGTGGAAGCAAAGGACGTGATAACTTGATCGTTATGCCGCCGCATCATCGGGCCCCCGGCCATTACGGAAGATGATCTTACCGAACGGAAAGCTCTTCGAGCTCGTTTCTTGGTTCCAAAAGAATTTTTGTTGGAAGCTTATTGCACTCGTCTGCGTGCTCAACGAGGTGGCCCTCGTGTACCCACAATACGGACAACACCTGTAGAGCTCGCCCCTGGCGAAAGCGATGACGAAGCATTCTTTGAGCGATGGGTGCAACGGCGCCGGAACCCTCACTGTATAACTTACAGTTGAGCCACAATGAAGTGGACGTGTGTGTGGAGCGACACCTCCGATTTGAGTTTTCCAAACTCAAGGCACGCCGTTGACATCCTTCGGATTGTCGCCCTGCGACGTATGTGTCAACCCTAACGCTCCCGCGAGCTCTTTGTCTGCGACCGCAAGAGCTCAGGGCCACTGCTTGAGCTCTGCCAATGA
>NW_020187475.1:113370-113547 GCF_900000015.1 Plasmopara halstedii | reverse complement strand
GGGGCATCACCAACCACTCCCAGAGCATGCCGCTCGGAGTGCTTACCGCTGTCAGTGGAATGTCACTCGCTCTTATGAGCAATTGGTAATAACCATCTACCAAGTCGAGTGCAATGTTCTTTGTACATCCCACCATGTTGTTCTGATGAACATCCTATCCAGAAAACGGCGTCTGTT
>NW_020187475.1:113002-113360 GCF_900000015.1 Plasmopara halstedii | reverse complement strand
TCCCGCTAAGGTCAAGGCCATTGTAGACTGGTCGGTTCCAAAGAACCAGAAGGACTTGCGTAAATGGCTTGGTCTCGCCAACTACTTGCACAAGTAAAGCGTAAACTACGCAGAAATGGCCCGACCATTATCCAATCTCCTTAAAAAGGATGCCGAATGGTGTTGGAACACCGAACATCAGGGGCCTTTTGAACGATGTCAAAGACAGCCTCCTGCTTTCACCGATACTGGCGCTGCCAGATCCCGATCTTCCTTTCAGCGTCGTCTGTGACGCTTCGGACTTTGCCATCGATTGTGCACTGCTGCAGGCAGACGCCGAGGGGCGAGATCGGATGATCGCGTTCGAATCTCGACAGCT
>NW_020187475.1:112842-112926 GCF_900000015.1 Plasmopara halstedii | reverse complement strand
ATAAATTCATCGTCGATCTCGAACATTGGGTCGGATCCATCGACAAATTGGCGAGGTTTTCCTGGTGCTTGAACAATATTTTCA
>NW_020187475.1:109766-112832 GCF_900000015.1 Plasmopara halstedii | reverse complement strand
TAGGAAATCTGCGCGGTCCCATACAAATATTGTAGAGTTAAGATGTCCGCTACCATACATATCGTGCCCTCTTGCAGATAATAATAGTCACGCATGCCATACACCTGATCATATGCTCGAGATTCTCTCACCTTTACCTGATGTATCGCTCGGTCATCTGGTTGCCTTTTTAACTGACTGATGGACACTGAGAAGCATTCTTTAGCCAACAACGAGATATCTGAAGGTCTGTTTGACATCTCATAACATAGTTTTATACGTGCAGATTCACCAGTATGATCTGATGAAGCGATGTGATAAGTAGATGGTCTCAAAATTGGTCATAGATGACAATGTAATGGTCGTATCAGTCTTAGCGACAGGGGTGTCTATTGTTGTAAGCATTGACTATTTTTAATTTGATTTCATAATACCCGTTCATTATGTATCCTGAATGCAGTCACTGCAAATCTAAAAAAAGACCTGTTGCCAAACATAAAATCGCACAATGGTACGCCAATACAATTGCAGATTTTGGTATTCCAGCCAGAGTCATCTCAAACAGATTACGCTGATATCTTTCATCGCTGATCCAAACGCGACTGTCGCGATCTTTGTGCAGCATCATTCGAACGTCATTGAGAAACTAAGTGCCGTTACGTCTTGGAGTCTGATGATATCTGCAACACTGAGATCAGCACTTATTTTGTCATTTTGCGACACTGCGAAAAACACCTCTTTTTGGGCAGCCACTGCGCCTGAAATTTCACTCCACCTGCTCTTCTGACCATAATTGCACTGAGAATTCACTCCCGTGCGCCAACTTAAAGGAGAAGAATTAATCAATTTTCATCAAAAGCACGGTCATCACGACCGATGCGGTAGATAAGAACGCCGAGGAAAGAAACCTTTCCACCAATTTTTCTCAGTCCTGATCAAACAATTTTGCTCTGATTCTGCCATGCGCAACCTGGCCGTTTCTAAAAAGGAGGCTTTTACTTCTGCTCTTGCCCGTCAGCAAGATATGTTTTGAAGCCTTATCGTGGAATCCAGGAGAATTCTAGCTTGTGGTCCACAAACTGGATCTGGCTCAAGGATTCCGATTTGTTTTGCTGTAAGCGCGAGAGTCATCGTCACGCTTGCCAAAATCACGTGATGATTACATTATCAGGCAATCCGAAGTCGCTCGCCAGCTGATGCGCAGCTAATAGTGTTAGCCTTTTGCTCACACTGGGACTGACCTTCTACATCTCAGTCAGAATTCATTCCTCGTTGCGCAAGCGTGTGTGTTGTGCTTGGGGATTGTTATGAACGGCACCCTTTTACACCCGGTATCACTCCGAGCGATGTTCAACGACATTCGATTTTCCTATGACGATGTGGCTGATAAGCACGCCAGTCTAAAGCATATTTTTGTCCTTGTGTCATGGAGTTACACGTGATCAGCGTCAACTATATATGTAGTGTATTCCTTAATTCTGTCTTATCATAATTAAAGGCACTGCTCATTTTAGGAGAGGTGTGAGGCCTATTGTCCAGAATTAGTGTTACTTCATTTTTTTCTCCTCGTTCGCGTAAATCGACGGCTCGCTAAAAGTGAGCAACACGCGATGAAGCGTGTAGACCGATTAAGTCTGCATCATTTTGTGCGTATATACAGACGAGCCATTTCCGTTACTCCTTGCCCAAGCGACATGGAAGGAGTTGGAGTGCCACTTGGTCCATCGGTACCGCAAACTGAGGTGTTGACGAATTGGATATTTCCTCGTTAAGCGAAGATGACAAGTCATCGAAGAAGCTGCTGTAGTCAGTTTTCTCTAGTCGTTTCTTCAAATGGTCAGAAGAACACGGCCGTCAGTTTCATGCATCATGAAATTATAGAATCTTGGAAGCAGGTAGTAACCCTTATTTCTTAGCACAGAACGTTGCCTCTGAAGTGTGTCTTTGAATCATTGGTGAAAACGAGCCTCTCTTACGATGGTTTGTCAAGTTGAATACAGCATTCACTGCATGACATCTGCGAGACCCCTTGTAGCAAATATTGCTCGCGATCTCTAACCTTGAGGGTATATGGTTGAGTGTATCGTAAGCGTTTCCCCGATCAAAACTGTTTTCCAAGCTACGAACACTTCAATACAAAAAAAGAGTGTGTTTGAATCATCACTGAGTTTGTGCCCATGCCGAGTCCTTGGAGCTTTATCTATGTCGATACGATTTACACTTGTGCTCGCCACTTGGTCAACGAGCCAATTAACGTTCCAATGCAAGCTGTAACATTCATGGCGATTTCGAATGATGGTCCGATCCGAGATATACTGTTTGTTAAGAACTACTAGGCACTGAGGGATGCCAGTAACCGTGCGATGGAAGAAGAGTACAGCATCAAGTAGCTCAAGTTAAACGGCTTCGCTCCGAGGCAAACGCGTCACTAGACTGGTACAAGTGATGGTCCGGGGACAAGGGACATCTTGTACATTCCCACACCGGAAAATGAGCATCCCCGTGTTAATGGAAAGTAATTTTGTTGTGGAAAGCCGGGTGATATTGCTCGGAACTGCAGAGCGTATGTGCCGAGTCGGCAACGGACACAGGGAGCTCGTTCGGATAAACGCGGACGCTATGAATCTCGTCGACTCGAATACTCCCAAGAGTAAAAATCGGGAGCGACCAGTAGAGGACTCTATTTAGGCTCGAAAAGTACTGGGATGCTGCGGATACTCAGAGCTCTGACCTTAACATGCATGCTGCACAGGCAGTTTTCACCATGTATGATACTAGTGTCATACAAAGTGTAAATTTGATTGGACAAGATGTCTTTGAAGATGGTTACTTGCAGCTGGGCTGCCGTAGCTTTGCGCTTTGAGGAATCGTAAGTTAGGTCACCGACCTTCGTTCTATACTTAGAACAAGTACGAGTTTAGCGGATCGCAATCCGTTTACTCTAAGAGTAATTATTGCCTTAACCCAAGGCTAATTAACTCTAATGTATAAATCAAAAACCGACTTGATTTAATATCTGCGGCAAAGCCGCCTAATTTTCAATGTATAGATTCTCCTAAATATATATAATACATGCATAATACTGGA
>NW_020187475.1:109431-109756 GCF_900000015.1 Plasmopara halstedii | reverse complement strand
AAGAACCAGAAGGACTTGCGTAAGTGGCTTGGCCTCGCCAACTACTTGCACAAGTACAACGTAAATTACGCAAAAATGGCCCGACCATTATCCAATCTCCTTAAAAAGGATGCGGAATGGTGTTGAAACACCGAACATCAGGAGGCTTTTGACAAGGTCAAAGACAGTCTCCTGCATGCACCAATACTGGCACTGCCAGATCCCGATCCTCCTTTCAGCGTCTGTGACGCTTCGGACTTTGCCGTCGGCTGTGCACTGCAGACGCCGAAGGGCGAGATCGGGTGATCGCGTTCGAGTCTCGACAGCTCAAAGCTGCAGAGAAGAT
>NW_020187475.1:108583-109421 GCF_900000015.1 Plasmopara halstedii | reverse complement strand
TCCATTAAGAGAGTTTGCACCGAGTTACTTTGACGATATATTCGTTCATAGTAAGAAACGGGTGAGAAGTCTAATGTCGATGTTCATATTGATCATTGGTCTTTCAAGTCATGCGAGAGAATAACCGCTAATCTAAAAAGTGCATCTTCTTTGCACCTGAGATCCCCAATCTCGGCTGTTTTGTGGGCAAGATTGGTATTCGTATAGATCCGGGGAAAGTCAAAGCTATCAATGGCCTGTGCTAAACAATGTGAAACAGCTGAGACAATGGTTAACTATTCGCGCAGTTATGTAGCGTTGGTGCAACCCCTCACGATTTTTTTTTAAGAAGAACGCTGAATGGGTTTGGTCAAGAGATCACCAGGCGGGATTTGCCGAAGTAAAGAGGAACTTGAGAGAAACTTCTGTCTTTGCGATTGCAAACCACAATGATCTTTTCCATGTGGTCTGTCATGCAAGTGACTATGCCATCAGCTGTGCGTTGATGCAACACGACAGTGCGGGTCAAGAGTGAGTTGTTTCGTATTAATCGTAAGAACTCCGGCCGGCCAAACAGAACTACAGTGCTGGCCAAAAACATGTAGCCATGACTATTTCTCAAATTTTTATGTCAATTTTCAGCGAAATACCCTAAAACCGTGTAGAAACGCTATTGAGACAAAGCACTTAAGGAGCATATCATTTTTTTTCACAGACGATTTTTCGTTGCGATAATCAAGAAGTGACCATCACTCTGACCCTGGACGAAAGTACGTAGCAGCGTGACTTTGTGACATTGTGGGTCTTCTAGAAGGTTCTAGAGCTTCCACCAGACCACAAATTGTAGCTACAGGAGTGC
>NW_020187475.1:106510-108573 GCF_900000015.1 Plasmopara halstedii | reverse complement strand
TTTTTTTTTTTTTCACATGCTTATGCCAATGAATAGGGTCACGGGGTTCTTTCTGGAGGTCTGTTTGGACAAGTGGTTTACTCTTTTTTGGCGTCCAGTCGTAATCTTGGCCTCTGTCATCGCATTCAAGCAAATCCACTTCTGATGAAGAAAGTCGAGCAAAAGATCCAGCGTCGATCAGTCTTAGGAGTTCCAGAAATCAGTGCAACGTCTGGTGGTGACTTAGGAACTTGCTTATGCTTCGAGTTTGGTTGCTACAGACTTGATCTTTGAATCAACGACCAGAAATGTCATGGTACGGTATGAAGTAGATAGTGTAACAAATGGTCTTACACTCATATATACCGAAGCTGCAATGTTGACATCAACTTTATACCCTACGGCGAAAAGGTTTCCTGTGTAAAAAAAAACTAGCGCGTGGTCAACAATAACCTCGTCTCTACGAAACTTTGTGTGGGTAGGGCTTCCACCACAAACGTTTTCGAAGTCTGACCAGGCATAAAAAATCATACAAGGAAAAAACATGCAGTTAGATCTGAGAAATATGACATTTGTATTTACAGATACTTATGATAAGAATATTCTCTAACAAAATAAATTGATTCATAAGATAATTTTCTTCGACGGGCTCATAATTGTATGAACGGCTAAGCGCTGCGGCGGCGTGGTATAAGGTTCTTGTCATCACGGTGTTTGTTGCGGGATTAAATTTCATATTTGCAAGAAACTTCGGTTGCATGCTAAAGATTACCGACCATGGCGACTCACACAAGAAAAATCAAGAAGAAACTCAGATATCTTCCGGCTGAATTAAGCAAAATAATATCTTGATCAGGGTCAAAATAGTACAACCCTCCAGCTAAATGAATGACGAGCTACCCTTTAATGTCGGTCTAGAAATCTAGAACTCGAGAGTACAATTCGACCTTGGTCATGTGTATAGGATATATACACATTGATGCTGCAGGATTGCTGCAAACGTCACATAAAAGTCTTAAAGTTTGCACAAACCGAAGCGCATAGGAAACTACGTCTAGAAGGTACCAAACCGATAACCTCCGGAGTAATTTGTACTGTGCCCGGGTTGAAGAGTGCTATAATTAATACTAAATCGAGCTAGAGATACTATAGAACATACGCGTTAACTATATAATAAAACTAACCGCTAGTTACCGCATTGTGTTAGGTTAGTAGTCCAATGTGGAACGGGGTGCCGTGCAATTCGCGCAAAAGAAGCTTTCACTCTCAAAGTTTGCGTCATGCACGTAGCCTCCTACAGTAGCGGAACCAAGAGCCTCTCAGATAGGTTACACTGAAGTGGGTTTTTCAGCTTTTCAATACCACATATATTTAGATTTACTATTGTTTGACTAATACTGAAGCAATACATCTCACTATTCTCGTAATCAAAATGTCTCTTTTGTTTAGCGCGCGGCTAGCGAAACATGTGACCCTCGAGCACCTCTTTTTCAGAATTCAGTAATCATCATGAAAGCCGATACTCAGATACTAATAAATATATCACAATTAAACCAATGGTAATATGAATGTCGTACAATTGACTGTATTGTATTGGATACCAGGGAGAACTGAAAAAATCTACCAGGTAAACAGAAAATTAAAAACAATATACAGTAGAACCTGTCTAAATTAAACCTGTATAATTTAGAACCCGTTCTAAATTGAACAAAGGATATGGACCCATGTTGGGCACCAAACAGTAGAACCTGTCTACATTAAACCTGTTTAATTTAAAACCCTCTCTAAGTTAAACACTGTCCCCGAGTCCCAACATGTTTGATTTAGACAGGTTTTACTGTACCCGATATTTGAAAAATAACAAATACATATTAAGTGTATACTACTTGTATAGTTAGGAATATCCATATTCATATATATATATAGTTATGATGGCAACTACTGTGTAAGAATACATAAGTGCGCATAAAGAGAAAGTGACAAATGAAAATATCGGTATATTTTATGGAATTGACCCATGCAAAGCTAGAATATAGTGCAGCGGGGCTGCCGTAGCAAAACGCTTGAGAAAGTGTACTTTAGTA
>NW_020187475.1:106005-106500 GCF_900000015.1 Plasmopara halstedii | reverse complement strand
CGAGGCCACTCGGCACTGAAAGCATGCGCGGAGTGCGACGTTTGTGCTCATCGAGCCTAGCATATACATCCTTCGGTGCTACGGACGCACTGTCCGACGTTGCACCGAGAGCGGGAGATGAAGTTGGGCTCTGCCCATGCTCGCCGTCAGAACCGGCGAGACTTGGAGATTTTGGTGTCATTGACACTGGGCTTATTGTGAGCAAGGAAGTTGTTTGTTCCAACAAATGGAGTGATAGTGTCTAACGGACACGCGAGCCTCGTTGAGGCAATATTTGATTGGAACTGTAAATACTCTCAATCTTAATGGGGGTGTGTGCGTGTCACGCGAGATGTGCACAATGTGATCACACACCCAAACAAGAATTCGGGACGGAGCTAGGTAGCCAGTAGTTATGGATGTCCTTAGATTTTACTATATATTTAGTATATCTCGGAGAATCTAAACTTTTAACATGAGGATAAAAATATGAATAAAAATCGGTTTCGATTTTGA
>NW_020187475.1:102428-105995 GCF_900000015.1 Plasmopara halstedii | reverse complement strand
TATGAAGAGGTTGATCGGGTGAAATTATATGCGCTGGTGGAGCATACGAGGAAGAGTAATGACCCGGCGATAAGCATTTTAAGACTGGTGTCGTAGAATCAACGATCAGGAAGAACTGGTTCTGGTCACCCAATCCTAAAGTTTTTTCGCAGCCTTTTGAGCTCTATCTTACAGCTATGCCATGCAGATGAAAGTGCAACATTCTTCGTCATCAAACATATGAGATTGCACCACCTGATTTTCTCCATAAAACGGGGATTTACAGTATGTCTGGATTACAAGAACTAATTCAATTCTCTCATAATTGTTTCAAATACAAAAATGACATCGCACTTTGGTGTAATTGTGAGTGTTATTAAGTACCAAAGTATCGATATTTATGAAGATACGCCAAAAAATAATGACAATTTACATATGACGAAACTTATACTTATACATATATATCCACTGTCAGCATAGTATATACTCTTAAAAAACAGAGCTTAATATCGCGATAGACACATTCCTGGTTGGAATGTCAAACTCGACGCTTGGGATTTTCGAGACGCCGACTTTGAGTTTACAGCGCGAAATGCATGACAACCCTGTTGTTTGCAACACTTGTGGTCAATCCAACGACAAAATCGTAAAAAACTGGATTCTGTCGGAGAATGGGTGATGAATTTTATGTCGGATAATGATATCAGCTTCATACGATTATAGCTATCATTGGTTAGTCACATCAATAATCGGATTGTAGGCCCATTACACAGTGTGTGTGGTACACACTTGGACACTGATTAACTTAGTGTGCAATATGCAAATTAGTAGGCGGCTACAATTAGGTACATTAATTCTTATTTTAGGTTAAGATTAGGATTAGAATATACGCACCTAACCTTCATTTGATCAACACACAGTTGTGGTTTAAAACGCGCGTACGACGGCCACGCGAAATGACTAAGCCTCAGGCTAGCGCTGCCTCAGTGCAAGAGTACGTGTAATAAGCGGTCTCGTCACACCACCGTGAGGCCGCTGACGTTAGGTGTCGGAGTCTTTGATGCCCGAGTAATATCTCTCTACCTCAGGATACGGAAAAAAGTCGAGACAATCATGAGCTCGATCATGCTTCAAGCGAAGGAACAAGGTCGTGCTTGCCATCTCCAATCAGTGCGACCGAGCGCGAGATTGGGCAAAACCTTTGATCAAGTGGCGTTTTCAAAATGGGAGATTTGTCTGTCGTGGGTGTTCGCGCAGCGAATCGCGCTCGAAGTTCTTGTTACCTATCAAAGAACGTGAGAACCGTTGAAACATGTCCGGAAATAATATCTTAACTTTCGCAGCGGCAGCATCCTTTTGGAAACAATAAAGCAATAATGACGACTGCCCATGAAGGTGACGGACGACCTTCGTGTAGAGCGATACCGCTGCTTTTTGATCGACAGTGGAACTCAATTCTCTACCTGCATTCGAATTTCTCACTTACAGCTAGATAGTCATACGTTTTTAGCAAGCCCAACGTAGGACCTCCGATGTGCTTGTTCAACTCTGGATGTTAAAAGTGTGACGCATTTCCTAATTGGTACGATCATGAAATGCCCGACCCAGCGAAATCGCACCTTAGACTTATAGACCAGCAACACTGCCTGTGTAGAGAATTTCGATGCAGTCAATGCAACATTTTTACCCACAGCAAATTTGTGTGTGTTGTGCCTCCCCCAGCGGCTTCTGAACAATTTGACTATCAGAAATAGCGTCGGGTATCCTGTGCGTGACTCTCAATCCTACTGAGAAAAAACATGAAAATCAGCTACAGTCTTGATGTGAGCATGTTGAATAAAATCGACGGATCATTTCCAAGCACCAGGTGGCCGCGTGCAAAACAAAATTATATATATTTTCGTGGAGAAGGCGTTTCAACATGCGTTAATTCGAGGCGGCCTACACCGAAGGTGTTTGCACCGCCTTAGAGAGTAGTTCCGAGCGCGCTCCAATTTCTTGTTCATTCATTAAGAATTGCGAAAGATAGATAACAATATCCAGGAGTTCATAATGCGTGTCGCTACAACGGCGTCAGCCCCTCTCCCATCAAAGAAACCAGTTACCATCTCCTTGAGACTACCCAAACATATACGGCTTGTTTTTCGACCATCCCGTCCATCATACCGTTTCCAAAAAACGAGAAGCGTCAACGTTAAATTGGTGAAAATCTCCATTTTATAAAGGTACTGGAGACAGAAACTTTACGAGACTTGAAGGCGGCGGACCTAAGTAATGCTAAGCTAGATGAAAGACATTTCTTAAGCTGCTAAGCCTCACCCCGTTACCCTTGTATATGTTGCCTTTTGTATTATAAAAAATCTGTGCATTGCTTGTCTTGTTTGAATCTGCCTGTGCGGTACAATGGATCGGGCTCACGCAAAGGCAAACGTCATACCCCTCAAGGAAAAGAAGCAAGTCTTGGCTGGTCATCATACACCCATTTGGATTCAACTTTGCCTCGTGAACATCGTGATCAATAGAACTCAGCCTTAAAACGATCAACTTTCTGGGGTAGTCTGGACTCACGGCCTAGATTTACCGTTTTTTATATCAAAGTGTCGAGATAGAGAAGATTTCATAGATTTGATATTTTCAGTGACACTTTATATAATGAAAGAAGTGCGGTGGATGGAACCTGTAGACAAAGCGTGGGGAACTAAAGATGGTGAATATGGATATGATATCCGTGAAACTTGCGACGTGGCACAAGAAAAAGTATGAAGGTACGTAACCTTTAGAAGCGTGTAGCATTTTTCCATCTAGATTTACATATGAAGTATGGAGTGCCACAAGTCATGCAAACTGAAAGTTAAAAGCTAGGTGGCACGCACTTTTATTGTAACGGGGTTTCATATACCCTGGTAAACAGGTGTGTGTGTCACACCAGATGGGCATGATGTGACCACACCCAAACAATTATACGGTACGGGGCTAGATAGCCAGTAGGTTTACATGTATTTAGATTTTGCTATACATATTTTGGAAAATCTACTATTTAAAATTAGGCAGCTTTGCCGCAGATAAAAAGCAATAAAGTCAGTTTTGAATTTAAGCGGAAGATTAAATTAGCCTTGGGTTAAGGTTGTAAATTACTCTTGGAGTAAGCGGATTGCGATTCGCTAAACTCTTACTTATTCTAAGTATAGAACGAAAGGTCGGTGACCTAACTTACGCTTCCTCAAAGCGCAAAGCTACGGCAGCCCCGCTGCACTTGGTGGCACTTGTAGTCATTCTACACCTGAGTCGTTACGAATGATCCTCGGTGAGGATGAAACAATTTTCCTCTTTTCTCCAGGGCATGCAGTACGGGCTTAGAAAGCTGATGTCCTTGCTTGGCCCTGAGGACGTGCAACACCATGCTGCGCAAGGCGCCAAGACAATCGGTGCGCGTCTAGAGGCGTTTTCGAATTAAGAAAACGCGAAGCTAGAGCTATTACGCCACCGTCAGTGACGGATGATTTTCCCCGCCCTAAGCCGCTCATAATGAGCTTTAAGGTCTTCGAGGGGGAGGATGGAGAGAATTTCCCGCTCCGGGTGAGAGAGGGT
>NW_020187475.1:101395-102418 GCF_900000015.1 Plasmopara halstedii | reverse complement strand
CCATCGCATCCGCCATGCTCCAGACCGAGCAACAGCGCGTGGCGCTAGCTATCTCAAACCTTGGTGGTCGAGCGTGATAATGGGCACTAGGGTTTACTTGCTCCATAATATCCTTTATTTATGGAATATTAAGATGTCGTCTCCAAAGACCCGCCTTCAGTCCTACCTTCAGACCGAGGTATGCGTCGTGAGATCGACCTGGTTCCGGGAGCCAAATACTGCGTAACACGCCCAAGGAGCAGTGCGACGTCATTGACGCCTTTTTCAGGGCGAAGCACGACGCAGGGATGGTACGTGAGTGCAAGACTCTCCATTCAACACCCACGCTTGGGATGTACGAAGTACAGCGCACTCGACTTGGTCGATGAGTATTACTCATGAGAGCAAGTGATGTTCCGCTGACAGCGGTGAGCACTCCGAGCGGCATGCTCTGGGATTGGCTGGTGATGCCCCTAGGGCAGTCAAATGCACCAGCAACATTTAATCGTCTTATGACGCAGTTGTTCAGGCTCCAGAGGGCGTATGCACAGACATACTTTAACGAAATTTTTGTTCACAGTCGTGCGGAGCATGGGAGGCCGGATGAGGTGAGCTACATCGTCTATTCAAGAGCTGTGCTCGAGTGCATACGTACGAACAAACTGTACTGCAGACAAGTGCATCTTTGGCGCAGAAGAGATCGCTTTTCTAGGGTGCTTCATTGGGAAGCATGCCCTTCGAGCGAATCCCGCTAAAGTCAAGGCCATTGTAGACTGACCTGTTCCAAAATACCAGAAGGACTTGCTTAAGTGGCTTGGTCTCGCCAACTACTTGCACAAGTACAGCGTAAACTAGGCAGAAATGGCCCGGCCATTATCCAATCTCCTTAAAAAGGATGCGGAATAGTGTTGAAACTACGAACATCAGGAGGCTTTTGACGAAGTCAAAGACAGCCTCCTGCATCTACCAATACTGGCGCTGCCAGACCCTAATCATCCTTTCAGCTTCGTCTGTGACGCTTCGGACTTTGCCATCTGTTGTGCA
>NW_020187475.1:95182-101385 GCF_900000015.1 Plasmopara halstedii | reverse complement strand
TTTGTATACTCTTGGAAGTCAAGCTTCCTTTGTGCAAGGTGCCGTGTGACCCGTCACAGTTAAGGTCGGTGACCTTTGGTTTTTGCTTAGAACCAGTACGAGTGTAGCCGATCGCAATCAACTCCATGAGTAGTTACAACCATAACCCAAGACTAATTAACTATCCCGTTTAAAAATGTAAATTGTATTTCTCGGTTTTATATGCGGCAAAGCAGCCTATATATACTTCTATAGGTTTTCTATCTCTATAGCTAAACAGTGTATAACTACTGGCAGTCCAGCCACTTACTGAGTTGTTGTTTGAGTGTGACCACACAACGGTTTGGTCACAACACCTTGTATTACCCACGCCCTTCATACCAGGGCACTTTGAACCCCGTTACACTCTCCCCTATCAAAATTGTCAACACCTCAAGCTCACATTCACATTCGCCTCGAACGAGGCTTGCGTGTCTAAGACACCACAACCTCGCCATGACCTTCTTCACGAAATCTCTGCTCAATGAGCCCTGTGTCGAGGACAAGAAAGACACCTAGCCTCGCTGGTTTCGAGAAGGCCCGCGGGCAGAGCCCTTCTTCGTCTACTACACGCGGTGCAACTTCGTACAGCACGTCCGCGACTTCAAGGGATGCGCAGCCCAAGCTCTCGGTAACCGAGTACCGCGCAGCGCATTGCCAGCGACAGGGTCGCATGACCAAGGACACAGACACGATGTCAACTCTCCACCGCGCACTGCGCCCGCCCCGGGCAATTGATTGCCTCGTCAAGAATTTGGAGGAAGTCGACTACGAGTAATACTCCTTTCCAGGATGGGAAGAAGAAGAGGGCGAGATTCCCCAGCGGCGCGACGTGAGCCCTG
Organism: Plasmopara halstedii; assembly: GCF_900000015.1. Taxonomy (NCBI): domain Eukaryota; phylum Oomycota; class Peronosporomycetes; order Peronosporales; family Peronosporaceae; genus Plasmopara; species Plasmopara halstedii. Next base: position 100,525 of record NW_020187475.1, on the reverse strand, counting down.
CTCGAACCTTACAGACGCTGTGTTCGGTGCCCGAACTCTCGACTTCCGATGGATATAATATTATCAATACCAATCACCTCGACGAGGCACATAAGTAGCATCTGGATGCTATCCACAGGGCGTCTCTCATGCGCGCACATCCACGGTTGATCCTTGACCCTCGTGTGAAATACGGCTTCCGCTCAGCGGATCCCGCTAGCAAAGCGAAGGACGTAATCACTCGATCGTTGGGCGTCTACGTGATTGGGCCCCCGGCCACTACACAAGCTGAGCTTGACAACCGTAAAGCTCTCCGAGCACGCTTCTTGGTTCCAAGAACTTTCAGCGGATACGTACCGCCCTCAACTTCGTACTCAAAATGGAGGCGCTCCTGTACCCGCGAATGAAACCATTCCTGTGGGGCTCGCCGCTGGCGAAACCGCTGCAGGTACTTTGAGCGATGTGTGCAGCGGCACCGGTAACTTTCCTCGCTGTGCAACTTACACTTGAGCCACAAAGGGGTGGACGCGCGCGTGGAGCGCCATCTTCGGTTTGAAGTAGCCAAACTCAAGGCGCGTCACCTCCACCAGATTATCGCTTTACGACGTATGGGTTGATCTATCACGCTTCCGTAAAAGGAGAGCCTACGAATGCAGCAGCTCAAGGCCATGGTGTGAGCTCAGCATTTGGCCCGTCGGCTTTTCTGGCTTTTGCTGAGAAGCGCGGGGCGTACGATGACGCGGAGCGCCATGATGCTTCTGATCATAAGCGCTAACGACGTCTAGGCAGTCCTGCCAAGGTGGTTCTTCAATTTCCTACGAGTTCTCCAGTCGGGGAAATCCCGCCACTTCTCAAGATACTGGGTTTGACCCTGTCGACGACGTCGACTCATAAGGCGTTCCACGTGATAGTGGACGCCACCATTCACATCGAGAAGAGTCGGTGGCGGACGATGACGACTTGAGCGATCGCCGTCCGGTGACTCGCGATGCTCTTCGAACTCTGGTAGGTAAAGTCCGTCACCATCGGTACTCCGTTGAGCATCATGTTGTGGTCGTATACCACTGCGTGGAAGGCCTAGAGAGCTTAAAACACGTTGTGCACCGTTGCCACATGTTGATGACTACCGCGCTCTGTCGGAGCGGCTCCAAGTCGTCGAGCAGACGATACGTCGCTTCATGCGAAGGAGGAGCGCTCGGCGCTGTTGAAGATGGAGATCGTTGCACTTCGTGCTCAAAACCAGTTGTAGATCCAGCTTCTGGGTGGTCGAGCGCCTGTGGGCACCGCTCCGGCACCAACGATTCCGCTTTCACTTGCGCCGGATCCCGGTAAGGCTTGAGCAAGCCCACATATAATACCGGATGGGTGCGCATCCGTTTCGGAGGGTTTAGCGTATATGCAAGGCCCCGCTTAGCCACAACCTTGAAAGGTTCGATAAACCGTAAACGGAGTTTCGTCTTTAAGGCAGCAAAAATTTCTTGGATAGGAAGGGTTTCAGCATTTAATATACCAGGTCCCCGACCTCAAAGGTTTCAAAATTTTTTCCTCTTCCTCGTGTCCGCATATTCCATCTGCACGTCTTAGCTTTCAGCCATCGCATCGCGAACGTGTCGTAAGACACTTAGTCTGGTAGGCTGGAAGTCATCGACTTCTTTACGAACAGTGAGAGAGCTGACATCAGCTAGCCGTTCGGCCATTCCCCCCACGAGTGCACTGCATTGTTCAGACCAATTCCACGACAGGCAGCATGGCGCTCCAGCGCCTCGGCGTCTCTTCACAGACGCTGCGAAGGATGTCTTCAGCGACGCGATTCACGTGCTCAGTCTGACCATCGGTCTGCGGATGGTCCGCTGTCGACATATCCAGCTTGGTGCCCAGCACCTTGAAGATCAAAACGTCCTAGTGAGGCCCTTTATTATCTTAGATACAACCCCGAAAGGTGATTATGTTTTTGAGAATCCTTAACCATGCTACATCTAAGCGAAAGAGCGACGGCAGCCCCGCTGCACTTGGAAGCACTTGTAGTCAATCTACACCTGAGTCGTTACGACTGACTCTCTGTGAGGATGGAGCAGTTCTCTTATTTGCCCTAGTGCGTGCAGGACGAGCTTAAAAAGCTGATGTCTCGGCTTGGCTCTAAAAGCGTGCAACACCTTGCTTAGCGGTTACCTGAAGCGATCAGCGCGTATTAGAGGCGTTTTTAAGCTATGGAATGCTTTGCTAGAGCACCCACAGCAGAAAATGTCGGCGTCGTCTGCGTCCATGACACCACCGTCGACAAAGAATGACCCCCTTCAACCCAAGCCGCTCATGATGACTGTTAAGACATTCGAGGGTTAGGATGGAGAGAATCTCCTTATTTGGGTGAGAGAGGACGAAATGTCCATTGGCTCCAGACCAAGCAACAGCGCGTGATGCTAGCTGTCTCTAAACCCGGGGGTCGAGCGTGAGAGTGGGCACTCATGTGCAGAACTTGGGTCGAAGCGGCGTTTTCCTCCTGGACGAAGCTTGTGCTACAGCTTTCACGAGTGTTCTCGCCGCCTAACCTGGCATATCGCGTGCGATCGTGTTTCCTTGCCGCCCGACAGGGTAAGACGGAATTGGTAAACTTTGTCCGAGTGTGCGTACTTTCATCGCCAGTATGGCAGCCGATCCTCTTCCCGAGGCGGTAACATTGACCGTCTTTATGGAGGGCCTCCGCACTGGCGTGGTCAGAAAGGAAGGCTTCCGTCTGCATCCGTTTTCTTTTGAAGATGCAGTGAAAGTGGCATTGATACCGAATCAAACGTTTAGTCGGCACGATGGTTGGAATGCACACCTTGCAGTCAGCTGACGAGTCTATTGAATTAGGACTGGAATCCAGTGTCTAATGTAAAGCGTTTATTAAGAAGGGAGATGCAGTAGTCCACGCAATGTAACAGGTTAATCATGTTTCTAGGGATTTGCAAACTGAACGCAATAGAAAATTCCCTGGAAAAAATCACAGAGGAAAACTAATAAGAGGATCTCTTCCATTTCGATTTAGTTACAGGGAGCGCGGCAAAGATAGTGCTGATGCAGAACAGTACTACCCCCATTGAACTTGGTCCCTTAAGCTGTACTCTGGAAATGAAAAGTCTCACTCTCTTGCCCTTGAGGAGTTGTTTTCTTCGCATTCCTTCCCCAAGCTCTTGTTCTGTCGATAACCAGTGCTCAATTGAAGTTCACAACTCAGAAACGCACTTTGCTACTAAAGCAGTGCCCAAGTAGCTGAACATCAAAAAAGTCTGTATAAAGGATTTATTTGTCTTTTCCTTTTTGATTTCTGGGATTTTCGTGATTATCAAGCACAATCCCGTTTTGTACTGTACTGTATGCTCGAGCCCCTTTGAAGTTATTCAACAACATCACGGTTGTCGTCTTAAGAGAATATTTTTAGGAGTGCCACCCATGTTCTTGTTTTTTCCACCGTATTCTGCTGGTTTGCTTTTGTATAAAACTTCTGATCTCTTCTAGTTGAAATAAATTAATTATTACAGTATACTCCTTTACCCTCCGTATAAAAGGGTTTCATGTGCCCTGGTATGAATGGCGTGGGTAACACAAAATTGTGTGACCACAAAGTGGTGTGGCTGGTAGCTATACATTTAATTAAATTCTACTATATACATAGACAAACCTATCGATTTAGATATAGGCGGTTTTGCCGCGTATAAAACAGAGAAATACAGTATACGTATTGAACGAGAGTTAATTAGTCTTGAATTAATATTGTTGTCACTCTTGGAGTAAGTGGATTACGATCCGCTACACCGAACTGGTTCTGAGTCTAGAACGAAGGTCACCGATCTAGTAGCTCGTCGAGCAGGTCTCAGCTGATGAATCTCAGCAATGCTGAGCACGAGGAGACAGAACTTCGAGCTGCCGGGCAGCGTTCGATCACCTGACGGTGTTTTGTCTGTGGAGACATTCGTTACCTTCGGATTGGTTGTCCCCTGCGATAAGTGCGTCAAGGCACATCGAATCAACGTCTGGCTTCTGACCAGTCTGGTTCATCACGAAAACACCCAGTTGGCGCGGGGCGCCTTACTGGGGAAGAGCTGGGTTTTGTTGAGCCTCAAAGAGGTAGAGGGCGCGTGGCTCAACCACGAAGAGCTCCATGCTTTTGAACCCGGAACGTTTATGCAAGCCGGGCTTGCTGGTCGTGCAAGCGACCGTGAATGGCTTTGAAAAGCCTAAGAAGATACTGAGCGACTTCGGGGTGTTGGGCAATGATGATCGACGCTCCACGATAGAAGGAAGTCAGCTGTATGCCAAGGCGCTGAAAGCGCGGTTGAGTGACACCGTCACTACTCGCTTAGCGACGGAGAAATGTGTCACGGTGCCGAGGGTCCCTGTAACCTTTGGTGTCATGTTACTTGACTTTGATAGCGTAGAATGCTGCTTGGTGTTAGACTTAAATTCAAGTTATGACCTTATCCTTGGCATGGCATGGCTGGAACACCATGAATCATGGATCGATTGGAGATCGAAGACCTCTGGCGCTACGCGCACGTCACTTGGTGGAGCTCTAATGAGTCATGAACCACCTCTACTAGGAAGCCGAAGCGTTATTGGCGCGTGCACTGGATCGGGACGGGCAATGTGCTAGAGTTCGGAGTATCCTAATTATCGAACACCGAAGGTGTATTGGACAGGGGTTCCGAGCTTCGTTCGCGGGCTGAACGTGGAGTGGCACGTAATCCACCGAGCGCTGCTCAATTATCGAAAAAGTCGCTACATGCCAAGAGTGGCATCGTTGGACGAGGTCCGAGACTTCTTGAGCAAGGACCTTCGGTTGCGCGTGGAGTGCATGTTAAGCACTGGACGAAGACTGCGAAATAAACAGCTCTTTTACCAAGGCCCCGATTGTGCAGGTAGTGGGAACACTGGGCGACGCCGTTTGCATATTCTTACTGGTCTCGACGTAAAACCTCTTTAAAGAGGAGACGGCGAAGCCATGTGTTATCTTCAAGACGCCGGGCGTCGACCTTGACCCAGGGTGTGTCTACCGTAGACAATTGCGCAGGGTTGTACACCCTCGTCAACGGTATGACGGGATAGAAAGACGAAGATGTCCCCCTTTAGGGTATTTATGCGGTGGATGCTCTTTTTGGGATGAACAAGAAGTCCCTCGAAGAGTTCGGCAGTGCCTTGAAGGCAGACGACTAGCTGAAGTGGTCATTATAAGACCGGAAGAGGAGAACAACTCATCGTCGCTTCTGAATGAAGCTATCCTGAAGGACTCCAAAAGGGTGCTGAGCGCACGAAATGGATCTTTAATCCTGTAGAATCTCTTACATCCGTACTATCCTTTGGTAAAGTAAATTCAAAACGTCATCTTCC
>NW_020187475.1:94804-95172 GCF_900000015.1 Plasmopara halstedii | reverse complement strand
CGGCGTGTAGCCGGTAGACGAATGCACTGCATTGTTCAGCGCAAACTCTACGAGTGGCGATATGGCGCTATAACGCCTCGGCGTCTCAGCGCAGACGCTGCAAAGAATGTCTCCAATGACGCGGTTCACCCTTTCGGTTTGGCCATCGGTATGCGGATGATCTGCTGTCGTCATATCCAACTTGGTGCCTAGCACCTTGAAGATAGTCGACTAAAATCTTCCGTGAAACAGAGACAATCGACTCTGGGAGTCCGTGTTGTCGGAAAACACGATCCACGAACAGCGTTTGCTGTACCGACCCCGTCAATGGTGTCCGGCACCGCTGTCAATTGAGCCATCTTGCTCAACCGGTCGAGGAATACCACGAA
>NW_020187475.1:94563-94794 GCF_900000015.1 Plasmopara halstedii | reverse complement strand
CCAAACAAGAATACGGTATGTGGCTGGGTAGCCAGTAGTTATGCATGTATTTAGATTTCACTATATATATTTAGAAAACACATTTAAAATTAGGCGGCTTTGACGCCCTTAGGGCCAAGCAAGGACATCAGTTTGTTAAGCCCGTCCTGAAAGCCCTGGGGCAAAGAGGAAAATTGTTTCATACTCACAGAGGATCAGTCCAAAAGACTCAGGTGTAGATTGACTACAAGC
>NW_020187475.1:93903-94361 GCF_900000015.1 Plasmopara halstedii | reverse complement strand
AGTAATTATTGCCTTAACCCAAGGCTAATTAACTCTTCCGTTTAAAATCCAAAACTGATTTTTATTTATTTTTGTATGCGGCATCGACCCTGATCCAGGGTATGTCTACCGTAGACGACGGTGCGCAGTTATACACCCTCGTCAACCGTATGACAGAGGAGGAAGATGACGACGTCCGCCTCGAGGCTATGCCTGCAGTAGATGCACTTCTTGAGCTGGACGAGATATCCCTTGAAGAGCCTTGAAGGCAGGCGATTTGGCCAAAGTGGTCATTGTACGATCGGACGAGGAGATAGACTAGTCATCGCTTCTGGATGAAGCTGTCTTGGAGGACACCAAGAGAGTGCTGAACGCAAGGAATAGATCGTCGATCCTACGGAATCTTTCGGATCCGTACTATCCTTGGGTAAAGAAATGGTACGTGAGAGCAAGTCTCCCCATTCGACAGCCACGTTTTA
>NW_020187475.1:93564-93826 GCF_900000015.1 Plasmopara halstedii | reverse complement strand
TTATCCAATCTCCTTAAAAAGAATGCGGAATGGTGTTGGAACACCGAACATCAGGAGGGTCTTGGACGGGGTCAAAGACAGCCTCCTGCATGCACCAATACTGGCGCTGTCAGACTCTGATCGTCCCTGCAGCGTCGTCTGTGACGCTTCGGAATTCGCCATCGGCTGTGCACTGCTGCAAGCAGACACCGAGGGGCGAGATCGGGTGATCGTGTTCGAATCTCGACAGCTCAAAGCTGCAGAGAAGAACTACCCAGTCATG
>NW_020187475.1:92766-93554 GCF_900000015.1 Plasmopara halstedii | reverse complement strand
CGTTTTGTGTTCGGAAGCCGAACGGCAAGTGGCGTATCATTCATGCTTGCAATAAGCTTAACGCTGCCACCATTCCGGCACAGACGCCAATTCCTAGAAAGGATGTTCTTTTTCAAAACAATGTGGTGGGATGCACGAAGTAGAATATCTCGACTTGATAAATGGATATTACCAATTGTTCGTGAGAGCGAGTGACATTCCGCTAAAAGCGGTAAGCCCTCCGAGTGGCATGCTCTGGGAGGTGCAGCTGATGCCCCAAGGGCTGTCAAATGCACCAGCAACATTTAATCGTCTTGTGATGTAGTTGTGAAATCCACAGGGCGTATGCACAGACATACTTTGATGACAACTTTGTTCACAGTCGTGCGGAGCATGGAAGGACAGATAAGGAGAATCGTCCATTAAAGAGCTGTGCTCAAGTGCATGCGTACGAACAAATTGCACGCCAATGCTGACATGTGCATCTTTGGCGCAGAAGAGATTCCCTTTTAGGGTGCTTCATCGGAAAGCGTGGCCTTCGCGCGGATCCCGCTAAGGTCACGGCCAGTGTAGACTGGCCGGTTCCAAAGAACCATAAAGACTTGCGTAAGTGGCTTGGTCTCGCCATTTACCTGCACAAGTACAGCGAAACTGCGCAGAAATGGCCCGACCATTATCCAATCTTCTTAAAAAGGATGCGGAATGGTGTTGGAACACCGAACATCAGGAGGCTTCTGACGGGGTCAGAGACAGCCTCCTGCATGCACCAACACTGGCGGTGCCAGACCCTGATCGTCCTCCCAGCGTCA
>NW_020187475.1:90878-92756 GCF_900000015.1 Plasmopara halstedii | reverse complement strand
GGCTGAAAGCCAAGACCTGCAAAAAGAATATGCAGATGAAAAAGGAAGAGGCAAAGTGAAAAGCTTTGAGGTCGAGGAACTAGTTTTATTAAACTTTATAAAACTACACATGCAGCCTTTGCTGTCTTTAGGACGAAGCTTCGCCCACGGTTCATCGGACCGTTTAAGGTTATGGCCAAGAGGCCTAGCGTGTACGCTATACCTTCCCAACGGATGCGCACCACCCGTTTTTTTACGTGGGTTTGCTCAAGCCGAATCGGAATCCGGCGCATGTGAACGCGAAAGCATTGGCGCCAGAGCGGATCCCACGGGCCCACGGCCATCCAGAAGTTGAACCAGCAATTGGTTTTGAGCACGGAGTGCAACAACCTCCCTTCCTAACGGCACCAAGCGCTCCACCGTCGCATGCAGCAACGCATTCGCCTGCTCCACGGCTGGGAGTCGCCCCGACAGAGAGCGGTAGTCCTCAAGGCGAGGCAACCGGCGCACGACGTGCTTCAAATCGTCAAGAGCGTCCGCACAGCAATATGCTACTTTAGCATGACGCTCAGCGGAGCTCCGATCAGAAGGACCTCGTCCTCAAGAGCTCGAGAGCGTCACGAGTCAACGGACGGCGGTCGACCCGGTCGTCACCGCCCGGCACCGACTCTTCTTGATGAGAACGGTGACGTCCACTATCACGTGGAGTGTCTATTGAGACGACATCGTCACCAGGGTCAAATCCAATATCTGGTGAAGTGACAGGGATATCCCGACTCCGAGAACTCGCGGGAGGTTGAGACGCCACTTCGGCAAGATTGCCCAGATGCCGTGGACGATTTCAATCAAAAAGATCAGGACGCCCCGCGCTTCCCGGTAATAGCCAGGGAAGTAGAAGGACCATGAGCTGAGCTCAAGCAGTGACCCTGAGCTCTTGCGGTCGCAGACACAGAGCTAGCGGGAGCGTTAAGGGTTAACCCATACGTCGCCAGGGCGACAATCCGAAGGAAGTCGACGGCGTGCGTTAAGTTTGGCAATCGCAAATCGGAGGTGTCGCTTCACACACACGTCCACTTCCTTGTGGCTCAACTGTGGGTAATACAGTGGTGAGGAAAGTTTCCGGTGCCGTTGCACCCATCGCTCAAAGAGCGCTACGTCATCTGTAGCGCTTTCGCCAGGAACGAGCACTACAAGTATCGTCCGCATTGCGGGTACACGAGAGCCACCTCGTTGAGCACTCAGACGAGTGCGATAAGCTTCCAACAGAGTTCTTGTGAAACCAAGAAACGAGCTCGAAGAGCTTTCCGTTTGGCAAGTTCTTCTTCCGTTCTGACCGGGGGCCCGATGATGTGGATGCGTAACGATCGAGTTACCACGTCCTTCGCTTCCACAGCGGGATCCGCTGGGCGGAAGCCATATACCACACGAGGGTTAATGACTGGCCGTGGATTGGCGCGCTTTAGAGCCGCCTCATGGGCAGCTTCAAGCTGCCGCCTCTAAGCCCTGTCGAGGTCATTGGTGATTACACCACGTTCCTCGGTTGACGAGAAGGCAGTGAACGGACATGGGGTCCGCAAGGCACGAGCAGGGCTCGTACACGCCGTTGGCGCAGCTCGCCTTCGTCGTCATCCCATACGGGTAAGGTCAAACTCGAAGTCGACCACCTCCACATCCTCAACGAGGTCACTCGTCATTGATAGCGTGCCCAAAGCGCGACGCTCGTGCTCATCGAGCCTAGAATGTACACCCCGGTGCCGCGGACGCACTGCCCGACATCGCACCGCGTGCGGGAGACGAAGTTGGGTTCTGCCCGTGCTCGCTGTCAGAACCAGCGAGACTTGGTGACTTCCGTGGCGTGAACACAGGGCTCATTAAGCAAGGAAATCGTTTTATTACAAT
>NW_020187475.1:84259-90868 GCF_900000015.1 Plasmopara halstedii | reverse complement strand
ATTCTTTCACCGACCACACGATTTCTTTTCACACGATAGCGAACATTCCTGAAACCAGATCGGATGGGACAGCAGCCTTGAATCCTGTGACGTTTGCTGCTGCCCAACTGCAGGTGGACTCAAAGCGAGTTGGAGACATCAAGTCCATACCTGTAGAATTGTACCACACTTACACTTTCAAGATCAATCAGTCTTCAAACGTTGGTCTGAGCATGATCGTAGGTTCTGCTGATCCTTCGGTTCCCCCAGTTGAAATTTATGTGGGAATGACTGGGCAAGGGGGCAATACTCCTGAACAAGCTCTCGGAAAGACTACTGAGTATGCGGTGATCAACGGGGGCTTATATGACAAGTACCGAAGGAGCAAATTTGTATGGTACGTTCCAAGGATGGGGATGTTTAACTACGGAGGTGACTTGTTCCTTTTTCTCAACGATTCTCTGATGTCGTCGGATGTTACTGTTGATGATTACGTCCATAAAGTACAGGCCATCACTAAGATTAACGCCGCTTACGACGCGAGGTTTACTGTGTCGAATTTCAGTGCACAAATTCTATAGTTCGAGCTACCACTGCACCTTATTTTGTTGCCCCTCATTTGTCAAATATACAAACTTATTGAGGTATTTTGTTTCGTTTATTGTATTTCCATATCATCATGCTTTGGGCAGACAGACTGTGCGTTTTTAATACCAGTAATTGTATGTTTGTTCGAGCTCAAATTATATATCTGAATTACTTATTTTAAGAATGGCACTTAGTTCTTTCTATACATACAAATAATTGATGTATACGTTTACTGTCTTTTTGTTGAGACTCAAAAAATTTTTTTTTTGTGTTCTTATATGCAATGTGATTATTGAATGGAGACACATATATCTATATATGATATTGTCATTACGATTTTCTTGGATTTAAATTGTGCACAGTAGATCAATTTATACATACTTCTGGACTTTGCTGATATATCTCAGCCTATTAGGGGTTGATCTCCGCAATAACCAAAATATTTTTTTTGAATCACACAAAAAAGCTGATTCCAAGCAGACGACCAAAGCTCAGAAAGTTTACAAAATCAATGGCAGAACTTTTTTGCATGAACTGAACTAGCAGTATGTGGTGTATTCAAATTGCAAGGTCTATTACGGTCATGTATTAAGCGAAATTTTCGAGTGTATGTAAAGGTATTTGGTAAAAGAAAAAGAAAGATAACCAAGCGATTAATCATCTAAAAGAGATTTAGCGATTTATACGATTTGATGATACCTCTCAGCAACGTGCTATCGACGTAAGCTACTCGACTCTATAATTTGCGACATACCTTGACATTAGTTACCTATAATGATTGCTATCTATTTGAGGGAGTATATAATTCTATTGCAGGCTTTTGATCTGTTAAGGAATCCAGAATTTGTAGTACCAATAAGGCAAGCAATAAATGAATGGAAATGCGACATCGACCTTGGTCGCTTTTCAATTACCAATGCGTAACTTATGTTCATTAGGTTCTTGTGCCGGGGAGGGAAATGCAGAATCACGTCTGCTTTCTGTTTTAATAGAAATTTTGAGCTGCATATCTTTGAGATTTTTGCTGAGTAAGTGAGATCTGTCTGCAAGTCCGAGCTGTATAACCACACTAGTCATTTTGACAAGAGCCTCTCAACTCTGCCCCCCATTTCATACGTCAAACCATGAAGCTCACGATTTGCCTTATTTGGCTTGCTGGTCTTGTTGCCGTCTCTGGTGATGAGACAAGTACTTGCATTGCACTATGCACAAGTGATATGAGCTCGGCACGCGATCATTGCTGCGACGGTATGCGAGTAAAGAATTGGAAATCGTGCTGTAAAGCAAATTGCAGCAGCAAAAAGAATATTACGATTCCGTGCGACTACAACTGACCAAAAGGCTGCATCGAAGGTTCCAACTTTCACAATATCGCGTTGATGACGCGTAGCAATCAGGAAAGCTAATAAAAGATCGTTTTTCCTATATCTCCATCATTCATCATCTTATCTCTCCTAGTTATTCGGCTTTAGACTTTCAAACAAACTGGTCAATAGACCGTAACACTGTTCAGCTCGCCACGATTACAGTTTGAAACAACATAATGGTGTAGCTAGCTTTCATTACATTTCGTCTGTCAAGACAGTCAACAAACGTGCACTAGATATTTCTTCCTTTGCTTATCGCTGTCACTCTGATACTGCTTATTATGTCGCTTAAATTCTAATTTGGGTACTGGACAGGTGCATTGCTTGAACATCTCGTGATACTACCAAAACGGTCTATTCATATCGACTTTTTACCAGATACGATAAGTGGCTTCTATACAAACGCTTCTAAAAGGCGTTCCGCTGAAAACTAGAAATATGAACCTCTCATGATTGCTAAGAGGTGTCCAGCTCCAAAATACTTTCGGCTAGAATAACAGATATAAGGATTTGTCCTTTTTGGCCAAACACTTTACAATGCTAGCGTATTGTGTGGCGACGAATGTTCTTCCACTCACACAAAACATAGATGAGGTGAAATAAGCTTAAGCACATGACATTGCTGTTGACCAGGTAGGTTCGACCTAACGCAGTGGAGATTTGCACCTATAGAAGACTTGTCTGTATTGCATTCTCGGTAAATAGGTGACGAAGGGACCAAAGTCAGCTTATTTCCAGATCTTACACACTAGAGCTCTGACGCAGATCGCCAGTTGATAGAAAAATGGACATTTAGAATTGATTGATAGCGATATATAACATTTGAAGCGTGTATTATGCCAGAACAGCCAACTGACCTTCGATGTATATAGACAAGTGCATTATTCTTGCTCTCTAAACCCGAGAGCGCTTTACATCAACTTGAAATGAAGACGGAGAGCTAACAACTTCTATGGAGTAGATAAATTCTGGTTCTAATTTAACACCATTCGGGAAAGATAAATACTAGCTGTTGTCTATATTTTGGAAGTGCAGACACCTGCTTAAACGAAAGGCTAATGCATGGTAACATCCTCGCCGCCCAATACTAACTTGCTGAGAACGATTTAGAGCATTGAATGTGGTCACAATCTGTAGCATTATTGACCGTCGAACACCAGAGTAAACAGCATGAGAAATAATTATCGGTAGGCAAGCTGATTAACGTACTACGAGCACTAAGGAAAGACATAAATTTTGCAATTCTTTTAGCAGTGTTCAACTCTTATCGCTGAAAAAGACACTAAATCTAAACAGCAAAATTTCTAAGCAATAACAGCGACATTAGTCGTGAACTCATTAGTGCATTCATCGCTCGAGTTATCGAGATATTTTCTATTTAAAACTTCAAAAACAGATCTTGGTGCCATCGATCTGGGGCTATCCAGCAGATCGTAAGTTCGTACATTACAATGTTTGTATGCCACATCAAATTACCGTCGTTTCCAAACGGGGCGTAGCTATTCACCTCTTCCATTCACCATGGTCGAATTCGTGTTCATATTAAACAAGTGAATTATTGTTCAGGTTACTGAAGAAAGACGACAGTGAAGCACATATCCTTGTTTTAGATCTGGATAATGGTGGCAAGTCGATCATATTAAATAATTTGTCGGAAAAGGAGATAAGGCATATCATGCTTACACAAGATTTTAATGTCAAGAGTCCTCAGGTGGATGGTTTTAAATCAAAAGATAATTCGTCCGTGTTTGGCGTAGATATTTCTACGAGCAAACGGGTGCTTTGGTGCGTTGCATGCTCTGTCCTCGATAGGATTTCGTAAGCCGTCCGATTTTCAAGATGCTTTGAAAAGAAGGTGTGTGAGTGGGTTGATAAAATAGCTGGTGATCACTCGATTCGCTCGATCCAAGAACAGGATTCTTTGTGTGAGCTGCATGGAGCCAGCATATTGGTATTCTACGTAAGAGGAGGTCGACTCTAAGGTATGAGAAGGATTTTCTTTATGTACAAGAGTTGGAGGCATTTTAAGGGATCGAACGGCGCAATTTGATTTGGTGTTCATTCTTTTGCTATATGTTGTGTAAAATGCGTATGTCTGCAAAACATGACCCATCATACGCATATCAAAGCAAAGTAAACAACTATATGGTAGCTATACAAAAAAGACACAAAGCAGGCATCTAAAGCTTATGGACTTTAAGACTACTGAAAATGATAGCAATATCCGTAGAACGAAGCAGCAATACTTTTTGTACATGTAGTTTCGCTGATGTAAGGCTTAAAAAAGAGCTTTACCAATCTAGAAGTATGGACATGAAATCTCATAATTCCCATTAATTTTACAATAAAAAACTTAAAAGGATACTACTCACTGAATGGTTCGCATTGAAGGAATCAGAAACCCATCACGCGAAAGTAGCGTCAGATAAATATGATGGATCAACCATCAAAGTGTAGAGGCAGATTCAACAGGAGTCATAGTCTGTTTGCTTCTCAAAGTACAATTTGATTGGTCCCGCCATGTTTGGGATCACGCATGAGGAATACTTCTGTCGTGTTGCCACTATTGTCCTCGCCATCGTAGCCATGACTGCCCATGTTCCGGAATTGTGTGGTCCAACTCGTCATGCTTTTGATGTACTTGAAGCTGGGTGGCTCGAAAATTATCACAATGCTGACAATATTTCTAACAAGCTGTGGTTCAACTTAGTTCCACTAGCGACCACACGATTGCATTTCATACGCACGCGAACATACTTGAGACTAGACCTAATGGGACAGAAGTATTGTATTCTCTCACGTTTGCTGCTGCGCAGCTCAAGTTGGAGCCCACGAAAGTTGTAGACATCAAGGCAATTCCTGTAAATCTTGCCCATCGCTACACTTCAGATGGCAAATTGACCTATCGACATGACCGTGGGAAGTGTCGACGAGAGGTTTGTCCTAGTTGAAATCATGGTGTGGATGGCTAGGTATGGTAACTAAGATCCTACACCAGTTTTCAGCGACTCTATTGACTCAGTGGGGATTGGCGCAGTTATGTCTGACATGTGCGGAACGAATCTTCCGAAAAGAGTGCAATGGTATGTCCCGAGGACGCCAATCACCGTTTTCCTGGGTGACCTGTACCCTATTCTCGAAGATGTTGTGGTGCTTTTCAAGAATGACTCCAATGATCACGTTTATCAAAGGAGGGTTGTCACCCAAGTTGTCACCGCCATTAATGCTCGATTGACCGTTGGAAAAGTTCTTTGTCGATATTCTACAGTTTGTTACTTACGTAATAATTTTACTTGATTTGTTCCTCTTCTATTAGATGTAAGAGATAGGTGATTTGTATTGATTTGTATCAAGATTTCATGTATTCATGAATTAGACTGAGTCTGGTTAGACTGGACTTTATCTTAAAGACTTCATCACAGTGTATTTACGCATTGAGTGGCCATAATGTGATGCTTACGTTGGCTATTAGTGAGTTGGATCTGACTGATAGAGAGCAGCTAGTCTGTATGCTGCTATATCAGTATTACTGCTGCATCTATACGCTCTTACGAGCTTCGACTGTAACGTTATTAATCTACTTTTTGCACTCATTGCTTAAGGATTCAAAAATCCTTCAAGTAATTTTTGAGATTACCTTAAACTGAGCTTTACAGATATGAATTATTAACATGTACACATAGAATGAAAGTAAACAGTTTTGATTCTATATGTAAAAAAAATTCGAATATATCGTTGGTTTTGTGGCTATTTAAGCACTATAAGAGCAAGTTCTGCGCTGAGGCACCAATTCTATTAATGTATACAGATTTTCTGCTGCAAAATGCTACACTAAATGTGATCACACATCTATTTAGTTGATGTCTTTGACGCCAAGTGTTCATTAAAAATTGCTTCTTTCGAATATAAGTATAACCTTGTCTTTGATTTCGTAACACTTCGGCAGAATAATAAAAAGACAGTAAACGTAAACATCAATTACTTGTATGTATAGAACTAAGTATCACTCTTGAAATAAGTATTTCAGCTGAGCTCGACCAAACATACAATTACTGGTATTGAAAACGCACAGTCTGGATGATATGGAAATACAATACGACACAAAAATGGCTCAATAAGTTTGTATATTTGACAAATGAGGGGCAACAAAATAAGGTGCAATGGTAGCTCGAGCTAGAGAATTTGTGCACTGAAATTCGACACAGTAAACCTCGCGTCGTTAGCGGTGATAATCTCGGTGACAGCCTGTACTTTATGGACGTAATCATCAATAGAAATATCCGACGACGTCAGAGAATCGTTGAGAAAAAGGAACAAGTCACCTCCGTAGTTAAACATCCCCATCCTTGGAACGTACCATACCAATTTGCTCCTTCGGTACTTGTCATATAGGCCCCCGTTGATCACCGCATACTCAGTAGACTTACCAAGAGCTTTTTCAGGAGTATAGCCGCCTTGCCCTGTCATCCAGACCAAAATTTCAACTGGGGCAACCGAAGGATCAGCAGAGCCTACGATCATGCTCAGACCAACGTTTGAAGATTGCTTGCTTTTGAAAGTGTAAGTGTGGTACAATTCTACAGGTATAGACTTGATGTCTCCAACTCGCTTAGAGTCCACCTGTAGTTGGGCAGCAGCAAACGTCACAGGTTTCAAGGCTGCTGTCCCATCCGAG
>NW_020187475.1:83371-84153 GCF_900000015.1 Plasmopara halstedii | reverse complement strand
CAGACCGAGCAACAGCGCGTAGCGCTAGCCATCTCAAGGCTCGGTGGTCGAGCGCGAGAATGGACACTGACGTGCGGCACTTCGGTCGAAGCTGTGTTTCCCTCCTGGGCGGAGCTGAAATTGCAGCTCTCATGAGTGTTTTCGCCGCCTAATCAGGCATATCGCGTGCGATCAAGTTTCCTTGCCGCCCGACAGGGCAACAAGAAATTGGTGGACTTTGTCCAAGAGTTGCGCACTCTCATTGCCGGGATGGCAGCAGATCCCCTCCCGGAGGCAGTCACGGTGACCGTTATTATGGAAGGCCTCCGCACTGGCATGGCCAGAATGGAAGTCTTCCGTGTGTATCCGTCTTCGTTTGAAGAGGCGGTGAATGTGGCATTGACTGCCAAATTCAATTTAAAGTCGGCACGACTTGGTTGGAATGCATACTGCAACAGCTCGTCGAGCGGGCCTATGCCCATGATCTCAGCTATGCTGAGGGCGAGAGAGCGGAGGTCCGAGCTGCCGGGCAGCAGACACATATACGACGGTGCTTCGTTTGTAGAGACACCCGTCACCTTCGGAACGGTTGCCCCCTGTGCAAGGCGCGACAAGGTTCTTCGAACCATCACCCCAATGCCTACCAGTCTGGCTCGTCGCGGGGAAACGACATCACCCAGTAGGCGCGAGGCGACCTACTGGGGAAGAACTGAGTTTTGTTGAGCCCCAGGGAGGTCGAGGTCAGCAGGGCCCAGCTCCGAAATGCTCCGTACTCTTGAACACGGAACGTGTTTACATTATGC
>NW_020187475.1:82768-83361 GCF_900000015.1 Plasmopara halstedii | reverse complement strand
AGCGTAAGTTAGGTCACCGACCTTTCGTTCCATACTTAGAACAAGTACGAGTTTAGCGGATCGCAATCCGCTTACTTCAAGAGTGATTATTGCTTCCCAAGGCTAATTAACTAAATTCAAAACTGACTTTATTTATTTTTATCTGCGGCAAAGCCGCCTGATTTAAAATGCACAGATTTTCCTAAATATGCATAGTAAAATCTAAATACATGTGTAAGTACTGGCTATCCAGCCCCGTATCGTATTCTTGTTTGAGTGTGGTCACACCATGCCCATCTGGTGTGACACACACCACTGTTACCAGGGTACGTGTAACCCCGTTACATGAGCCCAGGCCAAAGCGATTGTTCGAGCTTAGAAATATGATTTTTACCACGCCAACAGTGATCAGAAGATTCGATGTAACGGGGTTACACGTACCCTGGTAACAGGAGTGTGTGTTACACGAGCTGTGCATGGTGTGACTGCACCCAAACAAGAATACGGTTTGTGGCTAGGTAGCCAGTAGTTATGCATGTATTTTAATTTTACTAAATATATTTAGTATATTTAGGAAGATCTAAACTCTTAAAATTAGGATAGAAAAATAAAAC
>NW_020187475.1:82334-82758 GCF_900000015.1 Plasmopara halstedii | reverse complement strand
TTTGACACGTGGCTCTTGTTCGTAAGCATCAAGCAAACACTTGTGCTGTACACCGATGAGTGCGATTCGAGATTCGCTCCAAGACAGTTTCAATCGATTGTGATAAATTGAAACGATCTCAGAAACATCCCGTGGTCTGAGGATAACCAGCTTTTGAGGAAGTGTTGGAGGACGCGCAGCGGTCACCGGGGCGTTGCGAGAATCTCGCACAGTACAGACATTTTGAAGGCCAGTGAGAATGCTGAAAAAACACTAATCAAATGAGGATTTTGTCTATGGTTTCTTGTGACAGCTCTCGTAATAGCTGGATTACAAACAAGCCTTGGTCTTGCAGGAATCCCAAAAGCTCAGTTTTGGGATATGACCACTCTCCTGCAACGGTAAATGTCTCGTCATAAGATGCCCGCATTCCCTCATCAACTAA
>NW_020187475.1:82073-82324 GCF_900000015.1 Plasmopara halstedii | reverse complement strand
TTGCTTGATGCTTACGAACAAGAGCCCCGTGTCAAAGCAGCCATATCAAGGTTGTCTGCAACGACTGCTTTTACGGAAGCCTGGACGATTCCAAGTTTGCGGGAACGATTCCCAGATTTAATTGCGTTTTTAGGCGGATTGGCTTGTCCTTTTCCGAACACAGCAACGGTTAAATCTGATTTTTCGACACTGAAATGGGAGAAGGACGTCCACAGAAGCTCTTTGACGTCATTCGCCTTAGAAGGGATCTG
>NW_020187475.1:75769-82063 GCF_900000015.1 Plasmopara halstedii | reverse complement strand
GGGTGCTGGCAGTCCATGAGTTTGGACTTTGTGTTTGGCCTGCCGAAAGATTCGACGGGCTGTCGTGGCATTCGCCGACCGGTTGAGCAAGATGGCTCATTTGGCGGCGGTGCCAGAAACCATTGACGGAGTTGGAATAGCCGAACGACTAGCTGATGTCAGCCCCCTCAGCATCCGCAAAGAAGTCGATGACTTCTTGTCTACCAGACTGAGTGTCCTATGACACGTTCGCGATGCGATGGCTAAATGCCAAGACCTGCAAAAACAATATGCAGATGAAAAAGAAGAGGCAAGTGGGAAGCTTCATGGTCGGAGACCTAATTTTACTGAATTCTAAAAATCCTGCCTACACATGCAGCCTCTGCTATCTCCAGGACGAAGCTTCGTTCACGGTTCATCGGAACGTTAAAGGTTGTGGCCAAGCGGGGCCTAGCGTTTACGCTGAACCTTCAAAAACGGATGCGCACCCACCCGGTGTTTATTGTGGGCTTGCTCAAGCCGTACCGGGATCCGGTGCAAGTGAACGCGGAAGCGTTGGCGCCGTAGCGATCCCACGGGCCCGCGGCGATTCAAAAGCTGAACCAGCAACTGGTTCTGAGCACGGAGTGCAGCAACCTCTCTTAACAATGGAGCTAAGCTCTCCATCGTTACCTGTAGTTACGCATTCGCCTTCTCCACGGCTAGGAGTCGCTCCGACAGAGAGCGGTAATCCTCAAGGTGAGGCAGCCGGCACACGACGTGCTTCGAATCGTCAAGAGCATCCGCACATCGATATGCTATTTCAGCATGACGCTCAGCGGAGCTCCGATCACGAAGGACCTCGTCCTTAAGGGCTCACAGAGCATCACAAGTCACCGGACGGCGGTCGACCCGGTCATCACCGCCCGCCACCAACTCTTCTCGATGAGAACGGTGACGTCCACTATCACGTGGAACATCTAGTGAGACAACGTCGTCACCAGGGTCAAACCCAATATCTGGTGAAGTGGCGGGAATATCCCGACTCCGAAAACTCATGGGAGTTTGAGGCGCCACTTTGGCAAGATTGCCCAGTCGCCGTGGACGCTTTTGATCGAAAGATCAGGGCGTCCCGCGTCATCCGACGCCCCGCGCTTTCCGGCAATAGCCAGGGAGGTAGAAGGGCCATGAGCTGAGCTCAAGCAGTGGCCCTGAGCTCTTGCGATCGCAGACACAGAGCTCGCGGGAGCGTTAGCCGTTAGCCCATACGTTGCAGGGCGACAATCCGAAGGAAGTCGACGGCGTGCCTTGAGTTTGTCGTGTCTGACATCGCTTTCAGCTTCTGTTTCACATTGTCTTCCTTGCCTCTATCTCTTTCTCTTCTTCATCGCTTGACGTTGTGACACCAATGATCTCTCTCCGAAATTGCATTCATATTTCTCTTCGTCTCTTCGTTGGGCCCTGCTACAGGAGGTTCCTGCTGGCTTTCCATCCCGCTCAAGTGCTGCGAGAAGATCGCTTTGTCACACAGTTCAAATTTGACTGAAGTATGCTCCCTGTCTCTTCGGTGTGGATTACTCCTAGTCCCCACTAATTTTTGTCTTCGGACGCAGTATTCCTCTGATTTGGAAGTGTCGCTTAATTCATACGTTCGCCTATGATTTTTCTTAACGTTTTGATGCACATACAAGGTGCAGTACTAAAAATCGAATTTAGTTTATCTTACAGTAGCTCATTCGCGGGTATTTTTTTAGTTTGCACACCTCATCAGCACTTGCTCCAGCTCGAGATCCCGAACTGTCAATGTGTATTTCATCTTGGCTTCATTCTCTAAATCAGTTGCAGTAATGTTCTGATCAATACACTGCTTATCCCCTGCCTTGGACTTTAACATCACGTCCATAATCATCTCTTCAATAATTTCAGGCGTCGCCTCCTTTGGAACACTCTGCCCACATACTTGAAGTATCGCATGTCCGAGACGAAGCAATCCTGTTTTTTCTGCTGGCCCCGGGCTCGAGATAAATTCTCGAATGTAGATAGCTTCGTCTTTCCAATTTCCAAATAATATTCCCAAAGGAGGCTTTGGAAATATAATTTCTCTCGTCGGGATTGTTAACAAAACGTCGACACTGTCATCACACGAAACGGCGTCATCAGAATCTTTAGCATCATCATTCTTATCATGTGACTTTGGTGTTTTTTCACAAATTTTGTCGTTATTCGTAACAGAATGCCGACCACTTCCGCTGACAGAAAGACGTTGCTGCAGAAGCCGTTTTCGTATCGCGACATAATCTTCTCGACCTACAAACACAGCTCGAACAGGTTCTTTTTTGTTAACAATGCTACGCAGAGTCTCCATGATGTCCACAAAGCCGGTGTAGCCTGGTCCGGTGAGCAAGATGTTATTCACTTGTATCAGCACATCGCCCTTCTTCACAGTGCGAGATTTTTGAGCGAAGGATGGGACACGAGTAAAAGCAGATAGCACGACATAATTTCTACCAGTTGACGGCGGGTCGTCTTCGTCACACTCAAGTGAGGATTCATCCTCCATCTCAATCAATGGAGGCCAGTCACGCAGCTTGATAATGGCATCGGGACTTGAGGCAAACTGCATCGTCACAGGACGACTAATCAAGTCGCGAAGAACGGATAGAACTTCTGACAGCGTCTTAAAGCGCATATCTTCTTTGTTCACCTTAATCAACAGTTGCCCGATTCGAACTTTGCCGCTCTCTTCAGCTGGACATTTTTTACCATCTTTTAAGGAAGTGAACCCCACAACTATTACGCCACAAGTGGCCAATGGACGAGCTCGAAGCCGTAAGCCAAACGGTCCATTTTGGCGAAACGTGAAGGTTGTGAGCTCAGGTTGAGGCCTTATTTGTTGCCGCCGGTTTCTGGCAAGATCTTCTGGAAGCAAGGAAAAGCGCATCGTAAAAGGCAAAGGAAGTGTTTCCAGTAAGCTTTTCAGTTCTTCAACTGTTAACTTGCTGCAGCACAAGCCATTTATCGCCAGCACGCTACTGCCCACAGAAATGCGTTTTAGATCATTTGTTAAAAGAGTGTTGCGATTGTCGTCTTGCTCTTGCGTGTTCGTAGCCAGCGCGTCAATACGTGAAACGAAGATGTACTTATTAAGCACACCCTTTGAAAATCTAAAAGGCAAGATGTTCTTGTCAACAAAAGTGCATTCGAGCTCTTGCGGCTGACATTCAACTTCCTTTGCACCACGCCACGGGCTTGCTGTAGGTAAATCTTCCAAGCGAATGTCCAATAGCTGGAAAATTAGCGACCAATATTCATCCATTTGCTTATTTAGCGTACCTAAAAGCTTTATCATATGCTTGAGAAGCTTTGTTTCCATTGTCTTGGCCAAATATTCCCGAATTAATTCAGCAAACAACGAGGTCAATACATTGTATACCGCGCTAAACCAACTGCCTTGAACTGTGAGCTTCAGCTCTTTACGAATCTCAATCGCTATCGAATCAAGCACCAAAATTGGCTTGAATTCTCCAGTCCTTTGATTAGCCACTTTTTTTTCCGCTTTAAACCCCATCGAAATGACACCACCGTTTAGCACAGCATCTGCTACACCTCCCCCGTGAAGATAAGGAAAATAGTTTTGCTCGAAAGTCCAGTCAAAACCCTTTAAAAGTGCTGTTAGGTGTGTGGCTCGAACTTTGAATAATTCCTCGTCTACGACAGTTCCCATGCACACTTTGACCCGCTCCTTTTTAAGCCGGAAATTGGACAAATCTAATTTCGATATTGAGTACGTGATATCGTCTTCTACGCCCGAAATGGTGTCGATTTTCAATGTTGGCAAGACGGATGTAAGAAAATCCAAACAGTGATCTTTCATTCTGTCGACAAATTCCTGACGTTTCCCACGGTTCTTAGACATCGTATTACCCCACTCTGCCAGTCTATCCAGCTTGACCTCAGCAATTACTTTTGTCACATTATCACAGAACTCGTCCGGATTTTCGATTGACTGGATCAGCGCCTTAGCTTTCTTCATAAGCGTCTGCCCATGAGTAGTTTGCTGCATCTGCAACCAATACTTTTCAGATGCATGGACTAAGGTCTCGATCTTTGAAGACATTCGAGGTAATACTTCTTCAGCCTTTTGAGTCAGTGCGCTGGGGTGTAAATCTAATACCGAGTTCACACCAAAAGTTTTGCTAGCAATATGCTCGAGGTGAGAAATTGTCTCGCGGGCCTTCATCAGGTCACTTTCATGCTCTTGCAGCTTCGCCAAAGCTTCCGACTGCAGTGTTTGGCAATCCAGAGACGCTTTTAGAGCCGTAAAGCGCTGTCTTTTAGCGTCTAATTTTCCCTCTAGTATCTGTAAAACTTGCGACAAAATGATCTTATCGTCCTCCTGCGACGGCAGCATCGATGACGACTTGTTACCTTGCGATAGCAATCTCTCTCGTGCTACAGTCAATTCAACGCTAACATTTTCACGAAGCCTGGACTGAAACCCCTTGAATTCCTCGCTTGTTTTGAGCTGACTCAAGACATTAGCCGCTTTTGCAAAAAAAGAAGCAGAGTCGTTCCCTCCAAGCAAGTCGCTCTCCAGCATCAATTTAACAGAGCTTGCTACTTCTGTTAGACGCTTCAGCTCCTTTGTACTTGCATTTTTCAGTCGTTTTGTAGCATCTGCAAAAGCTGGATCGAGCAAAGCAGCCATCGCTTTATTGTACTGGTCCCCGTAAGCTGCGTTTGTCGATACAAAAGAAATAGCCTCAGCGTGCTGCTCGCAGAAGCTTTGAACTTTTCCATACATCTCGTTAGCCTTAAAACTGAGCATCTGCGCATCGTCTCGTGAGATCCGTCCTTGAAAATCTTCATATATTCTATGCGCAGATAATGGTTTTGGAATCTTAGCAAGTAACCTAAGATCAACACATGAGACGTTCTCGGCCTGGAAATAGCCAACATTGCCACTATCCAATTGCACTGCATACGAATCATTCAAGTTCTGATAAACGGTAATTGTTCCCAGCCCAAAGCTCGTCCGGACCCGTGTCTTTTCAGCTAATCGTAATTTTTCTGTCTAATTTAGACAAACATGTGTAATAAAAGAATGCAGGCACACGCAGATATGATAAACCAACCGGGAGAAGTATTGTGTGTTGGAATCCTCTAATTTCCTCCTGATCATCGTCATTATCGGACTCGCCGTTTTCAAGCTGCACCTGATACTTCTGAAGCGACACGCTGTAAAATGAGAAGCGATGCATTCAGTACTGCACCAAGTAAGACCATGATACTTAATATCTCACTTGTAATCAAGAACGACTCCTTTCCGCTGCTTCAAAGCCGCCAAGATTATCACATTTGTATGTCGTGGGATTTCTCCACACTGCAGCATGCGCAGTTGTGGAAAGAGACAGCCTTTCTGCTGGCATCAAATGGAAAGTGGGAAACAAAGTGCACATCTTGCAGCCAAAGTGTACTTACTCTTGCGTAAAGTACAACACCCCCCGCTAGCGACACCTCCACGTGCATGTTGCGATCGCTGCAGCTTATCACTTTTCCTGGTCCGTAGGGTGTCGTTACGTAATCACCAGCTAGGTAGCGCACAGCCATCGCAAAGAGCGGTGGCATCACGTCTTCGCAACTCATGGTAGTATACAATATCTTGAGTAAATAAACTAGATGATTTTTGTAGGACTTTTTAATTTGGATCTACGTATAATTTCATTATTGTGTCCATCAAAAAAGGTATAT
Source organism: Plasmopara halstedii (assembly GCF_900000015.1). Classification (NCBI taxonomy): domain Eukaryota; phylum Oomycota; class Peronosporomycetes; order Peronosporales; family Peronosporaceae; genus Plasmopara; species Plasmopara halstedii. Next base: position 76,354 of record NW_020187475.1, on the reverse strand, counting down.
CTAGTTCTGATTTAATAAGACTTAGCTCTAAACGAGCCCGCAACGCGAACGAAAATTGCATGTCAAGTCCTAATCTGTGTCACTCGCTGCCTCACTACTCGGTTCGACGGTCGGGTCTTGGCTCTCATAAATTAATGCTTTTGAGCCTTTGACCATAGCCTTTAATAGTCGATAGCGACATTTGAAGAAAGAATGATGTATGGCAAAATGAAAAATGAATTGCTCGTAATACTGGAATTATTAAAACTTCTTGTCACACTATTGCAGTGAAAAAAAATCTATTTCCGGTACAATTAAGCTATTTCCCAGACCACAAAGCACACGATGAAACGTGTATGAATTGAGCTTCTTTTTATTAAATGCAATGAAATCTGTGAAACGTGTATGAATTGAGCTTCTATTTATGAAATGCAATGAAATCTGTGTTTCTTCGAAAAACCTTTTGGAAACAATGTTCACTGTATATAGGTTTGTAGTCATCTTCCGTCTATGGGATGCTTGATCAAAACCTGAGTTCTGAACGCGAGGTGACTCTCGATATAGCTACTATAGCTGTCAAGAAGAGAAGTAGTGATATAATGATTA
>NW_020187475.1:75535-75759 GCF_900000015.1 Plasmopara halstedii | reverse complement strand
TTAGCCTTGGGAAGGCAATAATTACTCTTGAAGTAAGCGGATTGCGATCCGCTAACTCGTACTTGTTTTGAGTATAGAACGAAAGGTCGGCGACCTAAATAACGCTTCCTCAAGCACAAAGCTACGGCAGCCCCGCCGCACTTGGTGGCACTTGTAGTCAATCTACACCTGGTTCGTTTAGACTGATCCTCTGTGAGGATAGAGAAATTCTCCTCTTTGCCCCT
>NW_020187475.1:73375-75525 GCF_900000015.1 Plasmopara halstedii | reverse complement strand
TTCACGAGCAGTACGGGCAGAACGGATTTTTGATTGGTGTTCTAACTGGATCCCTTGTACAATAATGACGAACGCTTTCATGTCGTGCGCACGCCACTCCAGCGTCATCTCAGCTTCCGACATTATTTCTATCATGTGATTCCGTAGCAACTTCCGTGCCAGCTCCATTTCCATGTTGAACGACCAATGAATATAGTTATCATTACCGAGTAAGTATGTTGTTGACTTCAATATTGTGCCTTGGGCTCATAACCTGACACTTTAGTGCAGGTGTGAATATAAGCTGTTAGATCCTGGTTCATCAATTCAATTACATCCAGTCTAAAAGTTACATGCATATGCTTGTAGTTAATGTTGACGTTGCAATATTAACGTCAACATCGACTGCAACTGCAACAATAACCACAACCATGCAGTTGTCATCCTAGTGTATAGCGCGTTATGTAAAACTAGTCGTTCATTGATAATTTTTTTAGAGCCCATTTATTTATATCTCAAAGAATCCAATGTCAAAATCTTGTCCTAATGAAAGAATATTACGAGCTTAGTCCAAGACATCTTTCCAGTAAAATCTCTCCTCGCCATTAATTTTCCTGTCTGGAGGTTTTAGCAAATCTTCTGGAGTCTGACAATTAAATTTAGTTTGTCGCCTCGTTCTTTATGATTGATCTATTTGCATGGTCCTACTGTCCTGAATTTCAACATTTCTGGATGGTTTCATGTCGAATAATAGATTTTTGCGCCTCACAAAAAAGCTTGAACGAAGGTCTGCTAATGCTTTTACCCTCTCCATGTGCCATTTAAAAAGAAACTCTGGGTGGCTAAGTTTGCACAAGATTGTTACGGTTTGTTGTCGAAGGCCTTCTATTATTCACTGATCTTTAGTACACAGGACAATTTCGGTCTTCTCTATCCCTACTTAGAATGCTCATGATAAAAAGATTGGATAAATATTTATCTAACAAAGCAGACAAACGTGTACGATTTGATTGGCGTTAATTTTTTTTACTGTTTATGTGGTCCAACAGATTATAGAGAGAATATATATTACCTTGACGAAAAGCAGTTTTAGATGCCGACAAGGTGTTCCCCGCTATATTGCTGGCTCCATTAACCAGTCCAACGATAATCTAATCGCATGGGAAGATGAAAACGTTTTTGAAAATTATTTTGCGTCGCTCAGAGGTGCAAGATCAATCTATAAGACTTTGTCTCCATTGTATTTTCGACATAGGTTGTATCTGATACAATGTTTGCCATATGAGTCTGTCGAACTCACCTTAATTTTCAACTATCAATTATGGAAGACAACTGAAGTATATCTAGCAAAATAGATATCTTTCCTACCTCTTGAGCAAGAGCATCATGGTCAAACTAAGCATGATTTCTAGGGAACATATATCAGATGTTTGCTTCTCAAATTCCGCGTCTCTAACTTTGCTACGACAGACAATATCCATCAACTAAGCTTTTACATCCATGCGATAAATGTATGTATGAAATGGCTTCCGAAGAAACCGATGCCGCTTCGTTCTCCGCGTTCATTGCTAGGTGGAGCTGCTTTTCCCTTCCAAGCCAGATTAAAAACCGTTTGAACTTGGTTGAGCTCAAAACACTACAATTCGATAAATTCAAGCATTCAAATGCCCTTTTGTACTATCACAGGGTTCTGGCATGATAGAGGCGTGGGTGTCTTATCCAAAACAATTGATAATTAAGTTGGTTAAGATATCTTTTTTTGTCTACGATATTTACAACCCCCTCTTTGTTTGATATAAACATATTTTAAAAATAGATAGTATATAGTATGTGCGTTAACGATAATGTTGACTGATTCATTATGTTGAGCTCACCCGAGTGGGTTCAAGCACAACATACTCCCAGCCAGCAAAGTCTTCCTTCAACCCTGCTATTGACCCAAAGGGTTCGAATATACATGATCTAGGCCTCTACATATAAGGCAAATGCCGTTTATGCCGTATATCAATGAAAAACGGCACGTCACGTGATCAAAATAAGGCACATAAGGCACTTCCAAATAAAGTATCTCAAGCTCTACAGAAAAACATTTTCAAATGTCTCGAATGCAGTTATTGATCTATTGCTGAGCGAAGAACTGTCGAGAATGTAAGATCCCTTCTAAGGCGAAA
>NW_020187475.1:72918-73361 GCF_900000015.1 Plasmopara halstedii | reverse complement strand
CACGTGATCAAAATAAGGCACATAAGGCACTTCCATGTAAAGTATCTCAAGCTCTACAAAATACAATTTAAATGTCTCGAATGGATTTATTGATCTATTGCTGAGCGAAGAACTGTCGAGAATGTAAGTTCCCTTCTAAGGCGAATGACGTCAAAGAGCTTCTGTGGACGACCTTCTCCCATTTCAGTGTCGAAAAATCAGATTCAACCGTTGCTGTGTTCGGAAAAGGACAAGCCAATCCGCCTAAAAACGCAAGCAAATCTGGAAATCGTTCCCGCAAACTTGGAATCGTCCAGGCTTCCGTAAAATCAGTCGTTGCAGACAACCTTGATATGGCTGCTTTGACACGGGGCTCTTTTTCGTAAGCATCAAGCAAACACTTGTGCTGTACACCGATGCGTGCGAAGCGCTCCAAGACAGCTTCAATCGATTGTGATAAATTC
>NW_020187475.1:72276-72908 GCF_900000015.1 Plasmopara halstedii | reverse complement strand
TGTCTGCTCATGTGACAGATGTGATGCGCCCATGAAATTTGTTGATGTGTGTGATGTGTAACCCCTCCCCCTCACCTGTCAGCATTGAACCATCATTGTTTCTTTAAATTTCTAGTCAGCAAATGGATTGAGCGGCAAGATTAGATCGGATATACACCTTAATAATAAACGTCTGCATCAAATAAAATTAATTATTTTCCAGAATTAAGCGATCGTGCTTGTAAAAGTTAAAATATGCGCACCTGTTTCGATTGAAACTTGGAGCTGCCCATTAGCATGGTTACCCTTATAGATCTGCATCTATGTAGAAGAGTGTCCATCCCGTCTGCTCGTCTGAACTGATTTTGTATGCCTGTCATGAAAAGTGAGTTGGATTGGATAGCCCACTCATTAAATATATAACAGCAGCTGAATCACACAACTGAAAGTTATTTTTCTGTCTACTTTTGGAGAGTTATAACTTGGACAACTATACCATTACTGGTTTACTGCAGATTGTTCGACTGATGCAATCTAAATCAGGGGGTAGAAAGGCAGACTAGTTTCTCATTCGGCATCGAGGAATGGCGAATATACTTCATAGTGGGACAGCGTTGATGAATCTAAAGTCCTCCCGTCAACCTAATACAACG
>NW_020187475.1:54986-72266 GCF_900000015.1 Plasmopara halstedii | reverse complement strand
CTCTTGAACAAAGTCCACCAAATCCTTCTTGCCCTGTCGGGCAGCAAGAAAACGCGATCGCACGCGATATGCATGGATAGGCGGCGAGAAAACTCGTAAAAGTTGACGCTTCAGCGCTGTCCAGGAGGGAAACGTCGCTTCCACCGAAGTTCCGCACGTCAATGCTCAATCTCACGATCGACCCCCGAGCTTGGAGATAGCTAGCGCTACGCGCTATTGCTCGTTTTGAAGCATGGCCGATGCTATAGCCATCTCGGCCTCTCTCACTCATACTAGGAGATTCTTTCCATCCTTGGCTGGCAAGGAATCCAGTGTATATGACGTCACATATATACTGCAGTAATGAACATGATCGTGTAATAAAAAGGTAACTTTGTGAAATCTCTCAGCTCACCTCCTAAATCAGGAGCAACACAGGGGTGGGTCTCATGTAAGCGGGACTCGATCGTTCTTCTGCAAAACTCCCTCTTCAAAATAGAGCTTCTACTCCGCAAGTGGGCACAACGCACATAATTGCTGACTATTCAGTGTCTTTATATCGTTGAAAAAAAAAACGATTCGAAATAATGCTCTGGCTTACCCTTTTTACACTCGACTTGGTGTTGTCTGCCTTCACAATATTTGCCCTGACGACCACAGCACAAAGCCAATTTGATTCTCCGCCCCAAGAGCAAACCCTGGAGACCGCGACGAAGAGACGCTGATATCCGGCATCTTTCAAATACATTATGAGACACATAGCTTTAAGTATCAACAGAGATAAGTTGTTGCGGCCGCGAGTATGATTTCAACTGCCAATACATCTAGAGACCGCTTCTTGTACTCACCGCTGCATTGCAATCTTTCATCACGGCTCTAAGATTGATCGTTTCACTAATTCTGAAAATCCCAATAATCTATACCAAAGCTGTCGAAGCTTCGCGTCCACACCGAAAAGATTGGCTTCGTGGTTGAGATGATTTTATTATCCGCTAGAGCTGCAAAGAATCGAACTTTTCAATTCTCACCCGATTCATGGCTAAACGTATACGCCACACGTAGGACAAGTTTGTGGCTTAAAGAGTGTAAGGCCGTTATAGCCCTCAAACACTCTACACCCCCCTTTGACGTGACCTCGTTGCAAGACGAACGGTTAACGTATCGAAATTTAACATCTCAAATCATGTGTTGTACTGTATTACACAAAGATTTCAAAGCGATCTGACTTTGATGGCTTCAGCAATCCCGGGACGTCAATATTGACAATTGACAACATTGATCTGTATAGCTCACTTTTGAGAACCGCATCTTTATGGGTTGCGCTTGGAAGACTCGACTTCCACAAACTACAATTAAGACCAAGTCATTACTATATGCCTTATCTGCCACAGCTAGAATTCGACTTTTCTCGCGACGGCGTTGTTGGTCTACCATGTGTGGGAGCTCACCCGATTTTACCTGTATACCAAAAAAATAATCAGCGCAGAGTTGCTCTCGCGCTGATGTTACATCTTCGTTCATTATGGCACGGCTTGACAAATTGGAGATTGTTCTCTCCTTCACGTCTCTGATGCGATCAAAATATCTCTACTTCCCACGCTAAACTTGGCAGTCGCGGTGCATAAGTTGTGTTTTGCTTTTGATCCATCAGCTGCTGCATCCTTAAAGGGGGGGGGTGATTGTGGAAGGTTTTAGTGCAAGTCAAGCCTGTTCGTGAGTCTTCCAAAAATATGGTAACCATAGTATTTGTGGCTATTTCTCTTCTTCTTTGACAGATGAAATAAAGCGCTTACGGTGACTGTAAATCAGAATAGGACTGGATAAAACCATGATATCCGACTCTTCAGCACAATTCAAGTTGGTAGTTCTACTGGACAGAGGCACCGAGCGTACGGAATCGATTTCAATAAGGTCCACTAGCTGGTGACCGGTAGTTCGAAGCACTTTTGTTCCACAGACTCTCACTTATCCAGCCGAAAAAATATTTCCGTCATTGCTCTTGTAGGCAAGACGAATAATTCATGATGGGAGCCAGTTGTGCTCAACCAGCGACCGGTTGCGTCGGTCCCAGAGGTCTCTTACCAGCTCGACTTTGTAGCTGGTGAGTATCACCAGATAAAAGTTGTCGAATCTGGTTCTCAACCTTAACGGATTTGAGCCTTTCGGAATCAACTAAATCGGAAAGCATATTAAGCGTGGTTTTGCCTTGAGAACAGACAAAGATCAAAACTATGTAATTCTCAAACAGCAGTTGTTTTATTCTACCTTCATTATTAATCAACAGCAAATACTAACAGATAAAATGGGACCGCTATGCACCTCCCACAGAGGAAACTTTGGCTAAAGAGCTAATGAACAGAGGTTATGATCCGTGCGCACCGCCTGAGGTTCTAGCCCAGATTATCTCTAGTAACTAGCACTCTTTTAGCTCGAATCAAAGTTGACATAAACTAAAAATTTATTCTGACTTAAGTCAACACTAAGTTTAACTGTTTATTTTTAAATTTTATTAAACCCATTTGTAATGTACAGCATGAGGCAATAATCTTACGCGCTCTTTGGACGGGGACTTTTTACTTCATGATGATACTTTACCCAATTTTAAGCTTCACTGTAGAGTATGTATTCCGGTACCTCATCTGATGTAGGCTATGGTGTAGTCATTGCGTAACAATACTCAACATGAATATTCTCAATTAAACGCAAGCTTTGTTTAGACGTCAAAAAGATAACAGTTCATGTGGCTGATGTCTTAAAGGTACTTTTGATAAGGTAGGTAAGGTGCCTTCTGACAAAGTAGTCAAAATGACTTTTTGAGTCTCCGCAGAATCATAGCTTTGCTACACAATCTACCGTTCTCAAAATGTTGCCCGAAGTCAACATTTTCTGTAGCTACAACAGCTAGGAATTTAATGCAGTAGTGGCAAACACTGCAAGCACTGCGGGTGACTTGATTAATTGCTATTAAAAATCGTATCATCCACATTAAATTTGCAAGTTTTTTATTCTTGTCAGCGTCATAGATTTGGGGCATGACGCTTAATCTCATCAAAACGTTTTCATCAATTTTGCAGTAAGAAGTTGTCCGGCAGGTTCACTCCACCAAGACCATAAGGGCACTGTTAGGGGGCATCTGGGAAGCGCGAGAATATACATTACAAAAATGTAAAGACTGCAAAGGCAAGCACTGCTGAGTTCACGTACAGTTTAATAAGTGGGAGCATATGATTTCAGTACTGCGGTCGATGCTTCAGACAGTATCCTTCACCAAGCAATTACTGCGTTCTTTGATCCATAATTGGCCCGAACTGGACCCTCTCTAGCCTACTTAAAACAAATTTTGCCAATATCTTGCTGCCAAACACCAGTCGCGGCCCTTTACGATTGTCTCAGGCAAGCCATGTTGGCGACTGAAAGCAGATTGGCTGTACCTATAATGGTCCCCTGCAACGCCTACTTTATTAGGAGCGTCATCGGGAAAACGCACACTAAAGTACTGTCATTACCCTGTCAAAGCTGGCTGGCTGAGGATAGGCGCCGATCAATGTGGTACGGATTGATCGATGTACATTTTCGCACATGCCCACATAAGTGCTAGTAAACTCAACTGATCTAAAATTAAAAAGCCCGCTCGTTTACTACCAAAAGTAGTATTGTAACGGTGTTTCACGTGCCCTGATATGAAGGGTGTGGGTCGCACAAGACGGTGTGATCACACAAAGGTGTGGGCTATACAAGATGGCTTGACCACACAATGGTGTGGCTACCCTTAAACAACAAGTCAGTACGTGGCTGGAACAGCCAGTAGTTATACATATAATAAGGTCGTACTATTCGATTAGTAAATTTATAGAATTATATATAGGTGGCTTTGCCGCAGATAAAACCGAGAAATACAGTTTTTGTTTCAAGTAGAAGAGTTCATTAGCCTTGGGTTAAGTTTGTAGATACTCTTGACGTAAGCGTATTCCGAACCGCTACATTCGTACTGGTTTTAAATAAAGAACGAAGGTCACCGACCTAAACGAAGCTTCCTCTAAGCGAAAAAGCTACGGCATTCCCGCTGCAGATATCATGTGCCTCACATTGAGCTAAAATCTACAGCCTCTCATCACGGCGTTGTGTGTCAAGCAAATCCTGACTATCATACAGTAAACATTCAGGAACGAAGTTGTTGTCTAAACCACGTTTGCAAATGCTTAGATAACGCAATATAAGAGTCTAAAACAGGCACATCACAAGCTGTAGCTAACTTGCACGTTTTACGAATAATATCGTTGAGGCTTAAAGTCACAATTATGTCTTTAGATAGCTCATAATTTGGGTGACGCGAACGCGAAAGCGCATTCACTACCCCATCAAGCCAACCGGTCTTCCGATATACCTCAAAGTTGTCCATCCATTTTACAAGATAGGTGGAAAGACCACCTTTCTTGTAGCTTTACAAGCCAGCGTCTAATGAGAAGACGTCAAATGAAATACGTTTAGGCTCAATTGTGTAATGTACAGAGTATATTGCAAGCGTCGCGTACCTCAAGCTCTTGCATTCATCAACACTGCTCATCGGATTGGTAATGTATTAACCAGTCATGTCGCGAGTTTGGAGCAGGCAAGCTGTACTTGCTAGTAAGAAGCACGTTGCGCTGGGCGATCATATCGTCTCTCTTGGGAGATGTTGACCGAGGGTGCGCCAAGCCATGACCATCAACGGCGTAAGTGCTGCCTTGCCGATGTGATTCTTCAACCTACATGTTATTTCAAAATGAGGGTATCCCTGGCACTTCACCAGATACTGGATACAGCCCTGGTATACCCACCTATCCACTTTCCGTCCCACTTGGGCACATCCTGCTCATCAAGGAGTGTCAGCGATGGACGACTCTTCCACTGCTGGCTCTTGTTCATGGCGACAAGCCGACCCCCATTATAAATAGTCTATGTGTGGTCGACAAAAAGCTGGGTCATATTTCGTAATCTTTTGATCATCCACTCTATCGTGCCACACGGATTGAGTTATATAATGCAGTTCGCATCCGCATCATGTTTCTAGAGCAAAAGAAACCCATGATCAGGGGATGGCCAAGGCTTTATCTCGAGCTCCAAAAGCATCATGTATCCGATGCTCTTAAGAGAACAGTATGGCTTCAGCAAGCCCGCCCAAAAGATCAGTATTCTTGCATTCTTCGAGTGTATATTAATCTGCTTCGGCAGCAACATTAACCAAACCAATGTACCCGGATTGCACTTTAGTCTTATAGCCTAAGGCCACTGCGTGTGTATACCGTAGCAGCAAAACCTTATTTTGGATACTACCGCTGGTAACTGCGTGTTGCATATTCACATCCTAGCTCCCAGCCGTCACGTCACGCAACCGGCATTATAGAATTGAAAAAACAATGATGAACCTTGTACGATGTGTAGCCAGCCCGATATTAGCAAGTCGGATCGTGTTAATAGCTCTTATTGTATCAAGACAGACCACAGAAACTTCTTGACGGTGTCACCGAAATGAGTAGGTTAGCAAATTCATTTATATCAAAATGGGTAAAGCCAGTAGAGCTGTAGTCAGCGCTATACAGCGCGAGCCCAATGTATGGAGGTATTCGCTACATGACAGCGGTCTCTGTATGCATATGCTTCGGTCTACATCACGCCATTTATGCACTTTATAGGACCGTCTGCTCTTGTAGCGTCAGCGTTCACCACGTCTAATTGAAGCTCAACATATTGAACATGTTTGCAGAAATATCGCTGAAAAACAAGGATATTGCTTTGAAAATAATGACCTCCGGCGATAGTAATGGTATAAATGTGGAACCGAATGGTTCAACACAGAGATATCGCAGTTCGATATTTCTTGCTGTGTGACATTTTTATCGAGACAAGCGACAGTTCTAAACCTGGGCGGCACTTAGATGTTTCCGTCGCCACTCGACATATGCTTTACGTTGATAGTACCTTTGGCAGATATCCTTGTCCTTGCCATTATCTATGTCAGGAGTGATAGTTATGTCGCTGTACGCTGCGACGCACATTTTTTATAGAACTTAAACAGATTAGTGTACCCTGAACTTGACATAGGCATAATTCATAGCAGGTAGATCACCTTGTCTTAAGAAACATCCCTATATCTCATTAAAAGTGTATGGTATCCAGCAATCAGGTCGAATGCACAGGATATAGATACCATGCGGATCTATATCAAGTTAATTTTGAAAATCGTTATTTGCACCGGGGTAGTGGGAGCTTCTAACATTCTATGAGCAAGCTAGATTCGCTACATGTCGTTCTTATTGCGCACAGATAGTTGGGGCCGAGTGGGGATTTTCTCTTTTCAATCAAATCGGCTTCGTGCTTCACAAGGGACAAAGTGTCTACGACGTCACACATTTGTCTTGCTAAGGACCATTGCCTGGATTGCACAGTATATACTTTGAGAAATAGGTCAATCTTTCGACAACATCATTCTCATCTAGGGAAATTGGTCTATTTTCACCATGTGGAGATATTTCTTCAACAAAGTATAGAACGTGTTCGTATGTGGACAGCCGCCCTTCACCTCACACTTGTTGTCCTCAGTTCGAACATGGCAGAAAAGAAGCTCAGCCCCTCCTCTAGTACTAAGTTCTGTCAATCCGGGCCTCCACCAATTTACGACGCATAGCAAATATCCTCCAAAGTAATATTAAGCTCAGTGAGATCTTCTATCGGAAAGAATGAGGGGATACATACAGCCCGTAAGACTAGTTTATCCTTATCTTTTTTTAAGTGATTGAACTAACTAAACCCGACAAGCTTGACTGCGATATTTGGTGGCCACGTTAACGGTATTGCTGACCCAGAAGTACAGTGAGTTTGGGGCAGAGAAACCCCTCCTTTCAAACGTAAGGTCAAGCCGTTTTTTGCTCTTAATTTGCAGTCGAATGTCTTATCGGCTATGCCAGAATACATATGTGTTAGCTCTGGTATCCACATCATAAAGTTGCATATTTTTGTGTCAAAAAAGTTTCATCTTAGAGATCGCAACATACGACCGCAAATCACATTAAACTTTCTTAAGCCCACAATTAAAACCGCTTCTGTGAGATTAAAGTAATGCACTCAGCACCGCCGTTGATGATCAAATCAAGCCAGTCCTTGTCTTGCACCAATAGTACATGATTGCGCCAAAACAGCTTCTGCTTCCTCGCAGATCTTATCAAGTATCCGTGAGGAAAGAAGTGCGTAGTGCCAAACAGCTTGACTTCATGTAGATTCAAGGCTTATGGCGCTCCAGCTAAATTACATGCTGGATGATATGTTATCTTGGATACAGAACAAGGACGAGACAACGTTTCGCAACATCAAATCTTTAAAGCTTTAGAAATTTTCTATTAAATATCTCTCAAGGCTTTGGCTGGTGTCCTCGTTGCAAAACGTAGCCGTGCTTAGCATCTCTAACTTCGCGTTCTGCCTACCGCCTACAACAGTTGCACGTCGTACGTAGAACCACGACGCTTTTAAATTTTTGGGACTTCCAGTCAATAAAGCTTGGAGACTGATGTTGACAGCTAAGAGCCTCGGTGGTGAGCCGACATCTCTTTGTAAAAGGACCTTTCATGTATTGGTTTTGCTTTCAACGCGGTGCAATAAAACCCTATTCGTTTTCTTTGTGTGGGTCGGTTATTTTTGAATTTATTTCTTCCCGCGATGTGCTTGTTCGACGACTCTGCGCTGGGGCTCGACCCGTCACACTTCTAAGTCGAGCGAGAAGTATATACGCAGGGCTCAAGCCTTTGACTCTGTCTCAGGTGTAACATCTGCATATACCTCGATATTGTTCAGCAGCTGGAAGAGCTCGCCATAACACCTCGGTATTGCTGATTATGATCGCCACTGGCGTTCTTGCAGAGCTCCCACGTCACATACTCACAATTAACTCTCGCAGCACGGAGTTGTTCATTGCAATCCAATGTACGCGCGCAAGGTCAAAGATCCAAAGGTGCGACTCACACCGACAACTTCCGCATTCCCCACATCCCCTTAAAGTATGCGTTTATTATTTCATACTAGAATATAATGTAGTATAAAACACTAACCGCATCCTAGACCCTTTCACGGAGATGACAACAGCTACAACCTTTGGGAGAGCGGCTGCCACTGCCACGGCGATGTGAGATATCGTTACTCCTGGCAATAATTTGCTAGCTACGGCCTTCTATGACATGTAGTCAAGAGCTTAGAATCCAGCCGGTACGCCTAAAAGGGTGGCGCGAACAATCACGACGTATGTTGCTTTACTTTCTCATGTTGGAAATGCTTTTTGTGTGGGTGTCCTGCTCGTAGTGTTCATCACCGCACGGAATCGCCGAGCTGGAGACCACCAGCCGACGAAATGTTACTCTGTCTGAAGTATGGCTGGAATTGTGGCCACTTTGCCATCTCTCATCAAGAGAAAAAAGCTTGTCTAACATCTCATAGGGCTTGACGATCGACATTAGCAGCCCCAGAGCGAAAGTCGGTTGTTCCCACAAACGCTTACTGACGTGGATGTTTGCTAGCCATTATCATAGCTGGGTGAACTGTTCCAGGCGAGTAGTAATCGCTACTGGTGCTCGTTCGCCGATTTTTAATACTTCAGAAAAATTGATAGATACGAGCATACTAAGTGTGTCAACTGTACTGGGATTTGATAAGCAAACAACTTGTTTTTTACATCTACATGTGATAAGGTCTTCAAGAACTCAAGCGCAAAATTGACGACAAGTGGTACCAAGTGCATCGTGGCTGCCGCGGATCTAATGCAGGGGGAGGTTTTGCTCAATGAGCCCCCAGCTCACACTGGTTGAGAACTCAAGCGCAAAATTGACGAGAAGTTGTACCAAGTGCATCGTGGCTGCCGCGCATCTAATGCAGGGGGAGGTTTTGCTCAATGAGTCCCCAGCTCACACTGGTTGGATATGTACGCGTTACCCAGACACAGCTTCTGAAGAAACCAAAAACTTAGTTTGTTCTTTGATTTCTGCTTTATAAATTCATCGAATACTACATGTGCTCTGTAGTCGATTGTCATCCATAAAAGTGTATATATTGCATGTTTTGAAGCTGACAAGTCAATATCCCCACGGACCTTCCCTTCAAAGGCGTCCATTGTTTTCATCGGTGACATATCTATAGTGCTTCCAGCTGTGCTTAAAAGCGTACTATGTACGGGCACCAAACCCCGTTACGTATAGCGTCATGTATAGAGTCAAAGTTTCTTTTGTGTGTGGGTAAGGCAGCCAGCCCCATTTCACCTGGTGTTGTCAGTTCGACCAAATCTGGTAAGATTGTCATCTTTGTGAGAAATTAATTTTTATTCATAAGTCTATCCTCAAGTCGCTCAATGAGCATTTGTTTTATTTTGGCCCCGAGATATAGCGCAATGAGCAAGTCCCGGAAGCGGCTTAGCTCGTCTGAAGTAGCTCACCAGTAATGAAAATGCGCTTGTGAGTAATCTCAGGTAGCTTAATCAGACGGCTATGGGACCATCGCTGGTTCCATTGAAGTCCGTAAAATGATGATGTTTTTGCTGATCGACAAGTCTGTTGAAAGCAACGATGAGGTCTTTGGATTCAAGTGGGTATGATGACAATTTGTCAGATCCCAGAAGGGGCATTAGCAGCGAATCCAAAGTTAGAAGAACACGCCTGGTAATGGAAGCGTGTCTCTATACACGAGTCATTGAGATCGCTGGGGCTATTTCTGCGACAAATGTCGCAAGTATTCGCGTCGCCTCATCAGGCTTTCCGCGTGTAGTGTAACATTGAGTCACCCATTAGAACCTGGTAAATGGGTTTTTGCGTGTGATCACAATTCTGACTCATCCATTGAGCAGAAAACAGGTTAGGTATGTTGAGGAATATTTCAAAGCCAGGATTCGTCTGACCCCCCCCTTCCATATCTGTAGCATTCAGAAGCATGGAGATTCACTATATAGATGTAGCTTGTACCAAGACCGCGTTGACCCAAACGCTCTGAAGTAAGCGGCAAATATGCAGTGAAATGTAACTTCCATTTCTCGGTTGGGATGAAGGAAGCGGAAGCGTTATATGTACACCAAAAGCGATAAATCTTGGCCAGCAGAGGTCGTCTGTTGGCTGCATAATCGCATCGCTGTTTTTCCAAGAGTAAAATTGGCGTTTATTATGATATATACACGATTTGCGTGCTCGCTTTTCTCTTGATTGCCAAGGCCGATCGACAGGGCCCTCGTGTGATTTTGTGAGCGAAGGGTGGCCAAGTAAAATCGGTTCTATCGTACCTCGTAAACGTTGAGATCAGATCTTGTAACCGCGTGAATCGCTGTAGGGTCCTGGACCTGGATTTGAAGTACGATATTACCCAAAGTATGGCGTGGCTAGGACGCAATGATCCATGGATCGACTGGAAGTCGAAGACATCCGATGTCACGCACTTCTCGCCTAGAAGGGCTTTCGTGAGTTTTGATTCAAGCCCTGCTAGATATGAAAAGCGTTTTGGCATAGGCACGAAACTGCGACAAATCTTATGCGGGGCATGTTACTGTCTGTTATTGTTGGCACGATATTTTTCAGAGTCTTTAGAAAGCTCGGAACACAGAAGCGGCTACAAGTCAGGGTCAACAGATGAGCTGGAAGTAGCACCAGCATGTTGCAGTTTCCAAAGTGCATCCCCGAAAAGGCGAATATGAGCGACAGTGTATCGCCGCCTCAATGGCAACTGAAAGTCGTGTGTATAAGGGCCAGACTCTGATGTTATAAAGGAGGGTCCATCGTAGTTACCGTGTAATGGTACTGCTGTGATTCAGCAATATGTTAGTCTCCCGTTACTTCCACAGGTAAAACCTCGCGCAAAGGTTTTACAAGGAATTGCACGACGCTGAGTAAACCGAGTTGGTTGCTGTTAACGCATATGTACTCACAAATTATAGAATGGTAAAGATATTAGAATATTGGTATACTACTAGCAAATAGTAGAAACTTACTACAAAACACATAACAAATGCCGACAACCGCGGGTCGCATGCGCATGCCGCACAACAATCGCATGCACAGCAGCTCTACGCTCAAGATGACAGGCATATGGAAAGATACCATTGGTTATGATCCATACGCTGCTGAAGATGAGAAGCAGATAAAGACGAGCGAGACGTCGTATGAGCAGGCCAAGGGCCTTATGGCCCTCGCCAAGCTCTCCAACAAGTCGGTAGGTTGCGATGTAGATGTAGTCTAGCATATTACTGAGCGTTTGAATAATTTGTATGCTTTGAATGTAGAGTGATGTCCGTGGTGCTTGCAAGAAGGTGCGATATGTTGAATCCATTACGTCAATTTGGTGTGATATGACAGGTTTTGCTATAGTGCGGAGTTGTAGGGCACTTGACATTTCAATGTCGTAATTATTTGGATAGAGAAGAAAAGCACGCATTATCTTCAGATTCAAATTCATCTTCATCTTCAGTAAGTGTCAAATGATCGCTTTTTCAAATTATGCATTGATGCGTGCATATTGACCAATTTTTTGGCTGATAATTGGACATTTGTAGGATTCTTCGAGCGACGAGGACCAAGATGAATACAATTCAAAAGACAAGCACGAATCGCGGTCAATTGCACGCCCTGTAGCCTCGCTAGGACGAAGCAGGAGCCGCAGTACAGAAAAAGCAAAAGGGCGAAAAAAAGACCGATCGGAAAGTCGTGGTCGGAAGCGTGGTGCCGTGCGACGCCATTTGGAGAAAAAACCAGCAAAAAATCGCAGCTCAAGTCGTGAATTTAGACGTAGTAGACGCTCGCGCGGTGACCATGAAAGACTCGACAAATCTCGACGAAGTCACAGCTCAAGTACTGGCTCTGAGCGGGATCACGCGAAGCGACGACGACTCTCGGATAGTGAGGAACGCTCTTCATCAAAGAAAAGTATTAAGCGAAAGAATTCATCAAAGAGACACAAAGACAGGAAGGAAAGAACCCGCGAACATCGACGTCATCACCATCAGCGCCAGAAGGAAAAGGCACACTCGAAGAAGTGGCATTGATTAAGTGTAATCATTGCACTATGTGTTGACTTAGGATAACTAAGAAGGTGCATTGACTGAATACATTTCGATATTATACGCACGTTGGTTATATTTCCATTATATACGAGCGCAATTTAACCTTCTAATTTAATATGCATCTTCAAGGTAAAATACCATTTGTGATCTTCTGGAACCAGTCATATTGTCTTGTGCCGCGATGTCCATGACTCTTATCCACAATACGAGCAGCAACGCGCTCGACATCTGATGCACTCCATCCAATACACAAACGACGGCTTAAACGTCGAATGATGCGTGCACGAGATTGACCCTTGAAGCATGGAAATGACGAATCTTTAGATGAAAGGTACACAAGCGACATCAATTGTTGAGCTTCTAAATGAAGAGCTTGCAAACCTTGAGCAACAAGCCGCCGATAGCGATCAAATCCTACAACTCCCATAACTTCAACCATCTCCGAGGTGAGCTTGAATGGAGCGGTTTCAAGACTGAATGTGTTGCCAGGTGCAATACCCAGAACAAAACCAAAATCAATATGCACGATATGACCTTCGGTATCCAACATTATGTTACCGTTGTGTCGATCTTTGACCAAAAATATATAAGAAAAGAGGCTATAGGCGGCCATGCTCGTAATAAAATTCGCTCGAGCTCTTTCTAAGCGAAGTGGATCGTGTTTACCTTCGATTGGATCACGACCACAAGCCCGTTCAAATATTTTAGAAAGTGATGTGCCTACGCCAAAAATTTCTGTGCCCTTTTTCTTAAGACCATCCAATGACTGTGCATCCGTAATGACTTCCAATAGGCCACAATCTTTCCCTGCACAAACAATATCGTAGTAACGCATCCATAAATTCAAATTGTGCTTTCGAAAAATGAGTTGAACTAGCTTGAGCCCTTGTAATACAAATACTTCTTGGCGCATGTCATCAAAACTTTTCGCAATGACGGGAACCAGTGACCAACCATCAAATCTAGAAAAATTGCTTTCTTCACGAATGCGCTTCTGTGTATCAGCAAAGCGTTCTCCAAAAAATGGACACTTGGTCCCGAGCGTTGTGTTCGTAAAATCTGAGTTATCCCACGTACCCATGCTGTCTTCATCACTTCTTCCCTCAAAGTCAAAATCATCACTATCATGTGCAAAGACACTTTGTGACGGATAACTTGTGGGGAAAGCTTGACTCAATCCAGCTATTTTATCAGAAATTGACGAGCTTATAGATCCTTGAGAATCATTCCGGGATATAGGAATCAAATCAGCCACGTACGTTCCAACACATTCTCCATCGAGGTAATCTAAAATTTCTTGTCTTTCAAATTCTAAATAATCAAATTTGTCTCGTCGTACGTTCAATGCAGCATCCACCAACGCATTGATTTCGCCATTTTGCTTCGGCCAGCCATCAAATTCTGAAGAATATTTATAATCGCACGATGACGACGCAACAATTTCAAAATATACCAGTGTCGGGGCTCGAGCCTTGGTAGAAAACACCGTTCCCTCGTCGGTAAGTACATTGACTACGCGATGTGAGTAAGTCACTACTCCGGATAGCGGTAGTGCAGCATCCGGTCGAATGTATTTTCCGTACAACATTCTCTGTAATAAAGCCGGTAATTGTTTTTTTCGTTGTGAAGGCTCACTAATATTTTCTTTTAGATAGGTACAAAGATCCACGAGATAGCGAACCAGCCGAAATTCATCGCTGAAGCAGTGGAGAGCAGGTGTGTTCCACAGTCGCTGCTTTGTTTCTACAAGGTGCTGGGTACCAGATCTTCGCCTTTCCACCATCATGAGTTGAAACTCCTCGTGATAATCCGTCGGAAAGGGATCTAAAAAGCCATCACCAATATGGAGCTGCATTTGAATATTACGTGAACTGGCTACAGTCTCCTCCTTGCTGCGAGCGAGCAACCACTCAAAAAACGGAGATTCACGCTGTGATGCCGCATAAGTTCTCCGAACGAATTCAAAAAGCTGATATAGCAGCGTTGTTAAGGATTCACGCTGGTGCAGTGGTGCTAGTGGAAACAGCAGCTGTGGGAATACACAGCGGGGATCTCCAAAATTGATATTTGTAACGAAGAAAAGCATGACTACAATGCCATTTCCCCTTTGGTAGAATCCTCCAGTCATTGCGTCCCAATGAGCTGCAATGCACTCCCACGTCGCCTTGACTGCAAGACGAACACTTCGTCGGGCAGTGGCAGCCAAGAAAAAGAGGTAGAAGGCTCGAACACTAGGAGAGGCGTCCGAGAGGTGAACAAATCCCCATTGCAAAAACTGTGGCCAGTAAAACTCCATCGTATTCATACAATTTTCAACATTGTGTATAAGCTGAGCAAGCACAACAACGAACATGAAGGGTTGCTGCCGATACTTAAACATCGCCGAGAGAAGACTCAATGGTCCAAGACTTCGGGCTCGTACATGGCGTTCAATCTCATGCTTTGGTCCTTGATCAAAATATTTCCAGCGGACCAAACGTGAAATTCCACCCGCTTCTTCAACCGTAGAAGCGTAGTACATGCTTACTTCTTGAAGATACGACAACAATTGCTGCCTTACATAGCAGTCCATGCACACGCGCTTTGTCCCGGGCAATTGTGCACTTTTAGCACCAACGCGGGACCCAGAATTGCTTAGAACTGTAATGGATTCTGGGGTTGTCAGAATCGTCCACTGATTGCAGTGATCGCGGCAAAAGCGATGCGTACAGGAGACACAGACTTTGGGTGTGTGAATAAGCCGGCCAAATTTTTTACTACATCGAAAACAGCCTTTCGTTTCTGAATTGGATACTGAACTTGTACTATGTCGGCGGCTCGAAGCATGCAGGCCACCTTCTCTGACCCGACTTGAGATCAAAGGATCCGTGCTGTTGCTGCTAACGCGCTCACGACTAAAATTTTGCTGTTCTCGTTTGGACGATAGCAGCGTTGAATTAAGGACTGTATCGGCCACACAGTCCGAGTCTGAAAATAAGACGTTAACATCGCTGTCGCTTGTATTTCCCACATCTTCTTCATGGCGAAGTCTTTCAAGCAACTCAAAGTGATCCATCTGAAACATCCCTGGAGCAGCATTTCGTGCCGTTTTACCAAGTGGCTCCTGTTCGTCTGTGACGCATATAGCTGACGTTGTAAGTGACAGCAGCCCGAATATATCGCCATCTTCAATGAGATTTTCCGACTTGCCTTGATGGAGCAACGATCGCGTGGAAATCGATGATGTTGTCGACGCAGACTGGACTTCACGCTCTTTTGCCGTGTCACCTCCACATTGTAATATATCTCCACTTCCGTGACCACAGTATTTCTTTGTTGTATCGCTATGAAACAGCAATTTACTCAAAAACGTCACCCATGCATCTCGCTTACTATGACTTTCGGCCTCTATCAAAAGTGCAACACCTACAACTTTGTCCTCAATGTAAAATGAAACACTTTCAAGTTGTTTGCGCTCTTGTTCATCAATAGTCCAATTGACAAAAACTCCTGGTTCGTATTCATTCTCAGGTAACATCACATTCTCTCCGTCCACAGCCTCAACACTTGTCACTTGCGTCTTTGTTAACAAAATATTGCTTTTATAGCTTGTGAAAGGCGAGCCATTTTCCTCCTCGCTGCTGTCAGTGCTGGCATCCAGCGTATACCACTCAAGCGACGCAATAGGCGCCCGAGAGACGCAAAAATACCACACATCATCGCTTAAACGACTGATGGACTGCGATTGCCGTCTTGAGCACGATATAAGAGAAGAGTGATCTCCGCTATCATTTGATCCATTATCAGCGGAGGACGGACTGAAGATGACACGCTCCCGAATGCGCACGACGCCTTCAAATTGTGACGTCCCCATGGCTGCAGTTTGTGTTGTGACACTTCTCGCATATGGTTTTCGCTGAATACGACCGACTTACCAAATAAAAGGCTCATGGACAAAAACATTCAAAGAAAATCCGGATAGAGATGCATCGATTTAAGATAGTGTATTATATGTGGATGAGAACATCTGATCACCTTAGACGAGGGTGGTCTGATATCGTCTATCTGTACCTAGACAAAGAGAATCCACAGGTTGGATGAGACGATGGAACTAACGTAAAGCAAGAATTGCGTAGAACAAGGGGGAAGGTCGCATAATTTCATTATTAGATGTTGTTCAACGCATATTTTCAATATTAGATAATCCCAAATATATGTCACTCGTGAAATAGCAAGGCAAATAAAGTACTTAGCTACTACATAGGCATTAAGTTTTGCTTCTAGGTGGCGAGAACGAACCCAACATCTGTGCATTGTATACGCAGGATCAATGAGACCAAGTTTCTTTGTTGTCGTCAATCCGACGACCGACTCGCGAAAACACTGCATACTCTAAAGGATGGAACAGAGATACTCAGTGATCTGTCGTTGGGGCAACTAGACACACTCGAAAAGCTTGTAAGTATTGTTGATCCAGGGACCTAGCAGTCCAAAGACCAGAAGCTGTAATTACTCGTCTGGAGGCGTTTAATGCGTTGGTAGGACACTTCCAAAGACGCCACGATCTGGCGTCTGTCATAAAAAAACTTACATCGCGGGGTCACATGAGTTGAGCGCTCAGTTTTTGAGGGCAGGGACCAAGAAATCTCTATCTCAATGAAAAGGCTGAGATGGCCACTGAAATCGACTCCACTTTAGCTGTCTACAAGCAACAACAAAAAAGCGCTCGTTAATGAGTTTTTTACGTGCTGTACCGCTGTGGAAGGGATGCTCCAAACTTGAAGAAGCTAAACCAGCGTATTTTCTGGGGTACGCGGGTATTTGTATCCCCTAATCAGGCGCACTGAGTGCGCTTCCGATTTCATCAATACCTATCACTACAGGCGTACGTCAGCGCACTATGTCCCAAGGTCTGACTGTCGCCGCGACGGCGGCGCCCTCTCTTGAAAGTGTAAGCAGTAAAAGTCCTCACGAAGGGTCTCCAAACAGGTACGGTTTGAATCATGACTTCAGATTTCCAGGACGCAAAGGATGCCGCATTAAGCGCGGAACAAAAATGGGAGTATAGTAGATAGAAGCTTTACGAGCATTTCAGGGGCGATTAACCTCGGCTATGTTGGAGAGAAGCAAATTCTCCGCTGCTGGGGTAGTACATCTCTTGCAGTATCAAACGCTTGCTCCTTGAATGCCCCTTTGCATCACGTTAGGGGCGATTAAGAATTGATCTTCCACGAAAAATTGCATGGCAAAATCTCGCGAGCCGCGAAGGG
>NW_020187475.1:48501-54976 GCF_900000015.1 Plasmopara halstedii | reverse complement strand
GTATACTCTTGGAAGTCAAGCTTCCTCTGTGCAAGGTGCCGTGTGCCCCGTCACACTCGTACTGGTTCTTGTAAAGAACGTAGGGTCGGTGACCTTAGCTTAGCTTCCTCTAAGCAAAGAGCCATGGCAGCCCCGCTGCACGCGATGGCCGATTGGTGGTGAGAACAACAAAGACAAGTCTGACGACGCCCCACTATCCATAGATGGACAAAATTCTGGTCGTGTCTTCTGGTCACTGCTTGGCGTTTTTCAGGCATAGCGACATGTACACGGAGGACACCAAAGTTACGATTGAGTGACTGGAAGAAGGCCAAAAGAGATGCAAGATTTCTAAAGAAGACCTTGCACTTGGAACTTTTTGTGAATGTAATGTCAAATTCAAGCCAAAATGCCATACGTCGAAGTGACTACGCAGAGAACAAGGTTAACTAAGAATTGGTGACGGAGTGCGTCATTTCGGACGGATCCATCGTGTCATGTATATGCAAAAAACAAGGTGGCGGAGCTCTTACAAGATCCTCGATTTTATTTACATCGCCGCCTACCAAGAAAACGCCATTAATTGTCATTACGAGATGGAAGGACGGTCACGTGTCAAATTTGAATACATGAAATAGATTTTTCAATTCACTAACCTGCAGCATTTCATTTCTCTTGACTTTTAGTAGTGATTTATGTGTAAAGTCTGCTACGCAGCAAGATCATTGAGGTACAATTAATTTATGAATAAAGCAAAAAGGAATACAAACATTCACTTCACCGCCTTCTTACAAATATTGTGGGGGAGTCGTTTCCTCCTCCTGTCGCTTAGACATTTTTCTGATAGCCTCCCCACGCTCGATTTCCTCCACCACCTCACTCACTTGAGGTTTTCCTTCGCTCTGCCGAAAATTCTGCAGGGTTTCGTCCACCGTGTAGTCGATCCCAAGGGCTTCGTAAACGCTACGCTCGCAATCCTTGATCCATTTGACCAGCTTCTCGTCTTCAGCTCGACCAAACGGCGTTTTAAGCCACTCAGTTTCAAATTGTTTCAAGCTGCCGCTCGTGCAGAGGGCCTCATGACTGCCCTCGTCTTGTACATTTGAGCGCTGCCACACCATCTTCAGTTTCTTACCATCAATTTCGCGCTCATGCGTGGCCTTGAAGCAACCTGTCGAGTCCTCGTAGCGTCGACGAGTCGTGCCAACACGGTGTCCACTATCATCTACTATGGAAGAGCAAGTGACGGTGTATGAAATATAGGATGGATAAGACTTCGAGCCTTCTACATCAGTCAAGGGGTCCTTTCTGTCAAGAACAGCTTCAGATTCCTCCTCTTCTGGCGGGCTATTTGCACTATACTTAGGCGCCGCAGCTTTCAACGTGTCTTTTGTCACTTCGTTGGTTTTTATAAGTGGCAGATCCGTTATAAATTCATTATCGTCATGATGTAGATTCAGCAGCATGTCTTGCGTGAGAGGCACATCCAGCGGAGAGCGAGGTGAAATAACACGGCGTGTCATCACCTCCATTTCCATTAAAGATTGTTCCAGCGACGTCAATGGATGCCAGAGCGATGGCTGCACTCGATCCCAAATATGAGTGGTTCGACGAATCTGCACTCCGTGTGGACTGTGTTGCGTAAGCGGAATCAATCGCAAGAACGAACGGGCTTGCAACATGGACTATCAATTGCTTCACTGGTGTTTCAAAGGGTGTAACGATGTGCAAAAGAAAATGCGCTGCACTTAAGTGTATGACTCGATATGCCAGTTGAATTTGTAGATGAGAACTAGGGACAAGGGGACATATTCTTGTTCTATACTAATGTCAAATAAGACAGATTCAACGAATCGACAGCCACCCTCGGATGCCGTAATTCAAGTGGGACAGAGTTGTCAGCTGCGCAACCTTTCTCTAAGACTCTCGATTCTTTCTTTGCTATCTCATTTACCATCTGAGAAACAACGGTTAAGCCATCAAATTGTTGCCACAACTCCGGCAAAAGCGTGCCTCTGCTGGATTTTGTGTCGAGCATAAGCTACAAAGGCCCGGCTTGCGTTTCAGCTTACTCGTGGAAGCACTTGTCTCCGTTTTTTTGGTTGGCTTAGTCTCTTCAAATGGACGTTCAATCAAGTAGGAGCCAGGGACATAGCCACGTTTGTTTTGCAATTCTACGAGCCACCAGCCGTCTTCGTCCTGCGTAAATAAAAGAGTTGTCAAGTAACTAAAAGCATCACGAATATGTCGCAGGAACAAACCTTTTGAAGAATAGAGACTTCGTCACCCGGATAAATAGTCAGTTGAGTGTTATCCTGGGCGTCAAACCGATACCCGGCCAAGCCTTTGGACACTGGAGTCATATGATTACTATCAACAGTGAACCATTTGATGAGTAAAACCAGCATCCGTGAAGCTAAAGCATTTCTTACGAGAGATAAGGTTCATCTTGCGCAATTGCTTCATGTTTACACATGGCGCACACAGCCTGGCTTTCGTGCTCAAAAAAACTCTCTGCTGGACAAAAGTTTGCACAATATCAGGACACTTGATTCAATTGACAGCACATATGCATACTATCGGCGTGTGGGGTACCTGATAGGGAAGCACTGCATTGATAGCACACAAAGCAGTCTGGATGATAGAGTTGGTCAAGGGCCTTCACTACTTTCCCTTTGAGTACCTTGTCGCATCGGCTGCACTTTTTGCCGAATCGGGCCTGGTAGCACCCCTGATGAAAGGCCTGATAATTTAGCGACATAAAGGTTAGCTTGCGCGATAAATTAAAAAAATCAAGCATTACCTGATTACTTTTTTCTGCATATCCATCATCTTCGGCGATCACTCGGCTACAATGACTGCATGTAAAGCACTGCACCGAATCAATCAAATATTTTTTTTTGAGATCACGGCGTCAAATTTCAGTTTCAAAATTTTAGAGCACATACCTCATAATGAAAATACTGATTCAAGGCACCGACTGCTTCTCCCTCCAAAATGAGACCGCAACCACCACACAGCTCGCGATCATCCTCGTCTTCTGAGAGTGTCTGTTCATTCCTATCAACAATTCTTTCAGCTGTCGATTGCTGTGCTCTGTTAATCTCTCCGGTTCCTTCTGATATGCCACTAAGATCAGACAAACGATCGTCGCTGTATGACTCGAGGTCTAGCACCTCCGACAATCGCAGCGATTCCCGTTGGCCTGAACCCATGTATCCTGCGTAGTCGCCGTCGCTGAGAATAGACTCGAGATCCGATACTTCGGAGATCCGTCCATTTTGTCCAGAAATATCGATGGGGGTGGCCCCGAGGTCGAACTCGTCTAGGTTTGACGAACTAGATCGAAGGCTATCGCTTCCAGATCGCATTGCAAAAGCAGTGGCGGAAGATTCTATCACTGCCTGTGCTGCCTCCTTGGCTATTCTTTGAGCCTCACGCACATGTCGATTCTTTTCTTCTTCCGCAAAAGCTGCTTTCTTATCTGCAATCGCCTTGGCAGCAGCGCGTTCACGTTCGAGTGCGGCTTCCCTCTCCTCTCGATCTTTTCTCTCCTTCTCAGCTGAGCATTCGCCACAAAACAGAGAGCCGTTTTCCAGCTTGGCCCCGGCTTCCTTCGACTGCTTTTTACATGTAGAACAAATCATGCAAAGCTTGTGGAAAGTGCCTTCTCCTGCACGGTACACTCTACCCAGAATGTCCTTGTCACACACGATGCAATAATTGACCTCCTTAGCACAATCAGCATGGTATGCCTTTGTCTTGATAAGTGTAAAATCCTCAGCTTCCTCAATTGACTCACGGCATCCTTTACACAATAAGCATATTTCGTGAAAAATTTGGTCTCTGCATACTTTAGTGCGACCCAATATAGTCTCTTTGCAAGCATAGCACTTTTTAAGCTTTCGAACTTCACCGGGCTTAAATTCAGTGCCACCGGACTTGGCATCTGCACCACGTGCTGATCTATCGGCTCCATCTGGTGCACACGAGCCTGCAATGGTAAGCGCTGATAGTCCAAGTGGTGAATGGTATTCTACATCAGCATTTGCTCCCTGCTCGCTGCTTCTCGAACTTTGCTGCAATTTCATGAATCGCTGGTTGGAAGCCTCGCGCGCAGCCAAAATCGCAGCATCTGTGATAGGAATTATAGGGTTTTCTATGTGTAGATATGAGCCGGGCACGAGGCCTTTCTCGCCATCCTTGATAACAAACCACCACCCATCGTTGTCCTTGCGGACAACATCAACCTCATCACCCTTAGCCAGCTTGAGCTGAGTACTTGAGTCTTGCGGCACAAAGTTAAAGCGCGCCACTGCCTGTTCTTTGCGAGTTGGTTCCGCCGCCAATGGCTGCACTCTACATGGTACAAAACACAAAGCATACCAATCGCGACACATCAGTCTCAATAAATAATACTATCTTATCTCGTCTTATGCGCACCCCATCACGTTGATACGTGCAGCCGCTGTAAAGGCCGTCGGCAAGGCGGGAACGCACATTGGATCACCTCCGACCGCTTTCCAAGGGTTCTCTTTAGCCGTAACCTACAACAGCCACATAAAGACCTTTATCGTCCATCCCGCTTACAGATTCCAGAGCGAACGCCACGCACTGCCTTCTCGCCGCACTTTCCACATGCATTCACCTCCAAAAAGTCCCCACATCTACTCGAAAAGTCAAGGCGAGTTAAAGTTCAAGCGCAGTGGACGAGAGAGCAATTAAACAGGCTATAGACCTGGGGCAGAAGCTCGGCATGCTCGCTCGCTTTCTCCGCCTGCCGCCGAGTGCGCTACTGAATGCTGCGCAGGTCTTCCTTGCCCAATTTACAACGCCGCGCTCCGTCAATCGTCGACTGCAATTTGCTCAAAGGTTAGGGGGTGTAAAAAAGCGGGCGACATCTTTGCAATCGCGCACGTTGTTTTTTGCAATTGGTTGAAATGATGGTGTGTAATGCTGGCTTGACAATAAACCATAATTGGTCAAAACTGGTATCATATTTTTCTAAATTATTGCTTCAATGGCCATCGTTTGATTGGATCAACATGAAGCTTTCAAGTGCGCTGTGGGACGGCGTGTTGACGCCTGAAGCGCTGCTGCCTGTCGTCGGGCTGGAAATTTGCATTCGGTGCTGCTTGCGCTTTGCTGGTATCGATAAATTAGAAGTTTATGCGTTAGTGTTATCAACAATGATTTCAGCTACCGAGAGTTTATATAAGCTAGGTGTTTGTTTCTTTCGTTATGTTGCAGCTGCTCTGAGGAAGATCTGACCGATGCAATAAACACATTTATTCAAGAAAGGGGTGCACTAAACGCTGTACCGCAGAATGCTGCATGTAGAAATTACTCAACACCAATTTGACGAAAGCAGCTAAAATTTTGCTCACCACTTAATATGCGTTTGCTACCACTAGGCTGCTCATGCTGTGTAGGCGTTTTAAACGATGCTTTTTTCGGGGGTATCTTGGCCAATGTGCAGCGGATGTCAGAAAATTCCGGTTATGATGTCAAGACTTTTTCAATCAGCATCAAGTTGCCTAGCGTCGTCCTACTACGCGAGTACTCGCTGCTACAATTTCTGCGTTTCAATTTCGACCAAATTCCACGTAAGATACCTCTCGATATCAAGGATGTCTTGAAGGTGAGAGTACGCTATACTAATGGATGCTTTCAGCTATATAGTCACCCTCTGTGCTCTTGATTAAAATAGTCTGCTATGGCGCCTTCTATATCGCGGATGCTTAATAATGCCGTGTGCATAAATAAAAGTGAATTTGTTGTGCTAGTCGACATCAAACATGGCGAATCTGCCGATGAAGTACTTCAGATTCCTGCTATCAAGGTATTGTAGCAATGTAGCTTAGTCTTCATTGTTTGCTCATGATGTAGTTGCGCCTTCAAAGACTCAGTTAAAAGGAAATCGAAAGCGCGGTCGTGGACCACCCACGGTGTTTGATGGCTTTGGAGCAGTCTCTCGTGCTTTAGCCGCCCTAGCAATCATGCCCAAGAGCATCATAAGTCCACCTAAGCAACTCATCACTAAACCGGAGGCTGTGGTCAAACTCGAGCGCGGTTCCGTATGCATGCAAGGACGATATGTCAAGTTTCAACGCGGATTAAGCCAGACACCTTGGGTAATAGACGGAGAGCGCATGGGTAGCTCCTCCGTGGAAGAGTGTATAGGAAATATTGCTCTGGCATACTTCCAGGGAGTAAGCTACAAATTTCATACTGCCGGCCGTGAAGATGTGGATGTGCGCATGCTTGGAAGGGGAAGACCATTTATTCTAGAGATTCTGGGTGCGTAGCCGCTCTGCTTTATCAATAAACTTTATTGTGATCAGGCAAACTCTTTTTTTGTAGATGCTAAAAGAGCCTATCTGAATCACGCCGAGTACGAACAGATTCAAAATGCTGTGAACGATGCAAACGATGGCGCTGTCAAAATAATAGATGTCAAGGGCTGCACTAAAGACTGTTTTGTAAAGCTTCAGGC
>NW_020187475.1:42705-48491 GCF_900000015.1 Plasmopara halstedii | reverse complement strand
TTTCCGACAACACGGACTCCCAGAGTCGATTGTCTCTGATAGAGCCCCCCGTTTCACGGAATTTTACTATCTTCAAGGTGCTAGACACCAAGCTGGATATGTCGACAGCGGATCATCTGCATACCAACGGTCAAACCGAAAGGGTGAATTGCGTCATCGCAGACGTTCTTCGCAGTGTCTGCGCTGGGACGCCGAAGCTCCAGAGCGCCATATTGCCACTCGTAGAGTTTGCTCTGAATTATGTAGTGCATTCACTTACCGGCTACACACCGTTCTACGTGTATGAGCTTGTTAATCCTTGCGTCCCGCTGACACCGACATCCCATGGCTCGGGGCTTGGTGAAGGAAGAATAGCCAAACGGCTAGCTGATGTCAGCCTCCTCACTGCCCGTAAAGAATTCGATGACCTCCTGTCTATTAGACTGAGTGTCCTACGACATGTTCGCGATGCGATGGCTGAAAGCCAAGACATGCACAAAGAATATGCAGAAGAAATGTGAAAGACTCTGAGGTGGAAGATCTGTTTTAATCAAATGCTGAAACCTTCCTACACAGTATTTAGTGTCTTTTATACAAAGTTTCATCCACGGTTGATTGAATATTTTAAGGTCGTGACCGAGCGAGGTCTTGCGTATACGCCAAACCATCTGAGAAGGACGCACACCCACCCGGTGTTTTCTGTGGGTTTGCTTAAGCCGTACCAGGATCCGGCTCAGAGAACGCGGAAGCATTGGCGACGGGGCAACACGTAAAGACGCCTGGCCGCCCAGAACCCAGACCAGCAACTGATTCTGAGCACGGAGTGCAACAATTTCCGTTTCCAACGGCCTCAGGTGCTCCACCGTCGCACGAAGTGATGCATTCACCTGATCGATGACTTTTAAGCCGCTCCGACAGAGCGCGATAATTCTCAACGTGAGGCAGTTTGTGCACAAAGTGATCCCAGACTTTGGAGGTCCTCCGCACAGAGGAAGGTGACTTTAGAAACATGCTCGACGGAGTGCCATCGACGACGGACTCTGTCCTCCTAAGCTCGAAGACCATTGCGAGTCACCAGACGGCGTCGTCATAGTCCGCCGCTGACTCTTATCAATGAGAATGGTGGTGTCCCTACCACATGAAACGCCTTGTTGGTCGACGACGACAGGGTCGAGCCCAATAATTTTGCGAAGTGGCGGGGATACCCAAACTCCAAGGGAATTTGAGGTGCCACTTCGTCAATACTATTCAGACGTCGGAGACGCTTATGATTAGAAGCATCATGACGCTTGGCGTCGTCTTGCGTACCGCTCTTCTCGGCCAAAGCCCAGGAAGCCGGAGGGCCATGAGCTGAGCTCAATGTATGATCCTGTGCTTCTGCCGTTGTAGTCGCACCCGTGTAAGAAACCACAGAGCTCACGGGAGCGTGATTGATTATTCCATGTATCGCAGGGCGACGATGCACAGAAAGACGGCATTGCACCTTAAGTTTGGCAAACCTAAATAGGAGATTGCGCTCAACGCACACGTTCACTTCCTTGTGGCTTCGCTGTAAGGAATACAGCAAGGAAAGTGTCCAGTGCCGCAGAACCCATCGCTCAAAGAGCTCTTCATTATCTGCAGCGATTTTACCAGGGCCGAGCACCACCAGGAATAGACCACATTGCGGGTATAGGAGCGCTTTCTCTCTGAGCTAGAAGTCGAGCGCGGTACCAATCCATTGGAACTTTTTTAGGTACCAAAAATCAAAATTGGAGAGCTTTCCGCTGATCAAGCTCAGCTTGTGTAGTGGCCGGGGGGCCGACTATGTAGACTAAAAGGTCGCGTCTTCCACGTCAGTAGCGGGATCGGCCAAGCGAGAGCCGGGAGTGAGGATCGAACGTGGATACAAACACATGAATCCCGCCCGTGGGCCTTCCACGCTGCTCCTGTGCCTCGTCGAGGTGATTGGTAATAATATCACTTACCCGAGAAAGCTGAGATCTCGACGAACGGACTCGGTGTCCGCAAGGTTCGATCAGCGCTCACGCCGCGCCGTTGGGCGCACCTTGTCTTCTCGTCTCCCCGTGCTGGAATGGAAGTATTCGACTCGTAGTTGACTTCCTCCGAATCCTCGACGAACAAATATGTCGCCCGTGGCGGGCGGTGTGTGTGGTGCTCGGTTGCCGACGACTTGGGATGCGCTTTCTGTGAAGGGATGGACCTACTGTACCCCGTGCAGAAGATGACAATCGGCTTTACCAGCGGGCGCCCTCGGAACCGGCTGACTCGGTGTTTTACGTGTCATAGACACAGGGCTCAGACACGCAATCCTCATACGAGGCGACAGTTAAATATGAATTGTGGATATTCACAGTTTTGATAGGGGAGAGTGGCGCGGGTTACACGTACCCCTCTATGAATGGACAGGTCACACAAGATGGTGTGACCGCACATAGGTATGGATTACACAAGTTGGTGTAATCACACAATGGTATGGCTACGCCGTATCAAGAAGCCACTACTAGGCAAAATTGCCAGTAGTAATGCATATTAATTAGGTTATACTATAGAATTAATTATCACTACATCAATTAAGAAAACCTGAGGTTTTAGATATGACGGCTTTGCCGCAACTAAAACAATTAAATACAGCGTCAATTCTGAACGGAAGAGCGTCTTTACCTTGGCAAAGATTTTGAGTACTCTTGGAGGTAGCGGATTGCAACCCGCTAGCTCGTACTTGTTCTAAGTATAGAACGAAAGGTCGGTGACCTAAGTTACGTTTGCTCAAAGCGCAAAGCTACGGCAGCCCCGCTGCAGACAGCGTACCGGTTGAGGCGCTCTCGAAGGTATATATACACCGCGTGTACATATTCATAGCTGGGTAACACCTTCAGGTAAGCTCTCACCCCTTTTGACTTTTGAGGTTGCCACCGCTGGAATTCATTCGAGCCAAGCGATAGACTATCAAACGTGTAGCGTTGTCTGGGGACAAACAATTGGACAGATCGTGTTCCATCATCGTGAAACATATTGTTTGATTACATTTCGACCATCAACCTGCCTACTAGTGCTATCAAGCGGAACGGGTTGCCGCGCATCTTTCTTAAAAGATACAAATTAAAGGATCAATAGTAACAAACGCACAGAGGACGGATTCGTTCGCTTCACCTAAGAGTGAGTCGAGAACCTTACAACTGATTTCGATACCCTAGTTTGCTCTGCTGGTTGATATACCTTATGCTGAGTTACGAAATGATTACATATGAGCACATCAAATCTCGTAATAGCCATCACAAGCACCCGCGACGCTAATAGCGCTCGACAAATGGTATTGACACAGACTAAGTATGACTTTCTTTATGGGAAACTAAAATCCTTTCCATGGATACTAAATTCTCTGCATGGGGTTCTGGGCTGCATTCTCAATTCTTTTTTTTTTGCTACATCCGGGGTTTATACTGAAACGACAGGCTCTATCTCACCGCTACAGGCGCGATTGCAATCTGGTCGACACATCATTCCGATGTTTATCTGCCTGCGCTTCGGCAGCTTTTAAGTGGTGGGTTACCAGTTTTTCAATTCTCAACAAAACCCCGAACAGCGACATTAATCCAATGGAACTGCTTCATCAAGATAGTTTAAATACAACGAAAATACGAATAATTATAACATGATTCGATAATACTTTGTCGTGTATTAGTTCAACACATGCGTAACAAAGGGTTAGCAGACGAGAAGAGTTTCAATGTACAGAGGCGCCTTAAGCCTTATATTATATAGGATCCCACGTAGTGCAGGATGCTCTAAATAAGTGTACTCCGATAGACGAACTATTAGATTGTTATCCGTCAGGGAAGGACATCAACGATTAGGCGAGTCGTCGTTGGGCTTTTCCTCATGGGTATACGTACAGTGGACAAAGATCATATGTTACACCTGTGTGCCTACGTAAAACGTCTTTTAGAAGTTCATACACATGCTAATCTGACACAAACTGAAGGCAGAGTTTTACGTAGTCAGATACTATGCGCGGCAGACAATATTTCTGCAGAGGTATGCTTCGTGCCACTAGTTAAGGTTTCTGACAGTTGGTATCATCACTGAAGATCCTGTCAGCTTGCCGATTTTTTTGTCACCATCTCACTGGCATTATATTGTTATTTGCAGGAAACACACTTTTATGCTGGCCATCACAATTTCACTGTGGCCGTATTTCTTCGATCTCTGTATACTCTATCCCTCTTCACGTGCCAGCCATCACAATCTCGAAACTGGTCTGACGTCCATGCCACCAGCATGATCCTGATCAATTCCAGAACAGTTTAAATGGCACTCTCTCTATACATCCGGATTGGATACACCGGTTCTGAGATAGCTCTTCAAGAACGGCAGCAGCTGCCATAGCAAATCATCCTGCTAATCTCGAGAACAAGGGCCTGATTGTTCATCTAGCCGAGTCTATGTGTAACCTGTTCGCCGCCTAGCAACGAGCCTTGTCATAAATGATGCGACTTTATCAAACATTTGCTTCAGGATGCGGTTAACTAGACCCGTGTATTCAAGGGACTAGAGGGGAAGCTAACATGTGAAAACAAAAAAAATTCCAAATTTTCGTCTAACGATTAATATCCATCTTGTTCATATAATGGATGCATTAAACGGTTCGCATGCGTTTGGAGCCCACGTGAAAGAAATGTCGCGTATTTGTGTCTCCCGGTCGTGAAGAATTATTCTTTATGCGTAGTCTAATTCGAGGAGTAGCAGACGCCCTTGTCTGTAAATAAGATGTGCTTAAATTCATGCGATGGACCGATGTAGGCATGCCGCTCATCGACCATACAAAATCTGACGACTGATATCGTTTAGTGTTATTGAGAAAAATACCATATGCAAAACCAGTTTCTAATCTGTAGGAGCATACGGTATGGAGATCTGGTCTGATCGATTCGTGGGATGGGAGTGCACAACTGACTCTATGAGTGCAAATACATAAAACTAGGCCATACAGTCAGGCCTTGCAATAATTTAATTGATATGCTCATTCTTCATTTTGCAAAGTAGCTCTCAAATCCACCGGTGAAACGATGAAGTTCTCCACAAGCTTAATTCTTGCTGCCACCGCCGTTACTGCCGCTAATGCTGGAAATCCGCAATATTTGCGCCAGCCGGATTCAGAGCCCGTCGACACTAACGACTCCGGCGACTATGATACATCATCAAATTATGCGTCACCTAACAAAAAGGTCGACGATGATCTTTCCGTCGATCTCATGGAGTTATTCGGCAGTGACATTGGCAGTCTTGATGGCAGTGATCTCGAGCTGAATATCATGTCTCTCATTGGAAGCGGCAGTAACCAAGTCCCGCCCCACAAAGTGCTTGAAGCCATTTCTGAAATGGAAGGACTTTTGAATGGTGGTTCGCTCGACGATACGAACGACTACATTCAGTCAGACGGTCTCAAAGACAATACACCCTTTACAAAAGGAATATCGAAAGGGGATCTGAGCTGGTTAAACGATGATGGAAGCCTAGACACGAAAGCCGGAAAGAATGGATTTGTCGACTATTCATCTAAATCATCGTCGTCCGATAATGTCCCAATCGGAAATGCGTACAATGATGCCAAAGCCCCCGACTGGCTCTTGGAAGATGGAAGCACAGACGTTCCACAGGGAAAGAATGGATATAGCGACTTCAACAAAGATTCTACTGGTTCTGATGATGACTCAACTAAATCAGTGGTTTCCACCAAAGTATCAAATGACGATCTTAACTGGCTTGTCGATGATGGTAGTGCCGACGTTCATCTTGGAAAGGGC
>NW_020187475.1:31047-31297 GCF_900000015.1 Plasmopara halstedii | reverse complement strand
CGCGACATCAATGATATCAGAGCAAGTCACGTCAAATAGCTGACAGAACAACAGCTACTATAGACTCCCTCATTCTTCCGCTTATTCGATCCGATGCTGCACGTCTCCCACTGCGGCGCGTGGCAGTTACCACAGCACCTCGACGTCACATTAAGGGTTTTGCTAGCTCGTGCTTTCGCAGCCAAAAGAGGTTATATTGGCGTCTCTCAGGAGGAATTTTTGCAAGGACTCGACTAATTTCAAAAGAGAA
>NW_020187475.1:30833-30963 GCF_900000015.1 Plasmopara halstedii | reverse complement strand
TTACCTGAAGAAGGGGTCGTTAGCTGTTGCATTATGCGACCCGAGTATTGAGCCGATTAAGATTTAGCGCCATGGAACTTTACTCTGTGTGAGAGTGCTATGGCTTTTTCTGATGCGTTATTGGACTTGA
>NW_020187475.1:30607-30823 GCF_900000015.1 Plasmopara halstedii | reverse complement strand
CACCCTCGTAGTTCCGGTCGATATATGAAAAGATCGTCGACAGCATCTTAATGGTATGACTGCACTTGTTAATGCTGAGCAACTCGACGGATCATCGCTTGTTCTCATACTTTCGTTCTGGCGCAGTGAGTAGCTTTCACTAACTGTGGATGGTTCGACATTAGCACCTGTGAGGATTTTTACGGCTTTGGATGATTTGCTTGGTTTTTGGATATA
>NW_020187475.1:30390-30597 GCF_900000015.1 Plasmopara halstedii | reverse complement strand
GGATGCGAAAGATCCTTCAGGATCGACGATCCACTTTGTGCGTTCAAGACCCTCTTCGTGTCCTCCAGGACAACTCCATCCAGAAGTGACGACGTTGGAGTCTTCTGTTTGGTAATTTAATGACCACCACGGCTGGATCGCCAGCCTTCAAGGCACCACCAAAGTTTTCGAAAAACATCTCATCCAGCTCACGAAAAGCATCAAGCG
>NW_020187475.1:30159-30350 GCF_900000015.1 Plasmopara halstedii | reverse complement strand
CGGAAGACAAGGCTGCAAGAGAGAATATCTAACGCTTTTGTGCCGACATTCAAACGAAAAATATGCTAACAATACGAGCTATTCTACACCCGTTTTACATTGTGAACCGGACGCTAATGACATGTTTTTAGGACCACGTATGTACAATCTAGTAACTCTCGTCGTCTTGCGTAGCAAATGGAACTCTTTTG
>NW_020187475.1:18167-18705 GCF_900000015.1 Plasmopara halstedii | reverse complement strand
CTTCCATTTTGGCCACACCAGTGCGGAGGCCTTCCATAAACACGGTCACTGTGACCGCCTCCGGGAGGGAATCTGCTGCCATCCCGGCGATGAGAGTTCGCATCTCTAGGACAACGTCCACCAATTCCCTGTTGCCCTGTCGGGCGGCAAGGAAACGCGATCGCACGCAATACGCCTGATTTGGCGGCGAGAACACTCGTGAGAGCTGCAATGTTTAGCTACGCCAAGTAGGGAAACGCAGCTCAGACCTAAGGACCGCACGTCAGTACCCATACTCGCGCTCGACCACCGAGCTTGGAGACGGCTAGCGCCATGCGCTGTTGCTCGGTTTGGAGCATGGCGGATGCGATGGCCATCTCGACCTCCCTCACCCAGAGCAGGAGATTCTCTCGATCCTTCCTCTCAAAGACCTTTACGCTCACCATGAGCAGCTTGGGTGGGGGGAAGTTCTCCGTCACCGTCATAGACGCAAACGATGCAGACATCTTCTGCTGCAGGTGCTCTAGCAGCGCGTTTTCATAACTCGTAAACGCCTCTG
>NW_020187475.1:6303-18157 GCF_900000015.1 Plasmopara halstedii | reverse complement strand
TCGCTCTTTATTGAAGAA
This sequence comes from Plasmopara halstedii, assembly GCF_900000015.1. Lineage (NCBI taxonomy): Eukaryota > Oomycota > Peronosporomycetes > Peronosporales > Peronosporaceae > Plasmopara > Plasmopara halstedii. Next base: position 18,139 of record NW_020187475.1, on the reverse strand, counting down.
TCAGTGAGGATTAGCACCGTTTTTCAATAAAATGCCGTATCTTCCGTATTTTGTTCCGGTCGCGCTCCGTATTTCGTAGAAATACGGAATATTCCTTATATTCCGTATTTAGAGAGGCCTGCAAATAAATGCAAACATATTATGTGTTGTACATCGACTTACCAAAGCCATAGCAGAATTTCGCACGTAGTAGCCAGTCAGGCCCCTGATGCAGACAGAGCAGCAGCATCAACTTCTCTGAGATTACGCCATCATCTGCTTCAAAGCAGCGAAGCGGTTTCAAGTCCTAGGATTGCCTCAATATAAGCAGTGCGATGGCGAAAATCATACCGCAGATCTGAGATCAGATCCGGACGCACTTCGGAGAAAAACAGCGTGTCGCCGCAAGCAAGAGAGCTTTCGAGAGCCAATCGAAGGAGGATCGACCTCAGCCGGCACTACTAAATTCACAGCGGGTCTTCCACTTCGACGAAGAGAGGCTAGCAGGCCGGCGAGTGCACCTGAGGTGATATATGTATCCGGTGAAGTGGAAGGGACACCCTTAATCGAGATTCCACGAGAGCATGAGGTTTTACTTCGGCCAGATTCCCCTCGCCTCCGTGGTCATTTATAATCAGGCGCACCATTGGCTGTTACCGTTCTTAGAGAACAGGCAGGGTCGCCGATCGCAGCGTGCTTTCCACTAGTGAGGCGCAACCAATCTTGTGGCGAATGACACTTTCGCCCCTTCTAGTACAAAAATACATACCTCATTGTGGAAGCAGTTTTCCCCAGTCGCTGCTGCTGTAGGCACGGACGATATTAACCCTGAAGAGGAAATTCCTAAATTGCTCGATGAGAGACTTTCTTGACCTTGTTTTTCTCTTGGTATTCAGCTCAAAAAAATCAGCACCAGCGTGGAATGCGACTTCAGACGGTTTGTAGCCATAATCGCGACGAGATGATTCGGGCAAGTGTCGGCGTGACGCTTGCGCCTGCTATGAATCAAGCTGGGCTTTACGAGCCAGGCCCAGCTCGTTGGTGAACAGCTGGATATTATCGTGATTTCCACGGCGAAATGTCGCAACAGTTTCCGCCTATGGAAAATCCTCAAGTGCAGCGTGGAGGCTGAGCGCAGTGATGGCGCCCACCTTGAGGCCATATAACATCAGATGAGGATACAGTTGCATGGTCAGGATGTTGAAGTCACTACGACCGTTTTCACCGAGGATACCTAGGAATCTTTACCGATATCTTTTCTGAGTGCGTCGGTCGCGAACCCCGTGCTTTTTAATTGCCTGTTTGGCACTTCGCCTTTTATTGCGCATGAGAGGGGACTTCCGGTGCAGTATGTCTCGAAAAGCAGGCACGGAAAAACGTAGATAATGGAGTAAAAGATTAAGGCGGTGTGAATGCTCGTGGAGCGGACACCATATGAAAACAAATAAGGGCAAATTTCATTGTAGCTCACATCTTACTGATTGTAATTTAGTGTACTGAATTCTTATACATTGGCACAAATTCATCACATACAATTCGGGGGCAATTATACGAAATTTACGTTGCACTTTGGTGTAATTATGAACATTCATGAGTGCCGATAATTCTTTAAGATGATTGAGCTCCAAAAACGAGGGGTTCGTGGCACACATTGGCTGATGCACCGAAGATGTCGCGCGATATTAGAGGACAAGGACCAGGAATCTGCTACTGAAATCTAGGAAGACAATCAAGGGGCAATAGCACTGCCAAAGCGAAGCATGTGAACATCAAGCCACATATCACGAGAGAAAACGTTGAAAACGGGAGTGTCGGAATCAGCTACGTCAACACGAAGAACCAACTTGCGAATATGCTTACCAAGGCATTCGGAGTCAAGAGCTCAACTTTCTACGCGGAAGGCCATTTATCAAGACTAAGCCAGTAAGCGTACACAGCATCAGCAGCGAGTTAGAGTATTATGATAACACCACTCGAAACTTTTAGGGGACAAGCGATCAGATCACAAAGAATTACGTGGATAGCGGTAGTTGTTCATTGGTCTATATAAATCAAAAACATTCAGTAGGCTTAGAGGTAGCACAGCAAAGCGAGCTATATGTTCACTTTGTTTCTACCAACATACCAACAAAATCGCATTCTTGAAACGATCTCCGCGCAAAATTTATGCTACAGTTTCTTCACAAATGTCATGTTTGGGAAGGTCAATGCCAGCTAGTTCCACCCACGTCACCACATCAAGCAGGCTATCCAGTCGTGGACATAACAAATTTGGAATCAATTTCGGCATAACAACTAACTTTAGAGCCGATATGACAAGGACAAAGCCAATAATTCGCCCAAAGAATTTCACTAGAAGCGATGCAGTTTCATCATCATTGCTATCGTAGCAACTGAGAATCTTGCGATCCGGACTGCTCTCCTACAAACTGTCAGCTCGGAGAAACACATGGATGATCGACACTGGCTTATTTGTTACATGACTCACAATTCCAAGCAATATCCTTAAGTAGGGTTTAGAGTACCGTTGGAGGGATCAAAACTAATTCCCGTTCAAGTCATTGCTAAAATTAGCTGAAGGTCACTCACCGCAAAGCACACGAGGAACGACTTTAATTCAAGCCACTCTACCGGACACGTCTATAAATGCTTCACGCTTCTAACTGGAACCACGTTTTGTATGTGCTGCTGTATTTGATTGCTTGAATTATCTCCTATAATTGAATGAGAAAAGTCACCTTCATGTAAGCATGATCGGACAAGAAATTTGTGTTTGCTCTCGTACGTTCAATAAATAAAATACGATACGATAAATGCACAACAGTGCTAAAAGGTCCCAGTTCAATAGCTTTAGATAATTAAGACTCCAGTCATGGAATTAGCTCTACGCATGACTGCCTTGCTCAAAAACTTCGTTCGCTTTCGAGCTCACAGTGCTCTCATTCTGCACTGCTTTTTTGCTTTGCGGCAAAAGTTGTGCATTTATTCAAACCTCTTGGTCATGAGCGCGCTGCTAAACAGAATGAATTTGTGTTCTTCCTGGTTCAATAAATTGAATAAATATCGAACAGCCACCGTAGGCAACCCGGTTTTCTAAATATAAAATGAGTTCAGTGCTTGTATCCATAAGTCGTGTCCAGCGAATAGGATAACTTAGCGAATATACTGATACAGACTGCTGCACAACCTCCAACATAATTGCATAGAACATGCTTTGCGAAATAATTACCGAGTTTGTCGAGAACAATTTATACTCATGGGTGTTCGTGGCTTTTATATGCTGCATCAAAATGGATCAGCACAACGGATGCGATTAATGTAATGTGTAATGAAGATTGATTCAATGATATTGTATCCAGTTCTTCTGCTAAACAGTGAACCAGAAAGACTTAAACCATTGAAGGCCGGTACGAACCAAAAGCATTATCAAGTTCTCTTCTCGTCTCGATTATGTCGTCAATCTGTTCAAGTCAGCGCATGACAAACTCCTTTAGAAATAGTTCTCTGTCAGCCGTGGAGACGCAGCAACTGATACAGCAAAACCGTTTCTGTGATAGCTTCGCAAATCTGATTCAAAACCACAATCCCGCTAGCTAGCAGCTTTACTTTTGCGTCTTTAACACTCTTCGATTCGTTTTGCACACGAGAGGTGTAGATTAAAGAGTAGTGCCACCCTATTTAACCAAGATTGTGCTTCGTGTTGTTCTAGTGATGTTCGTGTTGCTGCTGAAAAGATTGTCTGTCAAAATTGGCTTACTCTCTACATTTTTTGAGTATAAATGCATTACAATACTTTTTATGCGGCCTTAAAGCCCTACTGCTCTTGGCAATAGCTTTTCTATGGAAACTTGACAACTTTAGTTCCGGAGTGGGTAAGTGGTATGCTTTTGCCTTGCGTGGTAAATTTGTGGCTCACTATCAAGCTTCTCCCGATTCCAAATGCGAGTTCTGTATGGTTTTGTCAGGCAATAATTTTCAGTTGCAGGTGTACCCGACTGGCCGCCTTAAATAATTACAGGATACGCAGTTTGACCGCGCTGTCATCCATTCCTTAAAATTATTCTCGAACAAATAAATGGTGCTGTTACTAGTATAGTTTCGGAATGCGAATGCCGATATCAACTAACTGATGGTAAGGCTAAACATGACGTCTCTCATCGTTAACATAGCATATCTTTCAAACAGGTGCTAAGAAACGAATACAATCACCAACAATCTGCTTCAGATCACAACGTAAATATATCAAAAAATCACAGAAGCTGAAAGATATCTTCGTACCGCGAAAACTTGAGGGAATGACTGAAAATGTGCGCTCAGACGTAGCTGTAGACAACAGAGCACCATCCATTTCTTGATTTCACATGCCTTTGCAATCACGTTCGCAGCAAAGCTTTCGCGGCTGCTTTAGTAACCCAGGCTTCATAATATCATACTATTTCGCTGCAAACCTTAGTCATTAGGCGATTGATTGCATCGAACGGAAAGAATGCGGCATGGTCGCACAGTGTCATAATTAACGTTGCGTTAGGTTTGAAACCAAAAAAACTTCTATTTGATGTTGTTTGATACGTGTATGCAGCTAGTCAAGTGTTACCACAAGGTTCGACTTGTGCAAGATAAAGTATCACATGATTAGAACAGTGGCAATTATATTACTTCCAATTGTAGCGTCGAAAGACGAAGCACTTACGAAATCGGCTAGACTAGTACTTTGCCAGTATGTCGTCTGGAATATTATCATGCACTAGGCGACATTAAGTGGCAGCTACATCGGCAGGTAACTTCAAGCGAGCGACAGCAACGACAGAACTTATTGGGCATCTACACCAGACTGAGATAGTATAAACCGGCTGCTTGGCTACAACACAAACAAAAAGTATAGCACAATTGTCACTATCCAGATAGTCACGTAGAGTTTTGACATTTAGTATGTCACTTCCAAAAGCTTTCATCCATAGAAAAGGGCATATGTGCTAATGGGAAGTGAACCAGCAAAATTACTAAGGCGTCCAATTACTCCTTCCTTCATCTCAACCATGCAAAGTGAAAGGTAAAGTCGACACCTGTAGTGTATTAACAATGTTAGGTGAGGTTAATACAAGTACAAAGAGCTACTTATCGTACCAAAATGAGCAAGCTCGTACGTTAATACAAACAACATCAAAGCGAATAATTTTTGTTGAATGCAGATCATTTGGGTCTCCAGCACAAAAGCAACCTGATACAATGGACTGAGCTCAAACTTGCGCTTGAAAATATGACTCATTACGAAAAATGATCCTACTTCCAATAAAGCAAACAGCAAGATGTTCATGACAGAATTTTGGTTCCATTTACCAGCACCACCAGGATAGTAAGCAACATTTGGAAGCAGCTCAAGTATGGACTTGTATAAGACATAGACCATCGGAACAAAGCATTCAATATACTCCACTAAAGCCACATACTCGCAATGAAATAAAAGTTGTAGTCCTTGTAAGACAAGTTTTTCTGATTGTTCACTCATTCTTGTATCGGCATCTCCACATTCTGATGTAGTCTGATTAGCAGTGTCAGTCGATAGCATTGTTGTTACATGTATAGCACTTGGTCCTGATGGTAGCACTGAAGATTGACGAAGAAAACGAAGCATGATCGTGCTTTGGTGACGAACGATTGCTCTGTTAGATTCAGTTTTGTGACAGTACGAACCCGATGCTGCAAGGGTCTGGAGCTGCTGAAATCGATCGTCCGGAAGAGGATGTGGAAGACATGACTCTAATCGCACTCCGTGCAATACGGTAATGTTATTCGCACCTGGATTTCGCGTTACCTCAAGAATCACTGCTGATAAATTTGGCCTTCGTAATGATATATTTAATCGACGAATGCTCGCTGTCGAATATCTACGATCCAGCAATGCCACCAAAATATTTGCGTTAGTCTGAAGCTCGTGGAACTCGAGTAGCGTCTGTCCAATATCTGCAATAATGAAAAGGGCAGATACATAGATGGATGAAGAGCTTGACATGCAAACAGAAATAAAAAGAGAGCCAAAAAGATCAGCCATAAAGCTCACGCTTTGCGAAATCAAATCTTCAAGATCGCGCGTGGCATTGACAATATAATATCTTGCACCGAATTTCCACATTAACAGCATTACGACTGTAAAACCTTGGTATGATGACGGCACCAAATCTTTAAACGCTTTGAATAATGGAAATAAACCCGCAACGGTCACACAAGCAGAAGAATATCGTTGGTAACGCCGAAGATATGGCCAACAAGGAGAGTTTCTTAAAAACGGTGTCTTGCCCAACACGAGCAAGACTGCTATCGAAACATAGAATCCGGACATCATACCTGCGAGAGGTATAACAAAAGGAATAGGAAAACCAATCACGCTGGATGCTGATATCAAAGTTGCCATTAACAGGACAGTAATCAAGGTAACCATGATCAAGCATTGCATGGACGACATCTGCAAGACCGGGACAAATTTTGCAAATTCCAAAACGCCAACCCCACCCAATATAAACATTGTTAGAGTCATACGAATCCAGAATATCCAATTCGCGCTCCACCCTTCTGATACAGGGCGTAGCGGAAGGCAATCCAAAAGAACTGTCACCAGAACAGCAGGCAGCGGTGTCAACACACAAACGACAATCACGCGAGTGAAGGAGGTGGTTTTGCAGTAGTAATCAAAGCTTTCAAGACGCTCAACAGAATATGAGCCTTGACGACCTACTTGGATGCTGTTCCATCGTTGTTCTATGCGAGTAAATATCAACACGTTCGAGCTGTTCATTCTAGAGAGCGTATGACTGATAAGAACAAGCAGCGATTCCTATTTGTGGTAGGCATTACGAAGCCGTTATATCTATTTGGACACATATTTTCCGAAGCCCTCGAAAGATATTTTATGAGCAGTCTTCGAATACAGAGAACGTGTGTGCTCACTCCAGTATACGACTTTAGTGCAATTTTTGTATCTGCCAATAGACTAGAACCATCTGTAGCGGCTTTGATGTAAAAAAGCATCCGAGAAGGAACGTCTTTAAGCGTCAAGTACATCACAGTCGCAAAATCCGTTTCTACCGATCTTGCGTGGTTAGTACGGTACCACGTCATCGTACCAACTAACGGCAATTACTGGTAAGTTTGATGCAAGTTCTACGAACGGTCAAGACATCTATGCCAGAAGTGAGAACAAAGCCTGAACATATCAAGCGGTGATGATACTTGGATTTTGTTATTACCAAATGTTAGGCATGTTGACCATGTACGTGTAGAAATGACTAGTTAGATACACTCACTTCTCCCCTACCAACGCAACTTTAATCAAAATAAACACTTCATGGACGAACTGCCCATGCACTTTCGATTCAGCGGAGGCATTTGGAACTGGCTGGCGCGCTTTTGAAACCAAAACTTTTGATTTCCCGCCGTGTATTTGACAGTAGTAAAGTACAAAGAGCATATGATCGTGGTACCTCATCTTGCTTATTGTTGGTATAAATTTACGTGACTATCTAAACCTCGCGTTTTACCAATGCGACTTCGATAATTTCGAGCACACAAATGTGCGTTTTTTAATATAAGACTTATGGTGCACAGCTGAAGTCAAGTGGGGAAAATCGATGCATAAGTTGACACCGATGTCATCAATGATCTCTCACGATCAATATATGAAGAAAGTGTGTGCGCGAAGTTGCGGATGACGGGTAGCCAACAGGTGACTCGCTCTCGAGACAGGATGAGCAGTCACGCTCTTGCAATAATCAATTTAATTTAGACACTTCGTTTGCGCGGCATCATTATCTCTTCGATATTGTGTATGTTACAGAAAACCTGAATTTGCACTGCAGAAAACTGGATATGGTTCTAGGAACTCAGCTTACTCTTCTGCAAGCCCAAAATTCCAACCCAAATGTTCTCGCTGTGATAACGGCTCCAATCCGTCTGACCCCCTCACCGCGCTGGTGCTTAGCCGTTACACAACTTAAAGTGTGAGCCTGCTACTCACATTTAGAGCAAAACGAGTGCAAGTCGCTCGGTTAGTGCTTTTAGAAACCTTAGGAAGGTGATCAGTTCCCAGAAGTAACTTGCGCCTAGAATTGCAGCGGTTGGGGAAATCCGTGATTAAATTCGAGCACTTCAAGCTGGCGACCAAGTCGGCGAGTATCAGAACACTCGATGAGGGAACACACCGTCTTACCTGTCTTAAGGCTATTAAATTATTCAGGGAAGCGGACATTTGTCTAAAGTGTCGTCTAATGCTTGACTTTGCGTAGTAGAAAGCACTACGGGAACGCCGAGATAACATTTTATCTCTCAAATACTAGCTGATTGCAGCTTCGTTAGCTCTCATGAGACAACTTTTACAGTGACCGACCAAGAATCTGATACAGTGCAAAGTAAGTGCCAACCACTAGTAGCGACAAGCGTCCCTGACGCTTCTCTAATCGAGGTAAAGAACGAGAATGCGCCGCGTCGTATGCGGCCGCGGCACCAGGGCAACCTTGCCGATGTGGAACCTCAAACTCCCATGAGATTTGAAATTAACGATATGCATATCTTCATTAACTACTTGTAACAGTTTTGGTATATCCGCCAGCCTATTGATTATTGTTCATCAAATATTGCCGATGATAGTCTACCCCTCTCTCGCGTTGTGGGAGCATGATTTCTCTCTTCGAGAGAGTCGCGGGGTAGCTGTTCAATGAAGACGAGCAACTTATAAACACTCAAATCTTTTGATGATTGGTTGTTATCTTGACGTTCGCGACGTGCTTTGAGCTTTGCAAGGTTGAGCACGTTATTAAGCAATGCGGAAGTGATTTATCAACGATCGTGAAGTCAGTAAGACATTTTTCATTGAAGACCTCAACAACCTCATCGTGTGTTTCTTAAAACGCATTTGTCGCAAGGACCGGCCTTTATTCGCGATTGTTTGAGCGATTTGGTTAAGTATGCGAGAATGAACACTATGCTTCCGAAAGCGAGCACGTTAGTGCAAGGCAATGATTGCTCGTGGAGCGGTCATATCGCCAAAATAGGTTTGTACGACAGTATGGCCGCCATTAAAGTGTTAAATGTGTAATTGGGCAGGCTTTATAATCTTATGTATCTAAAAATCAATTAAAATTGTTACACTTTGATCAAGTACGACGTAATATTACCTCACGCAAGGTAAGAGGCGCCCGGCTAGTTTATGCATTAGTTTGGTATGGACGCCATTCTCCGTTTTGCTTTTATAAATCTTTCGTTTGTGGAAAGCATATCATTGCATATATTGACGGATAGATGATAATCTAGTGGATTTTCCGAATAAGCGAGCGACTAGAAATTTACCGCGGCACAAGAAATGACTCAATCGTTAGTAGTATCTTTGAATTGCGAGATGCAATATATTAGACCCCGGTTTGACGAATCGTCAATGATGGATGCGCGTCATTCCATAAGACCATTGCTTCGCCGAAATTACGATGACAATTGTTGAAGCTCGTAATTACGAAGACGATTGTTGAAGCTCGTGTTGGAGCTCTCGGTTTCTCGACATACGAAAGTTCAACTAAAACGTTGTCTCATGCACACAGCCGTAGCAATCAATTATCCTCCTTGATGTATTTTTCAGCGTCGGCATCTTATTCCTATGGACAATACCATGAACCACTAAGCCCCTGGGCTGGTTGCTCAATCCGACCAAATGGACGAAATGGGCGCATCGATTTCTCACGCTTGTGGGCATTTCCGACCAATTCTGAGTTTGTCCCACATACAATACCACGAACCATTTAGTCCCTGAGCTGGGTGCTGAATCCGACCAAATGGGCGCATGGATTCCCAAATATCGAACGCTTGTGGGCATTTTCGGCCAATTCTGAGCACCCACCACAATGGCTCTAAGGTTCATGGTGGCGTTTGTGGGAAGAAGTCGCCGAAATCGCAGAATTTATCAAGGAGATTTATTCAAAAGTTGCGGCACGGTGGAAAAATGAGCGTTTTAGTTTAGGGCTGAATCAATACACAGGCTACTTTTCACACCTGTGAGTGGCACACACCCGGGGTATGATCCTCATGGAGGAAATGTTTCACAAGATTTGGGGAAGATCGACTCGGGAGTATCATCCACACACAAAATGCACACTTGAAAATAGGGGAGCTATATAGATACCTAGTTACAGTAGAGGTTCTTGGATCGCTTTCGGTAAGATCGTGTGAGCCCAACCTCTGTGGATTTGTTGACACAAACTCTTAGAACGAAACTTCCTCTTTGCTAAGTGCACTGTAGCTCCGTTCCAGATACACAACAACAACAACAATCAAAGATTTTTTTCTGTCCGTAAATCTAATCAATCAGAAGTATCGTTCGTTTCAGTGTTCTTTTACCGTGCCGACATCGTCATCAAGACTTGCAAAACCGGATGTTGGCTTTGAGTTTCAAAGTGCTGAGATCAAACGACTCTCTCTGATCCAGCTTATACTTGACTGAGACCGATGGACCAATGAGTACTAAACCGATATAATGCCCGATAAGATTTTCCAGCGCTCAGGTGATAGTCTTTCAAATCTCTTCATCCGTGAATCGTAAGTTCTTGGATCATGCAGACGAAGCAGATCATTTTGTCAAAGTCATCGATTTGATATCTGAAGCAAATTGTCATACTTTGATACATACATCAACCAACTTTCTACTAAATATTGGCCTCAAGTCGAACTTCTAATTTAGTAGTTGCCAACCTGATTTCGCAATCAATGCATACTTCAATCAAGAGAAGGAATGATACTGTACGGCTTTAGTAAATTTCTTAACACCGACGAACAATAAATTGTCCGCCAAATGAGCGAGCATTCGTCAGTTCTGCCAGTGCATTAAGTCGACTTGAACTTTATAGACCGCCTGCGTAGTATTGACTCAGCTTATACTTCGGTACGTCATAGGCTCTTCATTCACCTCAGATCAGCTTGGTGCTAGCCTCGTATTTCAAGCATAATAATGGATGATAACAAAGCTAAAGATTGTCTTAAAGTATTATTCTTCCAAACTGGATCTTCCAAAATGCAGAAGCCGCAACCAAATCTGTTTGCTGTTGAGGGGCGAGTTAGGCTCTTCCGTACCGGGATCAGTTATACTACATCTCTTTTGCCAAAAAATCACCATTAGTCTTCCTTATGTTGAGATAATTCGATACGGCGTCTGCTTCGCGTCTGTCTGTTCGTCGTCATTTTTCTCGTCCTAACGCAAACACAGCCACGCTTCACCAGCGACTATTACGACGCCTCATGCACGGTGCAAAATCTAGAGTCATCAAGGTTATATTTTCTACCTAATTTTCATGATTCAAAAACACATGGAGTTTTTAAACCGTATGTCTATTTAGAGTTGGCGCTTGATCATTGCAAAGATCACTGCAGTAAAACCTGTCTAAATTAAACATATTGGGACTGGTGGACAGTGTTTAATTTAGAAAGGGTTTTAAATAAAAAAGGGTAACATACTTATCAATTCAGGTATGGTGGTCAACATGGGTCCATATGTTCTGTTCAATTTAGAAAGGGTTTTACATTAAACAGGTTTAGTTTAGACAGGTTCTACTGTAGCAGATAATAAATGCGGTTTTAGATCGAATGTAATGTATGTTAGAATAGCTCAAAATAAAGGCAGTATAACAGCTGAACTATAATAGATATTTTTATAATAAACAATTCTGATGGATACTCTTGGTCGATATGAGGCAAAGTTCATGTTAATAACGTGATTCACAGACGGTGCTACGATAGTCAAGTGTGGCACTAAAGTTCGGCTCTTACAAAATAACAAGAGTACCTTGAGTATCAATCCAATCGATCCGTCTATTGTGCACAAAGTTGG
>NW_020187475.1:5368-6293 GCF_900000015.1 Plasmopara halstedii | reverse complement strand
GTTTGGGTGCAGTCACACCATGCACATCTCGTGTGACACACACCCCTGTTACCAGGGTCCGTGTAACCACGTTACACTCTCCCCATTAAGATTGAGAACATTTACATTTCCAATCGATTATTGCCTCAACGAGGATAGCGTGTCCGCTAGACACTGCAACTTGGTTCGTTGGAATAAAATGACCTCCGTGCTCAATGAACCCTGTGTCAACGACACTGAAGTCACCAAGTCTCGCTGGTTCTAACAGCGAACACGGGCAGAGCCCAATTTTGTCTCCCGCACGCGGTGAAATGTCGGACAGTGCGCCCGTGGCACCGAGGATGTACATCCTAGGCTTGATGAGCACGAGCGTCGCGCTTTGCGCACGCTATCAATGACGAATGACCTCGTTGAGGATGTGGAGGTGGTCGACTACGAGTCTGACACTCCTTTTCCCGCATGGGATGACGAGGAAGGCGAGCTGCGCTAGCAGCGTAATACGATCCCTGCTCGTGCCTTGCGGACCCCATGTCCGTTCCATGACTTCTCGTCAACCGAGGAATGTGGTGTAATCACCAATGACGTCAACGGGGCACAGAGACGGCAACTGGAAGCTGCCCGTAAGGTGGCTCTGAAGCGCGCCCATCCACGGCCGGTCATTGACCCTCATGTGGAACTCGATCGTCACGTGTCCACATCATCGGACCCCCGGCCAGAACAAAAGATGAGTTTGTCAAACGGAAAGCTCTTCGAGCTCGTTTTTTGGTTCCGCAAGAATTTCCGTTGGAATCTTATCGCACTCGTCTGAGTGCTCAACGAGGTGGCTCTCGTGTACCCGCCATGCGGACAATATCTGTAGTGCTCACCCCTGGCGAAAGCGCAACAGATGACGAATCGCACTTTGAGCGATGGGTGCAACGGCACCGGAAGCTTCCCTCACTGTATT
>NW_020187475.1:2610-5358 GCF_900000015.1 Plasmopara halstedii | reverse complement strand
GACGATGTAACATAATCAATGAAGTCCGTCCACTAGCGTACGCTGATAGAAATATCGCGCGAGTTAGCGAAATCCTAATGTGAATTCTTCGGGTCACTTTGAACGACGGACCACCAGAGTGATTGTAGTTATTAAAATTCAGTGTACGTAAAGCTCCTAAACCTGATCTGAACCGGTTCCATGTCGCCGAACCGACGTAGCACCAACAATTATGATAATGGTAGGTTATATACACCATGCGGGACCGAGTTCCCAAGTTCCACAACACTGTCTCTCTATATCTTCTTTCTCTTCTACCCCCTACCCCCCTCTATAAATTTTAAAAAATATATATGTAAAGGTATAGGCCCTCGGAACCCGGACACTAACGGAAAATGTCAATGTAACCACAACCCTTCTAGTTAATAAAATTTGGTTCCGAAAATTTTGGAACCCGAGTTCCCACAACTCATCAAATAATTGCAATTCACTATTAAATTAAAGCACCACAGCAGCTCTAGTAAGTACGACATCATTTTGGAACTGGTTCGGAACGCGGTTTTGGAACCCCGGAACTTGATGAGTAAGGAGTTTAATCATTCAACTTCCTCCAGCGTTGCGAGCGCAACTTCAGCCGTCAACTCTGGCGTATCTGCTGCCGATAAAAGCATCGCTTGCATAGTCTCCAGATCGTCGGATAACTCGAAGGGAAGCTCCCCATCAGCTGACCAAGCTGACACAAGTCGTGCTGAAATCGTAATTTGTGACCCTGATACCGATGTTTCCACCGAATAGTCGTTGTGTTGAGTTGGCGTGACTCATCCATGTCGATCAACACCCAATAACTGAATCCAGAGGTCGGCACCAGCACAATGTTACGCCAACGAATATCACCGTGGCAGTACCCGCACCCGTGCCAATACTTCAACGCTGTCAGCATATGTCGCAACCACTCGCTCAGCTCGTCGATTGTTGGAAGTCGCAGATAACCAATCGGAGACAGTTCCACTACCAAACGGCCGTCTCGCTTCACCGACAACTTTTCCACGGTCTGCAAATGCGTCACGGGGCTGCTTTCATCTAATCCTTGCAGAGTCTCGTATACGCTTTTAAGTCGCTCAACGTCCATTTCACCACTGCTCTGTGTACGTCGGATCGTCCGTTCGATAAAAACATCCAGCAGCACGATCTTCCGCTTCTCGTTTTCATCGGGTACGAATGGCTCGAGATCACACGCATACGATCGCTTCGTTAACTTGGCCATCTGGTGGAGCAAGAACGCCAAATTGTAAAACACCTTCAGCGCACCGACTTTATCCTCGAAGACGCTGAAGTCGAGTATCACACTTGCGCGACACGGTCCGTCGGATCTTTTGATTGCCACCACTTGTAGATCACTCCCGGAAGTAGCGTATCCCAAGATGTAAGGGAGATCTCCATAAAGCATCACATTCCATCGGCGCATCTTGATCGTCAATTCCGCTCGTGCCTTGGCTATTGGCTCCAAAGAACTCTTTTCTTCTCCACGCATCAAGACGAGTCCCTTGTATTGGAGGATATAGTCCGGTCGCTTTCGTAGACTGGTAGTTTCTGTTTTATCGGCGAAATTTCTGTGTTCTCGAACCAAAAAGCCCTTCTCGTGCCAAAGGGAAATCGGAATCGAGAGTAATGCATCATAGTAGAACTGCCAAGAGTACTCGGATGCTGTTGCTTCAGGTCGACGAAACACACTCAACGCTAAGAAATGGTCAGAAAACACCAACGAGCCAACAGTGCGGCTCAAAAACGCGATACTTTACGCGAAGTATCAGCCAGCAGTTGCTGAACCAGTGATTGACGAACCAGTGATTGCTGAACCTGTAGTTGCTGAGCCAATGATGACCAAGTCTATTGAAGAAATTTATGGTGAGCATTGCATTCAGCACACCAAATCTGTTGATAAATACGATGAACCCAAGTTGGGAGAACTATCGTATTGTCACCAAGTGATTGGATCAAGTCGAAGATGCACACAGTTGGTGATTCCATCGACTACAAGCACAATGATCATGTCACACCTGACTTTGGCAACGGCGGATACACGTATCTTTTGCAATATCAATTCAATGAACTGGATGAATCGGAGATGCTTGATAACTTCTTCTTTAAGTCCAGTGAAGACCGTGAATCATTTGAGCAAGCGAACGTTGAATGCGGTGTGGAATACTTCCTCGCAACTAAATCCTACGATGAGCGATTGTATCAATTGTGCATGATGATTCGAGGCGATTGGTTCTGCAACAACCAAAACGTGTGGAATCTCGCTGGATTCTTTGCTCGTCAACCTCATTCTGATTGGTATTTGATGCGCAAGACCTGTTCGATGGTTTGATTCCAAGTATAATCCATCACTGAACGAAGGCAAACTGAAAGGGATTGCTGCTGGTTGTGATTCTGCTGCATACAAGCAATGGAAGGATGACTATGAAGTCAATGAGCCAAGGAAAACATCCACTTTGAAGACATTTATGCTTTCTACACTTGATCAGGATTTCGAATTGACATTCAAGTCTGAGCGAAAGTTGGCAACACTAACTCAGCTGGTGGAATTGACTGGTCGGACAATTGATGACATGCGTTCAGCCATGGTTGATACATCATTTGAGATCGATGAGCTTGAGTATTGGGCCGAAAAGTATCTAGTGATCGAGAACAAGCCTCAATCGCGACTTTGATTTAAATTTCAGTACTTTCGAGAAGATGTTGAAAACTACCAGCTTCGAGTATCTA
>NW_020187475.1:2523-2600 GCF_900000015.1 Plasmopara halstedii | reverse complement strand
ACAGCTTGACCTGGTTCAGCTGTACTGTGACGGCTCTGGGGCCAAGCTTAATTTGACTTAATGTGTGCTTATGCCTG
>NW_020187475.1:1988-2513 GCF_900000015.1 Plasmopara halstedii | reverse complement strand
CATGGCACCATATCTTGGTGTGCGTAAGGGCGAACGCATATGTGTTGTACCACGGATATCTCGGTCTAAACTACTGTTGCTAGTATGGAAGACCTCGACACCCATCAAGCCCCATTCGATCCAGCTGCACGACGAGCGAGCCACGATAACCGACATTAACGTGTTCGTGAGCCAGTCCAAGCGCTTACGTCGGTTGCTGCTTCCAGTTTACGAAGATTCGCAGTTCTGACTCAGCTTTCGTTTGCTGCCGGTGCGCTCAAGTTTCTCGTTCTTGCGCATTGCACACCCAGGCATCATCTACTACGTACAGCGGGTGCAACGCGGTAGAGACTGAGCGGCATTTGTTCTTTGACTGAGTCTTAGCAGCAGGGCTATGGACTGTCCTATTTGTGACTGGTCTGCATTCTTCGTCACCAGCCCAAAGTGGCTCGATATTGCTCTTGGTCGCCGACCATCCATTAAACACGTTTGGTTGGATCATGCCGCTGTGGTGGAGGATCTATGGCAAATTACACGGTGCATTAC
>NW_020187475.1:1562-1680 GCF_900000015.1 Plasmopara halstedii | reverse complement strand
GTGGCACTACACCGTGCACGTGCCAATTCCACAACGTGTCGTTAGACAGTGGCAATCCGCACTCAATCGCTTTGTGCTCGCACGCCGCTTCGAACGCAACGCAAAGCACATCCAATTA
>NW_020187475.1:766-1552 GCF_900000015.1 Plasmopara halstedii | reverse complement strand
GCGCATTTATGCGAGCCAACACATCCCTTTTTGCTGCGCGCCGATTATAGTAGTCTCATTACTACGTTTTCCCCGATCCAGCGTATTTGTAACCATTCTAGGGTTCATTACACATTAAACAAACGATTGAGAGTCCCAAAAAAACAGGCACCCTCTATACCTGATGTCACTTTTGACGGGTATATAAAGTATCAAGGATGGAGCCGCATGTCTACGTATCAAGTTTGAAAAGTTATTTAATCATGCAGTTGGATCTATTTGGAGGGGAATAAAGTCTGGCAGGTGATTTTGCGCCCCCATATATTTTTTCTCATTCTTCAATTTGCCGCCAACTCCCCAAGCCAAGAAAATCTAGCATAAATGGACAGCCAAAGCTAACGGATCAGCCCCAGCAGCGGGGCCTCCCCCGGACAACCCCCCAACCAAGGCGACGGGTCGGGGATCTTGACTAGACGGTCGTCGTCGGCGCCCGTAAGGGTGACGGGCGGCCTGAGCCCGATTTCCGACCTTGCCGTTGCGGTTGAGGGGCCTAGGGTTGAGGCCCAACGCTGGGATAACGTGGCCAAGACGACTACGATTCCCCAGACAAGCACCCAGCGTGTGGCCTCCCCCGAGGAACCCCGTAATCAAGACGACAGGTTGGAAATCTTGACTAGACGGTCGTCGTCTGCGCCCGAAAGGGTGACGGGCGGCCTGAACCCGATTTCAGATCTGGACGTTGCGGTTGAGGACCCCAGGGTTGAGGTCCAACACAGGAATAACATGGCCAAGGATAATGCTCAGGCT
>NW_020187475.1:0-263 GCF_900000015.1 Plasmopara halstedii | reverse complement strand
TTTCCGAACGCAGGACGTTGGCGTCGAGTGCGGAGACTTCGACTCTCGCACCATGCCTGCCTTCGCCTTAGCAGCGAAGAAAGCATCAATGACCTCGCACTGCTCGCGAGGCAGAGGCCATTGTCTCGTGACACAATACTTTGTGCCGGGCACGAGATCAATCTCGTGCCCAACTCCTCGGTCAGGTGGGAGTTGAGACGGTGGTTCCTTGGACACCACGTCCTCAAACTCCTTCACCAAAGGATACACCGGATCCTTGGGGT
>NW_020187474.1:0-338 GCF_900000015.1 Plasmopara halstedii | reverse complement strand
GCGCTGAATCGTTTGCCAATCTCCTTCTGCAAAATATGTCGGTGCTCATTTACCAAGCAAGCTTATTCGATCGCGCCATCATTGCCGAAAATGCAGCTATTCAGTCTGTGGTGAGCATTCTGGTAGAAGATTGCATGTACCGCCGGACACGAATGAAGTTCGTGTTTGTGATGATTGTTTTACGTTGTACCAGTCAGAGCACGCAGAGGAGGAAGAGGAGAAGAGTAGTTCTCCTCAGCATCGACAGTAGTCAAGAGATACTTTAGATAATAAAAATCAAATGAGTCACCACCTTCCACTCAATGACAGCCAACTACAGTAACTCTAGATATAAGAGT
>NW_020187473.1:0-465 GCF_900000015.1 Plasmopara halstedii | reverse complement strand
TATATATATTTAGGAAAATCTATACATTTAAAATTGGGCGGCTTTGCCGCAGATAAAAATAAATAAGTCAGTCTTAAGTTTAAACGGCAGAGTTACTTAGCCTTGGGTTAAGGCTGTAATTACTCGTGGAGTAAGTGGATTGAGATCCGCTAAACCCGTACTTGTTCTATGTACAGAACGAATAGTCGGTGACCTAACTTACGCTTCCTTTAAGCGCAAAGCTACGTAGTCAATCTACATCTGAGTCATTTAGACTGATCTTCTGTGAGGATAGAACAATTTTTCTCTTTGCCCCAGGGCATGCAGGACGGGCTTAAAAAGCTGATGTTCTTGCTTGGCCCTGAGAGCGTGCAACACCTTGCTGCACAAGGCCCCGAGGCAATCGGTGCGCGTCTAGAGGCGTTTTTAAATTACGAAAACGCGCTGCTAGAGCACCTGCAGCAGAAGATGTCTGCATCATTTGCG
>NW_020187472.1:0-556 GCF_900000015.1 Plasmopara halstedii | reverse complement strand
TGTCAGCCAAACAAAGCCAACTTTTTTTAACCAAAATTCATCAAACTCACCAGGAACATTAAGCACTGCATCAGAGAACTGATAGACAACGGCCCTGCGTCCGTTTGGAACATAACATGCATTTGCTTTTCTTACTTTTAAGTCCCGCCACTGTTCGCACTCAACATGATTTGCCAGCTCTACACTTTCACCAAACTGCCCACCTCCTTCGACTACTTAAATGCTCGTTTGTTCATGCTAGATCTAGTTGCTACGCCAAGACAAAAGTGGATCCGACAACAACAATCGCTTCTTCGCTGCTGTTGACCATGTTCTTGACTCGACAGGTATTATTCAAACTTTTTGCCTTCAAATTCGTTAAGTTCTTTGTGCTAAAGTTTCTGCCTTGCTTGTAGCTGGCATTCATTTACTTCGCTGCTTTGTCTGACTTGTGGAATTCAGTTTCAAACTTACTCACCGAAGTGAATATTTTTCTCACAAAAGTCTTTGCTTCATTGCTGCGAAAGTCCAGGTCTTAACGAGGTCTCATGATTAGGCGTGATGTATTCAATGCTTT
>NW_020187471.1:0-305 GCF_900000015.1 Plasmopara halstedii | reverse complement strand
GTACCCGCAATGCAGACAATACCTGTAGTGCTCACCCCTGGCGAAAGCGCTACAGATGACGAAGCGCTCTTTGAGCAATGGGTGCAACGGCACCGATTACTTTCCTCACTGTATAACCTACAAAGAAGCTACAAGGAAGTGGACGTGCGTGTGGAGCGACACCTCCGATTTGAGTTTGCCAAACTTAGGGTTAGGGCACGCCGTCAACTTCCTTCGGATTGTCGCCCTGCAACTATGAATTAACCCTTAACGCTCCCGCGAGCTCTGTGTCTGCGACCGCAAGAGCTCAGGGCCACTGCTTGAGC
>NW_020187470.1:0-682 GCF_900000015.1 Plasmopara halstedii | reverse complement strand
CCGGTCGACGAATACCACGACACCCGTGTTGCCCGCCAAATCTTTCGGCAGGCCAAACTCATGGACTGCCAAGACCCAGTAAGTACCAATAAGCTGGCCAGCGGCGCAGCCGCATTTGGAGAGGGTTTCACCCGTTGACACGTCTCACACGTGCGCACATAGGTGCTCGTCCATTCGTACAGCTTTGGCCACCAATAGTGGTGACTCACAGAGTTGTACCTTTTCTCACGATCGAGATGACCACTGAGTGGCGTGTCGTGAGCCTCATAGAGGATGCGATACTTCAAATCCTCTAATGAGGATCCGCAATCGTGGTGTATCCGTTGAATTGGTGCTATAATATAGCAAGCCGTTATCCAACGAGTATCGGTGCAATCATGCACGCAGTCTTGGTGACAATTTCTTTTCCGAGACTCCAAACTTCTTGCTCCCGAGAGCCCGTAGCACCGCTACACACATCCCATCACCCGCATACGCGGTGCGGATCATTCCGTCACAGACGACGTTATGGTTTTAACATGAGCAAGCTTATAGTCTGGTCTGCGTGACAACGCATCAGCCAAAGCATTCAGCTTTCCCGGCTTATACTTCACCTCGAAGTTATATTCCGCAAGGAAGGAAAGCCATCTAGCCATCCTCTGCGAGAGGTGGGGCGACTGAGTTGCAGTGCGTAGTGACGCAT
>NW_020187469.1:0-316 GCF_900000015.1 Plasmopara halstedii | reverse complement strand
GGCATCGTCCATCAAGCCACGGTCCCATATTCACCCCAACAAAACGGACTTGCGGAACTGATGAACCGCACGTTGACCGAACGCGCAAGGTCAATTCTCAACTACATGCAAGTGGACAAGAAATGTTGGGCTGAAGCATTCAGCACGGCAGTTTACGTCACTAACCGAGTTTCGTGTGCTGCTCACCCAAGATCAACACCATTCGAAAAATGTTTTGGAAGTAAACCCGATCTCTCCAACATGCGCGTTTTCGCTGCTCAAGGATTTGCACACGTCGACAGAACAAAGCGAACCAAGCTCGACAAGAAGGCATTTC
>NW_020187468.1:0-332 GCF_900000015.1 Plasmopara halstedii | reverse complement strand
AAGGGCCAAGACGCCAGCGCGAGCGAATATAAAGACTGAATTTTAATGCTAATGGGGTACTAGAGGAAAGCCCACCTACTTGGTCCATGTATCAGCCATGTTTTTAATTTTTGACCAGACACCTTTTCCAATGCTTCCCACAAATCCTCAGTTACCGTATTCTGATGATTAAATTTTAGAAGATAGTTGTGTACAGAACGGTAGAATATCCAAGATATTCGTACAACATCCGCACGATGCTAGGATTGTGATACGAAAATGCGTTAAAGATTTGATCTGCTTCATCCGGATGATGTACAACTACTTCAATCGGATGAGATGAAATCATTGCA
>NW_020187467.1:0-738 GCF_900000015.1 Plasmopara halstedii | reverse complement strand
TGCGAACTCTCATTGCCGGGATGGCAGCAGATCCTCTCCCGGAGGCGGTCACAGTGACTGTGTTTCTGGAAGGCCTCCGCACTGGCGTGGCCAGAATGGAAGTCTTCCATGTGCATCCATCTTCGTTTGAAGAGTCGGTAATGTGGCATTGAATGCCGTATTCAATTTCAAGGCGGCACGACTTGGCTGGAATGTACACTCCAACAGCACGTCGAGTGGGCCTATGCCCATGGATCTCAACTATGCTGGGGACGAGGGAGCAGAGCTTCGAGCTGCCGGATAGCATACACATATTCGACGATGTTTTGTCTGTGGAGACACCCGTCACCTTCGGAACGGTTGCCCCCTGCGCAAGGCGTGTCAAGGTTCTTCAAACTATCGCTCCAATTACTACCAGTCTGGTTCGTTGCGGGGAAACGACAACACCCAGTAGGCGCGGGGTGCCCTACTGGGGAAGAACTGATTCTTGTTGAGCCTCAGGGAGGCATAGTCCAACAGGGCCCAGCCCCGGAGAGCTCCGTGCCCTTGAACACGGAACGTGTATGCAAGTTGGGCTTGCTAGTCGTGGAGGTGACCGTAATGGGCTTCGAGAAGCCATGGAAAATCCATATCGATTCCGGGGCGTCAGGCAATAATGCTCTACGCTCCACGATGGAAGGAAGGCAGCTGTATGCTGAGGCGCTGAAAGCGCGGTAGGGTGACATCGTCACTGTTCGCCTAGCGACGGGGACACGTGTC
>NW_020187466.1:0-312 GCF_900000015.1 Plasmopara halstedii | reverse complement strand
TAACACTGTCGACCTTGATTCTTCTAAAGCCGAGACAATTGTGCTTCCACATAAGCTACGTTTGCACGCGTCAAAAATACATTACGGGCTCGACTTGACATCTGCTTATTCACGACCCAATTCCAACAATGTGTCTTCAACAGGTTAGGACAAATTTTACATGGACACCTCGCTTAGCAACGCTTGAAAGCGTTACACCGTATCCCCGGAAATCTTAAACCATGCACACATCCGTTGCGGTTACGGTCTGTTATGATAACTTTGATTATTCTATGCTCATTCATTTCGAAAGAAATCTACGCTGTTTCACCT
>NW_020187465.1:0-711 GCF_900000015.1 Plasmopara halstedii | reverse complement strand
ATAATGACCACCTCGGATATATCGCCTGCCTTAAAGGCACCGCCAAACTCTTCAACGAACATCATGTCCAGCTCACGAAGAGCATCCACAGCAGGAATAGCCTCGAGGGTGACGTTGCCGTCTTCTTCCCTCGTCTTACCGTTCACGAGGGTGCATAGAAATGCGCGTTTCGTCTACAACCTGGGTATGTTCGGCGTCCTACAGATAACATACGGCATTGCCGTCGCCTTTCCACAGAGGCCTACGTCTCATCGAGATTGGTGGGAGCACGTACTCGTGCCGTCCAGTGTCCCATATCCTGCTCCATCGGGGCCATGATGTTATTAACAACATTCGACGAAGAGCTGCTATTTCCACAAACTTTGTCCTGTGAATAACGGGACGCTCCGCGTGCATCATAAAAGGCTTGCCTGGGATGTCTCGGTCCTCTCCCGAACATGGCACCCGTGGTATGCAGCAACTGCTTCGAACTGTGAGCTGTGTTCAGTGGATTACGTGCTACTCCACGAGCATCACAGAAGGCTCATCATTGATACCTCGGAACTCGTCTGACCATGCCACACTTGGCGTGCAGCGACTGCTCCTATACCTTGAGTAGTGCTCGGTGGATTACGTACCACTACACGTTCAGTCCACGAGCCACGCGCGGGACTCTTGTCCATAAAACCTTCGGTGTTCAACAACTCGGATACTCCGATATACAGCACATTG
>NW_020187464.1:0-428 GCF_900000015.1 Plasmopara halstedii | reverse complement strand
AAAAAAAAATAAAACTAATTAAGAAAATAATAGGTAAATAACCAAAATTTTCATTTAATTTATTTTTGTCAATTAAAATATTAACATCTAACATCATAATAACGAACAAGAATAATACTGTAATTGCACCAATATAAATAATAATTAACATTACTGCTAAAAATTCAACTTCTGAAATTAATAATAATCCCGTTGAATTAACAAAAACTAATATTAAAAAAAATGCAGAGTATATTGTATTTGTAGAATATATTACAAATATAGCTGAAGTTAAAGCTATAATTGAAAAAGTATAAAAAAAAATTGTTTCAAAATTCATAAAAAATAGTTTTTTAATAATTTTTATTATTTTTATTTAATTAATAAAAAAATAAATAAAAATAATAAAATAGGAAGAATGTTAAAATAAAAAATTATAGAAAAAAAAA
>NW_020187463.1:0-421 GCF_900000015.1 Plasmopara halstedii | reverse complement strand
GAATGAGGCACTGGACAAATTAGATGAAATGCAATCGATGCTGAAGATCGCTACTTTGCCGAGTAAGTTATAAAAGCTTGATGGCAGATATTGTTCTTAGCAAAATTGTTTATGCGGTTTAATTTTGCAAATTTTGATTTATTTCTCTTGTGCGCAGATTCATATCCAATCCTAGACAGAATATCATGCAACATCTCAAGTGGTAGCCCTTGGACACCTTGACATGTGGATCTTTCATACTTATCCTTGTCAACAAGTGTCAACGAAATTTGGCAAGAAGTGTACGTTACCAGCTAGTTCATACTGACAGTAAATGTTTTGCCCTTCTCGCTCCGATCGTAATGGGAAATATGTTAGTTTTAGGTGATCAAACTTGGAGCGGAAGTCGCTACATCAGCTCCTTGATCTGAACACCTTTTTT
>NW_020187462.1:0-340 GCF_900000015.1 Plasmopara halstedii | reverse complement strand
TGCTGTTGATAGCGACAGGCTTATTGAACACATAAGTGTTAGCGAGATTCGGATAGAAGTAGCGAGTGTCATCAGGATCAGTCTTGCTCACAAGTTCGTACCCGAGAGCAACATTTACCTTGAACGCACTTGCCTGAGTCGAAAGAACGTTCTCGAGCTTATCGTAGAAATCAGTAGCCTCAACACCCTCATATAGGTGTGATTCCATGTGATTACCATTGTAAAAACGGTACTTAGGATCAGCCTTGTAGTCAGGCGACAAGTGTTTCTCAAGGGTTTCAGTCGAAACATTGTACTGCTTAGCTACCAATCTCTGGTTGATTGGGCGCGAAACGTTGCT
>NW_020187461.1:824-978 GCF_900000015.1 Plasmopara halstedii | reverse complement strand
TCGGAAGCCGAACGGCAAGTGGTGTATCGTTCATGCTTACAATAAGCTCAACGCTGCCGCCATTCCGGCACAGACGCCGATTCCTTGAAAGGATATTCTTCAGAGCAACATGGTGGGATGTACGAAGTACAGTGCCCTCGACTTGGTCGATGGA
>NW_020187461.1:0-342 GCF_900000015.1 Plasmopara halstedii | reverse complement strand
TGCACCAGCAACATTCAATCGTCTTGTGACGCAGTTGTTCAGGCCCCACAGGGCGTATACACAGACATATTTTGACGACATTTTCGATCATAGTCGTGCGGAGCACGAGAACCACATCGTCCATTTAAAAGCAGTGCTCGAGTGCATGTGCACGAACAAACTGTACGCCAATGCAGACAGGAGCATTTTTGGCGCGGAATATATTATTTGCAGAATATAACTTCGGGGTGAAGTATAAGGCGGGGATGTAAAATGCTTTGGCTGATGCGTTGTCACTCAGACCTGACTATGAGCTTGCTCATGTTACAACTGTAACGTCGTCTGTGACGGATTTGATCCGCA
>NW_020187460.1:0-397 GCF_900000015.1 Plasmopara halstedii | reverse complement strand
AGGTCTTGGCTTTCAGCCATCGCATCGCGAACGTGTCGTAGGGCACTCAGTCTGGTAGACTAGAAGTCATCAACTTCTTTACGGATGGCGAGGGGGCAGACATCAGCTAGCCGTTCGGCTATTCCCCCCCACCAAGTCCTGAGCCATGGGACGGCGGCGTCAGCGGAACGCGAGGATGGACCAGCCCGTTTGGGTAGAACGGAGTGTAGCCAATAGACGAATGCACTGCATTGTTTTGTGCAAACTCGACGAGTGACAACATGGCGCTCCAGCGCCTCAGTGTCCCAGCGCAGACGCTGCAAAGAACGTCCTCGATGACGCGATTCACACTTTCGGTTTGACCATCGATCTGCGGATGATCCGCTGTCGACATATCCAACTTGGTGCCGAGCACCTT
>NW_020187459.1:0-467 GCF_900000015.1 Plasmopara halstedii | reverse complement strand
AGCCGAGCAGGTGGACCCTGAACTTGACAAGTGCATACTTCATCGCAAGTAGCTCCTTTTCATGAACTGGGTAGTTTTTTTCTGTAGTTTTGAACTGTCGAAATTCGAACGCGATCACCCAGTCTCGCCCCTCAGCGTCTGCTTGCAGCAGTGCACAGACGATGACAAAGTCCGAAGCGTCACAGACGACGCTGAAAGGATTATCAGGGTCTGGCAGTGACAGTATTGGTGCATGCAGAAGGCAGTCTTTGATCCCGTCAAAAGCCTCCTGATGTTCGGTGTTCCAACACCATTTCGCATCCTTTTTGAAGAGGTTGGATGATAGTCGGGCCATTCCTGCGTAATTTACGCTGTACTTGTTTGAGAAGCTGGCGAGACCAAGCCACTTGCGCAAGTCTTTCTGGTTCTGTGGAACCGGCCAGTCTACAATGGCCTTGACCTTAGCGGGATCCGCTCGAAGGCCACGC
>NW_020187458.1:0-828 GCF_900000015.1 Plasmopara halstedii | reverse complement strand
TCTTGTGCTGGAAGAGTTTGACGGTGCCTTGAAGGCAGGCAATTTAGCCGAGGTGTTTATTATAAGACTGAACGAGTAAATTTACTCGTCGTCGCGTCTGGATGAAGCTGATTTGGAGGACACTCAGATGGTGCTGAGCGCACGAAGTGGATCGTCGATCTTGAAGGATCCGTAGGATTCGTATTATCCTCTGGTAATGGAATTTCAATACGTCGTCCCAAAGCCCCACCGTCGATCTTACCTCCGAACCGAGGTGTGCGTCATGAGATTGACCTGGTACTGGGAACTAATTACTGCGTAACACGCCAATGGCCCCTGCCTAAGGAGCAGTGTGACGTCATTGACGCCTCTTTCCGTGCGAAACACGAGGCAGGAATGGTGCGTGAGAGTTAGTCTCCCCATTCGACACCCACGTCTTGTGTCCGGGATCCGAACGGCAGGTGATGTATCGTTCTTGGTAATAATAAGCTAAACGCTGCCACCATTCCGGCACAGACGCCGATTCCTAGGAAAAATGTTATCCAGAACAATATGTTTGATTGTACAAAGTACAGCACACTCGAGTTGGTCGATGGTTATCACCAATTGCTCATTAGAGTGGTATTCCGCTGACAGCGGTGAGTACTTTGAGTGAGATGCTCTGGGAGTGGCTGGTGATGTCCCAAGGGCTATCAGAAGCATCAGCAACATTTGATCGTCTTGTGACGCAATTGTTCAGGCCCCATCGGGCGTATGCACAGACATACTTCGACAACATCTTCGTCCGCAGTTGCGCGGACTACGGGAGGACAGATGAGGAAAACCACATCGTTCATTTTGAAGTGGCGC
>NW_020187457.1:465-599 GCF_900000015.1 Plasmopara halstedii | reverse complement strand
TGCCGATCGGTTAAAGACTCTGTGGTTTTGATGAAGAGTGGTTCTGGTACGCGTTTTTAACGCTTAACCATGAAGTGAGCACACTGAAATTAGTTCAATAGCAATGGAAGTAGATCAAGCACAACTAACAGGGC
>NW_020187457.1:0-143 GCF_900000015.1 Plasmopara halstedii | reverse complement strand
CCTCCATTAACTGGCGTTTGTTGGCGTAGTACTGTTCCGTGGCGAAGATCCATAACTCCATGTCTTCATCGTACTTCCCCTCATTTACTGGAGGATCCTTCTTCTTGTGCTCGCCTCTTGATGCAACGAGAAATTCAAACCGT
>NW_020187456.1:0-553 GCF_900000015.1 Plasmopara halstedii | reverse complement strand
GTTGTGCTAGAGTTAGGTAGACGGCTAATCCAGCCCGAAGAAGAATGGAAAGACAAATGCGAAGCATTTACAGAATTGCGTAAAATGCTTCAGGATAATACGACGCTGCAAAAAGATGTAGTTGATGAAAAGGAGACTGCAGTAGCCGACAACGTTGCAAGCCACTTTACGCCCGAGAACGTACAGGCACTAACGCAGCCTTTCCGTGTGACATTGACGGATTTGCGCTCAACGATCGTCAGGGAGGCATGCACCACACTTTCATTATTAGCCAGGACATTAGGACCTCTAAGATGCAAGATCCTAGTGCGGGATGTATTTCCTACGCTTCTTGACGCACGGGGTGGCTCGAACAAAGTGAGATACGATCAATTTAACGACAATGTATTAAGGGTTTGCAGCTCATTCGTTGATGCTGTAATAGGTGAACACTGCAGCTATCCACAATTGTATCATATCTATCGTGACAGCCACTCCAAGTCGATTTGTGCTGGTGCCTGTGTTGCAAGTGCTACACTCTAGCAAGTACGATGAAACCGTATAGCCCGCATGA
>NW_020187455.1:0-379 GCF_900000015.1 Plasmopara halstedii | reverse complement strand
CTACCACTGTGGGATTGCACTACAAGGCTACTTGTTTACACGTCAGTCTGATCTATACATGTCACGCAGCGTATGTAACGGCATTGTATTGAACACTTGTTGTCATTATAAACAATTTGCTTTAGCCGTGGCTTTTGCTTCCACGCGCGGTCTTAAGCTAACTCTATCGTACGTAAGCACGTAGTCAATTCCATTAAAGCGGTTAGTGGGTATCACAGTTCTTGACAGTGTGATGACAGTTTGTCTTCATCTACCACTGTAGGAGTGCACTACAAGGGTGCTTGTTTACACGTCAGTCAGATCTATCTATGCCTGTTAGGTAGCGTATGTAACTACATTCTGTTGAACACCTGTTGCCGAAAGTAATGATTTCCTGTAG
>NW_020187454.1:0-738 GCF_900000015.1 Plasmopara halstedii | reverse complement strand
TTTATCTGTGAGAACGCGTTGCACCGGAAACTTCGCGCTTTCTGCAGGCTCGTGCTCATGCTTGACGATCGTCGTGATCCCACGACAAGCATGGCGCTCCACCCATAGCACGTAGCGCTGCATGTACTTGTTCACAGTCTTCCCACTCGTCGACAATTTCTTCAGTCAAGTGCGAGTTCCTGAACAGAGCTTTTCAGTGAGCAAGAACACAGTGAGATATTGGCTCAAGCCATTCGTAATTACGAGAACCGCGACAAATCGCGAACCATTGTTCTGTGGCGGGAACATCAGATCAGCAAACACAATCCTGTTGGGGGGCGTAAATTGGCGATCCAACTTCTGCTGATGTCCCTTCTGTTTCTGCTTGCCAATATGGCAAAATTATACGTCTTGAGCTGCCTGTTCGTGATCATCATACCGCGCACGAGTCCACGATCCGCCAAGATCTTGAGCTACTGAACATATGTGTGTCCTGTCCGGTTGTGCCACTGCTCGAGTGTAGCCACACCGTCCGAGATCGTGTAGTTGACAATCGCATGCGGTACTCCTGAGCGTCGCGGAGCATCCGCTGGACGCTTCGCCTCAAACACCCAAATTCCTTCGCGTGAAACAGCAAAAAATCACCTGCTCCCCTTTTTTGTAACCCTGAATGTCGATGCTGCACAATCGTACGCGATTTTGAACTTCTGCTTGGTAATTGCGAGATGCATCGAGAACAGTCCGTGTGACGCGCCTTCC
>NW_020187453.1:0-873 GCF_900000015.1 Plasmopara halstedii | reverse complement strand
TCTGAAGAATCTCCTTAAAAATCAGGCTGAGAATTGGTGTGACAAAGGTGAGAATCAAGAGAGTATTTTTAAGTTGTTGCACTTCGATATCAAGCGTTTGGATCTGTTTGAACTGCCGATAAAGTCGTGGCTAGCGTTCTTAGAGGAATCCAGTCAGCGTTACCCAGACTTGATGCATTATTCGATCGGATCTCTTAAAAAAGTTTACACTGAACATGAGCTGGCGACGTTCATAACAAAAGGATTAAAGAACCCCGAAACAAAGTTAGTCGCGACGAATCTGAAGTACGGCCAATTTCAACATTGGTTCAATGATCTGAAGAAACCGTCAGAAATCGCTGAATATTTCGGGGAAAAAAATCCATTACGGTTCAGCTACACCAACTTTTACAGAAGAATAGGGTTTTCTAAAAAAGTCCTGCCTATCCATACCAAGTTCTGGCCTTCTTCTCAGTTCTCAGACAGTAAACTCGTGCCAAACCTGCATGAGAAGCCCAAAGTGGATAGCAAAAACGCCAATGACCTGCTTGAATCTTTTGCAAACTTTGTTGCCGAGTATAACACGCACTTTCGTGTAGAATCATTGGATTTGTTCGCGCTCCTTTGCGCTCGCTTTTATAGGCGTGACGTGACTGGCATTCTTACTAGTGGCAATATGAAATTACGCTTGGATGAAAATCTCGATCGCACTATCACACGCGCTCAAAACAGCCAAATCCAATTTTGGATCAAGAAAAACACAGATCCGGATGGTGTAATCAAAAAGATCAACTTGATTGTCTCAGAAAATTTCACCTTTTGGAGACTGAAGCTTTTTCTGATGTATATGAATAAGTACAATGACATCTCAAAACCGAAGGTTGTGACGCCATT
>NW_020187452.1:0-375 GCF_900000015.1 Plasmopara halstedii | reverse complement strand
TTCTTCGTCGGATGTTGTAGATAACATCGGAGCTTCAAAGGAGCGGAAAGTGAGGGTGACACCGGACGACGCCGAGTGCGTGTTAACCCTGGTCTCACTGAGACATATAATCTCGGTACAGAGGCGACGGCGACGCCGTATGCTGGCTGCAAGACGCCGGGTGCCGACCCTGATCCACGGTGTGTCTACCGTAAACGACGGTGCACAGTTATACACCTTAGTCTACGGTATGACGGGGGAGGACGATGGCGGCGTCCGCCTCGAGGCTATGTTTGCAGTTGATGCTCTTCTTGAGCTGGACGAGATGTCTCTTGAAGAGCTCGGCAGTGCCTTGAAGGCAGGCGATTTGGCCGAAGTGGTCATTGTACGACCGGA
>NW_020187451.1:0-310 GCF_900000015.1 Plasmopara halstedii | reverse complement strand
GGAGCATTCTTGCCATGCACCGGATGCAACTTGTTGTCGAAAAGGATCTGGTCGCACATCAATCCATTCACCATCAACGCGCTTGGACATGTGCTGGTGAGGAAGTAGGTGCGCCAGGTGGTAGACGTGATTCCCGTCACGAGGTTGACTTCGCGGAACTTATCGTACACCGGCTTGCATCCCAACAAGAACAAACGGTGAAAGATCACATCCGTGTTGGTGTCCGAGTCGACATTCGCAATATCGATGAAATACTTGCCACCAAGTACGTCGAACTCCTTGAACACGAATACACCACCAAGGATGTTGA
>NW_020187450.1:0-375 GCF_900000015.1 Plasmopara halstedii | reverse complement strand
CTGTTCGTTGGGTTCTGGACTATCGTCATGTTAATTCCCAGACCGAAATACCCAAGATTCCGTTGCCGAATATTGAAGATCAATTCGATCGTATGCATGGTAGTACAATTTTCACCAAGATCGACTTAGCATCGGGTTATCATCAAATGCTTGTTGTACCAACTGCACGCAAGTACACTGCATTTCGCACGCATCGCGAAGTATATGAATGGGTTGTGGCACCGATGGGAATGGCCGGAATGCCTGGTATTTGGTCGCGATTGATGCGTTATCTTTTCGACAAGTTGTCCTTTGTTGTGGTGTACATGGACGATATTTGCGTGTTTTCCAAGAACGTTGATGAACATAGTCGCCACGTCGCCGCTGTGTGTGAAG
>NW_020187449.1:0-419 GCF_900000015.1 Plasmopara halstedii | reverse complement strand
CAGCTAAGATATCAAGTCACAGACGTTTGTGACGCTTCCAAACATGCTACAGCGCTCCTGATTAAATTAGATGCATTCGTTTGACGCGTCGGCAACAGTTAAGGCACCCAACCGTTCATCAGGTTGCCAGCAGCTAAGATGCTAAGTCACAGACGTTTGTGACGCTTCCAAAATCCTACAGCGCTCCTGATTAAACCAGAAGCATTCGAGTGACGCGTCGGCAACAGTTAAGGCACTCAACTGTTCGTCAGGTTGCCGGCAGCTAAGATATCAAGTCACAGACATTTGTGATGCTTCCAGACTTGCTACAGCGCCTCTACTTAAACTAGACGCAATCGTTTAACGCGTTGGCAACCTTTATCGCACTCAAACGTTCGTAGGTTGCCAGCAGCTAAGATATCAAGTCACAGACGTTTGTG
>NW_020187448.1:0-759 GCF_900000015.1 Plasmopara halstedii | reverse complement strand
AGGCGGCTCTGATGCGCGCCCATCCACGGCCGGTCATTGACCCTCGTGTGGAATATGGTTTCCGCCCAGCGATTCCCGCTGTGGAAGCGAAGCACGCGGTAACTTGATCGTTACGCGTCCACATCATCCGATCCCTGACCAGAATGGAAGATGAGCTCGCGAAACGGAAATCTTTTCGAGCTCGTTCTTTGGTTCCACAAAAATTTCCGTAGGAAGCTTATCGCACTCGTCTGAGTGCTCGACGAGGTTGCTCTCGTCTACCGGCAATTCGAACAATACTGTAGTGCTCGCCCCAGGCGAAAGTGCTACAAATGACGAAGCACTCTTTGAGCGATAGGTGCAACGGCACCGGAAGCTTTCCTCACTGTAGAACTTACAATTGAGCCACAAAGAAGTGAACGTGCGTGTGGAGCGACAACTCTGATTTGAGTTTGCCAAACTCAAGGCACGCCGTCGACTTCCTTCGGATTATCGCCCTGCGACGTATGAGTCAACCCCTAACGCTCCCGCGAGCTCTGTGTCTGCGACCGCAAGAGATCAAGGCCACTGCTTGAGCTCAGCTCATGGCCCTTTTACTACCCTGGCTATTGCCGGGAACCGCGGGGCGTCCTGATCTCTCTGATTAAAAGCGTCCACGGCGTCTAGGCAATCTTGCCAAAGTGGCGCCTCAAACTCCCACAAGTTTTCGAAGTTGGGATATTCCCGCCACTTCACCAGATATTGGGTTTGACCCTGGTGACGACGTCGTCTCACTAGACG
>NW_020187447.1:0-351 GCF_900000015.1 Plasmopara halstedii | reverse complement strand
TCACGCAGACCAGACTATGAGCTTGCTCATGTTACAACTGTAACGTCGTCAGTGACAGATTTGATCCGCACCGCATATGCGGGTGATGAGATGTGTGTAGCGCTGCAACGGGCTCTAGGGAGCATGAAGTTTGGAAAATCGGACTTGAAATTGTCACAAGGACTGCGTGCGCGATTGCACCGATATTCGTTTAATAACGGGTTGCTATACTTTAGCACCGGTTCAACGAATACACCACGAATTGTGGTCCCTCATGATGAGGATTCGAAAGACGGCATCCTCAATGAGGCTTGCGACACGCCACTCAGTGGTCATCTCGGTCGTGAGAAAATGTACAACTCTGTGAGTCAC
>NW_020187446.1:1474533-1474960 GCF_900000015.1 Plasmopara halstedii | reverse complement strand
CCAATACTGGCGCTGCCAGACCCTGATCGTCCTTTCAGCGTCGTCTGTGACGCTTTGGGCCATCGGCTGGGCACTGCTGCAAGCAGACACCGAGAGGCGAGATCGGGTGATCGCGTTCGAGTCTCGACAACTCGAAGCTGCAGAGCAGAACTACCCAGTTCATGACAAGGAGCTACTTGCGATGAAGTATGCACTTGTCAAATTCAGAGTCCACCTGCTCGGCTCCAAGCCGTTTGTAATCAATACAGTTCATGCGTCACTACGCACTGCGACTCAGTCGCCCCATCTCTCGCAGAGGATGGTTAGATGGCTATCCTTCTTTGCGGAATATAACTTCGAATTGAAGTGTAAGCCGGGAAAGCAGAATGCTTGGGCCGATGCGTTGTCACGCAGACCAGACTATGAGCAAGCTCATGTTACAACTGTG
>NW_020187446.1:1467138-1474523 GCF_900000015.1 Plasmopara halstedii | reverse complement strand
GGGCGAGCCACAGCGGCAGGTCGACCACAGTCTTCTCCGGCAGATCCGGCTCGCGGCAGCTCGGATCTAAGAAACCACAGTCCAGTGCATCCGTTTCAAACGTACACTTGATGCGCTCCTCCTCCGCTAAGATGGTGTCGATGTCCAAGTATCCACTCATTAGCAGCTAATGACTATGTTAAGACTCTCTAGAGCTCTTTCAGAAATACAGATTTAAAACGTCAGAAAATATACCTCGAATATCGTATCGGAGCTAAATGGCCGACGATTTGCAAGACATCGAGAGAAAGCTGGGCGAGGTGGTCCAGTCTTGGGGAATATCTGCATTTAGCGAACGTATAGCGTTGCAGTGGATCAAACGTTTTATGGGTAGTGATACAAGTTGCGATGCATTGAAACACCTACGTATGTGGATTGTACTGCAGCTCAATCACCGGCGCGTGCCCGACGATTGCTCTTCATGGCAATTAGGATGTCCCGAGATGATTCCACAGCTACGTGCATCACCTTTGTGGAAATGTAGCGAGTTTTCGTGGGTAAAGACTCTCGAGAATAGCTTCTTTGTCATTAAAGAAGAGCTTTTGGCTCTCAAAAGACGCCCCACGTCGGGATTTCAGCCGTATCGGGCTCCGTCTTGGGCCAGTGACATCAAAGCAAGGACATCAGCATCTTTTAGAAAAGGAGATTAGTTCATGAAATGACAGCTATTTTGTCTGTATACGTAGGCGAAAGACGGACTGGGTGGCGCTGGTCACGACGCGGGAGATTGGAACGTCTTTTACCTGTTTCTGCATAATATGAACTTTCAAGCAAACCGAGATCTGTGTCCGAAGACTAGTGCATTGCTCGAATCAATTGATGGCCATTATAATCATGCATTTTTCTCTGCTTTAGCACCACAGACGCATATACGAAAGCACCACGGACCTACTAACAAGAAACTTCGTTGCCATTTACCGCTACTAGTTCCAGAAGGGAACTGTCATCTTCGAGTTGGAGATCAAGTGGTGTATGCGCAAGAAGGAAAGTGTTATATTTTTGACGACTCGTTTGAACACGAAGCATGGAACGATGACGACACAGACAGCCGAATTGTGCTGATTTTCGACGTGTGGCACCCGGATTTAAGTGCCCAGGAAGTAAAGTTTTTCTCTTTTTTGCGTAACGCGCGATTGCGAATGGAGAAGACAATTTGCGAAGAATCTAGTGACAACTTCTATTCCATTATTAAAAAAGCTACGGACACTTATGCTGCTCTTCCCGGAGTCGTGTGGAACTAATCCATTGATTTCTACATTCCAATCGAGAAAATTGCGATTAAAGTAATTAAAACACTAAGAGGTTACTCGGAATCCGAATCACTATCGTCAATTACTATAAAAGACACTGCCTTCTTCTTGGATTTTACATTGCTTTCCAAATCTCTTTTGAATCTGATCCTTTCAACCTGAGGAGACAAGATCTCGCTTTGGGGGTCAACAATCTTTATACATCGTTTTTTCTCAGCCAAGCGACGTTCATCGGTCTGTTTTACTTTGGCTGCCTGATTGTTTAGTTCAGCAGTTCGACTGTCCCCATCCTCGCATTCTTTACGAATAGAAGGATCAGTGAGCACATTATGCTTATTAGCGTTTACAAAAGGTTGGTGCACGGGTCGATCTTCAGACGAAATAGCACGTTGAACATCCAGACGTGACTGCGCTGATGCTTCGACTGTTGGAAGTGGGTTAACAGTCGCTAGATTGGATGTAGATAACTGAGCGTTGACTGTTGAGCTGGTTTCTCGATTAGGAATGACACGAATTGCTTGAAGAATGACGTTTTTGTGGTCATCTTCGACGAAGAATCGCACTTGTCCAGGCTCCGCAACAATCGCTTCTCCTAACAGGCGCAAATTATTCAAGACATAGTCGAGTTTGCGCTGAAGAAATGTGTTTTTATTGCTTGCTGCAGCCATTCGTGTGTCCCCATGCGTGCGATGCCTCTTCCGCTTTTTGCTTGAGGCATGGAACATAGATCCTCCACCAGAACTTAAATTTTTTAGTAACTTAGCCGGATAGCCATCAACTTGCGCTTTCATACTAGCGACTATACCTGGCTCAACCTCCTCTTGAACTTGATTTTGCTCCGATCTATGAGGTTGAAACATCTGACTTTCCACACTGCCACGCATCCACAGTTGCTCTACTACCACAGCTTGAGTCGCGCCCATACGATGGGCTCGACTGATAACTTGCTGCTCAAGCGATTTATCCCAGATCTCGTCCATTAAAAAGATGTGGGTGACAAACGAAAGATCTAAGCCATGCGATCCGACCTCTGTAAGAAGTAAAACATGGACATTAGGATCTTTGCGAAAACGTGTCAATTGTTTCATACGAGCTCCAGGACTGAGTCCAGCAATAAAGTCGGCCGTTGGTACACCCTGCTGTGCAAACGCAACCTTGGTGTGCCAAATGTGATCTTTAAATTGCGAAAAGATGATAACCTTGAGATCGCGATGACGTGCTTGCCGATGAGAGTAGCAACTGCTTTGCTCCCTACCTCGACGAATGTATTCTTCCTTGAGCTCTTTTACTCGAGTAGCGGCGTACAGAGCTTTGCTTGCATCGATAAAATGGATGTCACGCGTCAGATCCAGCGCACGACGCCGCTGTCGGGGAGCATTTTGGCGATTTTCCTCTTGATTGCTTTGATTTCTCACGCGTTCTTGTTCGACTTGACTTTGTTGATTGTGGTGCTGATCTAAATTTGCTAATAATTGATTTTGATTGATACGTCCATTCTGATTAAAGTTGGGATTCATAAATTCCTGTGGAACGGCTTCAACCATCTCAAACTCAAAGCCGGGCTGGAGCATTTGAAATGCTTCACGATCAAATTCAGCATTGCAATTGAAACAACGGGGACCCACTCTTTTCATTTGATCTTCCACACAATCTGCACAGCATAAATGTCCACATGGGATGATCATAAGTAATTGAAGCTTGCGATTGCAGCATTTACACAACGTTGTCATCCCTTGAAGCTGCACTTTTCGAAGGTAATCAATAACGATGCCCATACTCTCGCCATCAACATCAAGATTGCTCAGCATATTAATCGTATCGAGTCGGGACCACTCAGCCAGCTTAACCTTCACAGCAGACCCACCACAGCATGCTGATCGAAGATTCGAGACAACGCGCAGCGCTTCCTTTCGATTTATTGGGTTCAGCAAGCTGTCTGGATGCTGATAACCAGGCTTGTCCGGGTCCATATTCGTAATGACAAGATTCGCACGTACGGCGGCAGCAACACCATTGTATTGTGCATATTCGCTAGGTGTTGGATCAATAAACACAGTGCGCCGAATCGGTTTGGGCAACGTTTCACGAATTGACTCTTTCGTGTGCCTCATCATAATTCGACTTAAAAGGTACTGAAGGCGATAGAAGGCAATAATTTGATTTTGTTCAAACGGTCGTGCGATTGCCTTCACCCAAGCTTGCCCATCTGGATCTCCATACGGCATATTGCGCAGAAACACCAGAAGTCCATGCATATAGCGAAGATCCGCTGATTGGAGCGTGTTTGGCGTTGGAGTTCCAGTCATTACCCACCGTCTCTCTGCACAAAGTAGACGAGCAAGTTGCATCAAATCTGAAGGTGTCTGACCACCCAACTTATGGCCTTCATCCACAATCACTCGTAACCAGTAGACAGTCAGAAGCGATGAAACAGTGCCACGAAGAGTACCATCTGCATATCGATTCGACCCTTCAAATCCATAACGTTTAGGCATACGCGCTTCCAGAGCCGATGTAGGTCTGTGCAGCTTCCATTCTCGAGTCAATCGTGTAAAAGATGTAATCACAATGTCATACTGTGCAAGGTCCAAATTCGTTGGCAATTTGTGCTCGACACCAGGGTCGACAAATACACGCAAAGCACTGGGGGCAACATGAGCTTCAACTTGGTACTTCCAATGCTCAACCAGTGGATCGGGTGCCACGATCAGTGAAGCTCTAGAACTCACCAACTCTTCTACTCGCACCGAGCGACCTCGGGACCTCGACGAGCGTAAGCCAGATCTGGCTATCTCTCGGCCAGGACCATGTGGTTGAGCTGAACTTTGATTAGTCGATTGACCTTTCGTTCGTAAAATAAGCGCTAACATCGTAATTGTTTTTCCAAGGCCTGGCTCATCGCAGAACATGCCTCCACAACCATCTCGTGCTGTCACATGATCGTGCGTAATAACTTTGTTTTCAATATAATCAATGGCTGCTTCTGACTCTTGGTCTAAATCAGACGATAAGATATATGGATGTGGCTGAGGTACACAGCTTAAGGACGGCGTTTCACGGCGCAACATCCACTTGAGTCCTCTCCGCTGGTGCTCAAAAAGCACAAGATTCAGCCCAGGCACGACTTCGTATGCCATGTGCTGGAAGAGTGAACATACTCCACTCAACGACGCTAGATCGCGTCCGTTCATAAGACATACAATAGTTTGCAGAACATTCGTCGGCAGGTCGGTCATCACAATCTCTTTGCGAAATTGATTCATTCGACTGATGTACGTCCTATCATTTCGAATCTCCATTTGATTCACAACCGTTTGGCTTGCCAGACTCTGAAAGACATCAGGCAAGTCTAATTTGTGCTTCGATTCACAGTTCTCTTTCCAAGGATGCAGTTTACACCCTACGACATGGCATAAACTGTTTTTCGCATTCTCGAGCGCAACACAACGTGCTTCCTTTCTTGACTTTTCATTGCATTGCTCAATCTCCAATACATTCGCTTGCATATGGCACAACACAAAGTCAAAATCTTTAAGCGACGTGCCGTGCTTTGCATTTTCATGCACGCGTACACACAAATGAAGTATCGCGACTTCATTGGCTATGACATAAGTGGCATTCATAGCAAGAATCTGTTGTTCACTTAGCATCACGAGCATTTGTAAAAAGTGAATGGAATTGCATCGACAGTCATGAGTGCCTTTTACACAAGTTACGTCCTTCCAAACGTTGATTCCAGTAAAGTCGAGCTGGATCCGATTATCTGATGTACGCTGTAGGGTCACTGGGACACCTAAAGTATTTGCTGTAGTATACTGAAAAATTTCAGAGTACGTTGGAGCTAGTAGCTCAATTGTGCGGCTCACGTTGACTGCGTTCGAGATGGCAGCGGCCATGGATCAAGATTTGATATGCACGATTTCGAAATATTAAATAGTTATCAAAAGGGTACTTTTGAAAATTAAATTGCAAATTGGATGGTCAAATGGGTGGATAAGCACATCATGCAATGTCGTATCCTGTTGTTAAACATAGCAGAGCAGATGTGTTGAGTATAGTATTTGTCACGCGGAATGAAGACAAAGAGCTTACTTGTTATCTAGTTACCAGAGAGACTCTTGCTTTCGCTGCTAGGTAGGGCGTACGAATCTATCTTTGTGAGTAGCAAACATGGATTTATTACGTCAAAATTTTATGCGACGACCGAGTCGGAAAAACTGTGTCCACTGTAAGAATATGGCACGAATTCTCTAGCCCTCGAGACAAGAAGCATAGGAAATTCATGTAATTCATCGGTCTCGAAAGCAGCCGGCGGTTTAAGAGTCGGCAGCGGTAATAGCTTGCCTGGAGGCGTGCGAAGCTCATGTCTATCATTTAAAGGGTCGGTCGCGATATTGCTCGCCCAGATGCGTACAGTGCTATTAACATTCCCTCATGTAACGGGACAGCAGGTTACACGCACTCTTGCGCTGAGGTAGCCGTTACCGTGAGGCTTAGTGTAACGGGGTTACACGTACCCTGCTAACAGGGGGGGGTCACACGAGATGGGCATAGTGTGACTGGACCCAAACGAGAAACGGATACGGGGATGGGTAGCCAGCAGTTATGCATGTATTCAGATTTTACTATATATATTTAGGAAAATCTATGCATTTAAAATTAGGCGGTTAGCCGCAGATAAAAACAAATAAAGTCAGTTTTGGATTTAAACGGGAAAGCTAATTAGCCTTTGGTCAAGGCAATAATTACTCTTAGAGTAAGCGGATTGCGATCCGCTAAACTAGTACTTGTTCTAACTATAGAACGAAAGGTCGGTGACGTAACTTACGCTTCCTCAAAGCGCAAAGTTACGGCAGCCTCGCTGCACTTAGTCTACTCGCGTAGCTGTCGTACGCGCCCCTTAAACCACAACCGTGTGTGGATCTCTTAATCAAATGAAAACCGAATATGGTTACAGAAGGAGGATGAAATAACAGGGTGTGGTGCAAAGCACTGAATTCACCAGACCTTGACTGTCTCGATCTGGGAGTTTCTTGTCTTGAGGCAGAGCATCAGTGGCGGGCATGTATCAAGCAATGAAAGCCGCGGCATCTGATGGAAAATTTAATTCGCCTTAAGATTGCTGATGATTACGCGCGATGAGAGAGTTTGTTACGGGATTACACGCACCCTGGTATGAAGGGGTGGGTCACACAAGATGATATGATCATACAATGGTGTGGCTACACCTTATCACTAAATTATTACGTGGCTTTTCTGCCAGTTTGTTTTGCATCTTGTCTAGGTTTTGCTATTTTATCAAAAAATATAGATTGAGATATAGGCAGCTTTGCCGGAAATAAAACCAGGAGATACAGTTTACATTTTGAACGGAAGAGCTTATTTGCCTTGGGTAAATGTTTTAGTTACTCTTGATGTAAGCGGATTGCGACTCACTACACTCATACTGGTTCTTAGTAAAGAATCAAGGTCACCGACCTTAGCTGAGCTTGCTCTCAGCGAATGAGCAAAGGCAGCTCCGCTGAAGAGGTGACCTAAAAAGCATTCACATTTTCAGAAAATCTTCAAGTTGCTGCTTATTTTGTCCTGCACCACAGAACTATACGAAGGTGCGGATGCACTGTATATGCTAGCAAGCTTCGATCGCGCGTCATTGCTCAACTGGGAAGTTATTAGCCCTAGTACTTCTACTTGATCAGCAATTTCATGATTTGGTGAGAATCACATTTAGCAGGTCAAAAAGCCTTTCATTTAATCTTCCGATGGCTATTTTCAACCAAACGAACTAAGTACTTGAGAGACTCTAAGGTTATTTATAGGGTGGCCTCGGTGGGCTCATCCTGTATGCGTTAGTTAATACAGACTCTGAGAGCTTCCACCGTGCAAGGTGCTCAAAAACCGTTGACAGAAATGATTTGAGCTACAGTGTTGGCCAAAAATATGTAGCCATGACTATTTCTCAAATTTTTACGTCAAATTTCAGCGAAATAGCCTAAACCGTGTAGAAAATGCTATTGAGACAAAGCACTTCAGGAGCGTATCATTTTTTTTCATAGACGATTTTTCGTTGCGGAGATCAAGAAGTGACCATCACCT
>NW_020187446.1:1456274-1467128 GCF_900000015.1 Plasmopara halstedii | reverse complement strand
GAGCGGGATACTCTGGGAGTGGCTGGTGATGCCCCAAGGGCTGTCAAATGCATCAGCAGCGTTTGATCGTCTTGTGATGCAGTTTCAGGCCCGACCGGGCGTATATACATACATATTGCGACGACATCTTCGGCCACAGTCGTGCGGAGCACGAGAGGACAGATGAGAAAAACCACCTTGTTCATTTAAGAGCGGTGCTCGAGTGCATGCACACGAATAAGCTCTATGCCAATGCCGATAAGTGCATTTTCGACGTGGAAGAAATTCCTTTTTAGGGCGCTTCATTGGGAAGCGTGGCCTTCGAGCGGATCCAGCTAAGGCCAAGGCTATTCTTGACTGGATGGTTCCAAAGAACCAAACGGACTTGCGCAAGTATTTTGGCCTCGCCAACTACTTGCACAAGTAAAGCGCAAATTATGCAGAAATGGCACGGCCATTGTCTCATATATTCAAGAAGGATAAGTAATGGTGTTGGGTTACCGAGCATCGGTAGGCTTTTGGCAGGTTCAAAGACAGCCTCCTTCATGCACCAATACTGGTGTTGCCGGACCCGATCGTCCAATTCGTGTCGTCTGTGACGCTTGGGACTTTGCCATCGGGTGTGCACTGCTACAAGCAGACGCCGACAGTCGAGATCGGGTGATCGCGTTTGAATCCCGCCAGCTTAAGGCTGCGGAGAGGAACTACTCAGTCCACGTCAAGGAATTACTTGCGATGAAGTATGCAGCTGTCAAATTCAGGGTACACCTGCTGGGCTCAAAGCCGTTTGTGATCTACATAGATCATGCGTCACTACGCACTGCGACTCAGTTGCCTCACCTCTCGCAGGGAATGGCTAGGTGGCTCTCATTCTTTGCAGAATATAACTGAGGTGAAGTATTATTGTATCCTCTATGAAGCCCACGACACCCCACTTAGTGGTCACCTTGGTCATGAGAAGACGTACAGTCCGGTGAGTTGCCACTATTGGCGGCCCAAGCTGTACAAGTGGATGAACACATATGTGCTCACGTGTGAGACGTGTCAGAGGGGAAGCCCTCTTCGAATGCGGCGGTGCCTCCGGCCAATTTACCAGTAACATTCGAATTTTGGAATCCCATGAGTATGGACTTTGCGAAGGACTTGGCAGGCAACACGGATATGGTGGTCTATGTGGACCGATTGAACAAGATGGCACATCTTACGGCAGTGCCGAACACCATCGACGGTGTGGGTATAACGACGCTTTTTGTCGATCGTGTCTTTTGACAGCATGGACTCCCGGAGTCAGTTGTCTCTGATAGAGACCCGCGCTTCACTGGTCTAGACTCTTCAGGGTGCTGGGCACCAAGTTGAATATGCCAACAGCGGACCATCCGCAGACCAATGGTCAGACTGAGCGCGTGAATCTCGTCGTCGAAGATGTTCTTCGCAGCATCTTCGCTGAGACGCCGAAACGCTGGAGGGCTATGTTGCCACTCGTAGAGTTTGCTCTGAACAATGATGTGCATTCATCTACCGGCTATACGCCATTCTAC
Organism: Plasmopara halstedii; assembly: GCF_900000015.1. Classification (NCBI taxonomy): domain Eukaryota; phylum Oomycota; class Peronosporomycetes; order Peronosporales; family Peronosporaceae; genus Plasmopara; species Plasmopara halstedii. The sequence goes on along the minus strand of NW_020187446.1, from coordinate 1,465,611 downwards.
GTGAACAGACCTTAATCTCGCGTCCCGCTGACGACGCCATCCCATGGCTCAGGGCTTGGTAGGGGGGGAATAGTCGAACAGCTAGCTGATGTCAGCCCTCACCGTGCGTAAAGAAGTCGGAGACTTCCTGTCTACTAGACTGAGTGTCTTACGACACGTTCGCGTTGCGATGGCGGAAAGCCAGGACATGCAGAAGGAATATGCAGACGGAAAAGCTAGAAAAAATGTTTAGAAAATTGAGGTCGCGGACCTGGATTAATTTAGCGCTAAAACCTTCCTACACATGTAGTTGTTGCTGTCTTTAAGACGATGCTCCGTCCCCGATTTTTTGGACCTTTTAAGGTCGTGGCCAAGCGAGGTCTAGCGTATACGCTGAACCTTTCGAGATATTTCTTAGCAACGATCGCCGACTATTCGTGCTCCATCTTATTTCCAAAGCGTGTCACTGACCTTCAACCATGTTTCATGAGTTTCGATTCAAGGATTTGAAAAGACTAATGATAAGGAGACAATCTTTTAAACATAGCGCAACTACTAGAGTCTAATTCTTGATTTGCTTTTGATGACCTTCATCCGTATCGCCTATTACAATGTTTTTGACTGACGTTTCTCCATCGTGCAATGCTGCCAATCATAGCGTAAATATCCCAGCAAAGTTCCTTTAGGATTTTCTTGCAAGACTGACAGCAAAACGTGGTTTCATACGCGAATCCTACATTCCTCTAACAATAATAATCCAATTCACGATTTAAGGACTAATAGCAATGAGACCAGTGAAGAATGGTATTGTATTACAATCGCAAGAAGCTTACAAGCTTAGTAAAAGGCACAGTAACATTACTTTGTTTTCTTGTATATGTGATCGGCATGACTATAAACCATCGTAGAAGATCTACAATATAAGAGCTGTCAAGGGTTATAAATTCCTTTCCTGTAGTTCGGCAGGTATATTTGGCAGAGCTGCTCACACTTTCTTTTACAAGACCGAGCAGTAAATGATACATACAGGTGACGAGACGTTTTGTGTGTGATAACCTTGATTGTAGAAGCTAATCATCCTGATTGGAATATAATGATTATTCAGCGCATCGATTTTTAAACTCCTGGAGTAAGTTTTTTACATCTTTCGATTGGTAAGAGGCATGCAATTCCTTGGACAAACGGTTTGCTCTAATACAATGTAAGGCAGAAAGCCTTATCGCAGGTCGATATTTTTTATCGATAACAATCCGAACACACATACACCTCTAGAAATTTATGGCTCTCGAAATGTAGACATCTGAAAGAAAAAATCTTTTACTGGGTATTTTCCAAGGCACATAAGTAATTAACATGTATACATGGGTAACATCAAAGAGCCTTCAAACGCTGTTTCTGCCACCGTAAGAGGAACAATAGACTTCGCTTTTCATGCGGTCTGTATTTTCCTTTGCTTCCACGAAAACTAAGTAATTGCAATATGTGCTGTCAACCGCAAGTAAATTTTTAAATTTTGCAATTGACAGACACACTACGTATCGCAACATGTTACATGAGGTTTCATTGCAATTGTCGAGATTGCATTTGAAAATGCAGCAGGGCTTCCTGATATAGAGCTCAGATAGTTTCACTCACAAATCTTTCACTTTACAGGAATAGTACAAAATATATCGCCAAAACTATTGAACAGCATCCTGAATTGAAAAATTCTTTTGCCCAATCATATTGCTCAAAGCTAGATACCACGCGGCAGTCTTGAATCAGTCGCTCATCATGGTGCTGTCGGCCGTGTTCATCACCGACCTAAAGGGAAAGGTCATCATCTCGCGGAACTACCGGGGGGATATCCCCATGTCCGCATCCGAAAAATTCACGCACTACGTCCAAGACAAAGATGATTCGGAGCAGCGCCCCGTTTTCACAGAGGACGGCTATACCTTCGTCTACCTCAAGGTTTTCTTTATTTTCAAAGGTTGATACAAAATCATGTATACTAATATATTACTCATGTATACGTATCTTGATAGCATAACAATCTGTACCTCATGACCGTAACTAAAGTAAATTCGAACGTTGCACTGATGCTTATGTATCTCACACGCATCTGCCAAGTATTTCGTGAATACTTTGGCGAGCTTGAGGAAGAAAGTATTCGTGATAATTTTGTTATTATCTTTGAACTTTTAGACGAGACAATGGATCATGGGTATCCTCAAACAACCGAAGCTCGTATTTTACGCGAATATATTACTCAAGAAGGCCACAGGCTCGAGGCAGCGCCACGTCCACCAACTGCGCTTACGAATGCTGTTTCTTGGCGTAGTGAAGGCATTAAGCATCGCAAGAATGAAATATTTCTTGATGTTGTGGAAAAACTAAATCTTCTTGTCTCAAGTAATGGGACTGTGCTGCATTCAGAAATTATTGGAGCTGTGAAAATGAAAAGTTTCTTGTCGGGTATGCCGGAGCTCAAGCTCGGTCTTAATGACAAGGCACTTTTTGAAGCTACAGGGCGGTCTTCTAGCAAAGGCAAAGCAGTGGAAATGGAAGATATCAAGTTTCATCAGTGTGTTCGACTTGCTCGCTTTGAATCGGACCGTACGATCTCTTTCATTCCACCTGATGGAGAATTCGATTTAATGACGTATCGTTTAGCTACACACGTGAAGCCACTAATTTGGGTTGAGGCAGTCGTGGAACCTCATTCTCGCTCGCGTATCGAATACATGGTTAAGGCCAAGTCACAGTTTAAAAGTCGCAGTATTGCCAACAATGTGGAGATCGTCATTCCAGTACCTCCTGATGTTGATTCTCCTAGTTTCAAGTGCAGCATTGGATCCGTGACGTATGTACCAGATCGTGACGCTATTGTTTGGTCCATTAAGCAGTTTAATGGTTCTCGTGAGTATCTTATGCGAGCACACTTCGGGCTGCCTAGTATTGATAACCATGAGGCAACAGACGACTGGAAAGCTCCAATTCAAGTCAAGTTTGAGATCCCTTACTTTACGGTCTCGGGCATTCAAGTGCGCTACTTGAAAATTATCGAAAAAAGCGGTTACCAGGCACTTCCGTGGGTGCGTTACATCACGCAGAACGGTGACTACCAGCTACGAATGTCTTAGGAGTGTTAAGACAGCAAAAAGAAGGATTTTTGTGCTGACTTTTACTTGGCACCAGTGACTGACAAACCACAACGAGTTCAAGCAAGCTGGCTACCAGCAACACGAAGAGACAAGCACATTAGCTTAGTACAGTAGAAGGTGAGGAAGTGGCACTCAAAAGCTACCTTGAATTAAGACTTTCTTCATTGCTGAATATAAACAATGTATAGAAGTCTTCTATGATCGCTTGTCGTGTTCGATAATAAAGATGAATCAAGAAATATGTTCGTTTTAAGATGTTTGTCTTCTTTCATTGCGAATACTGATTAAAATTATCGCAAGTATATTAGTAGGCATTCACTCGAGATGATATATGCTACTTCAACGTCGCATTAATTTGACTGCACTTCATCAAGTTCGAAAAGCCACGTGTTTATGCCGTAACGTGCGAAACCAAATTTGATAACTTAAAGCGGTCGAACAACTTTAAGAATGTCACACCTCCAGAAAACAGTAGAGAAAGCAGATTTACACTTGTTGCCGAAAAGCAATTCGTTTGCCGCACAACCAAAAGACCTGCTGCGATAAAGATGTTGTATCGTTGACGTTATCTATAAAAAAATCAAAATCATAAGCACATGGTAGTCGCGCTCCTTCTCACATGCGAGTATCATAGTGTCAAATCTTTAATATCGCTGATGACTTTGCTAGATCTGTGAGACGTCACTTAATGCTTGTAAACCTGTCCGAAAAACAAAGCAGAATGTTATACTTTTAGAACAATAGAGCGCACAAAATTATTTTACCCTGTTGAAATTTCTTTAAGCAAATATTGCTGCCGTGTTCATCATACTCTTTCTTGGATACAATCCGTGTTGACAAAGCGTCTGACTCAGCTATAGAACAGCAACCTTGCCAGGCAGCAAGTATTGGGCTGTAGAAATGTCATAATTCCCCATGTTAACAAACAGTAGCGCTAGCAATATTCGGTATCAAGCATACTCAGATGATTCATGCACTTCAATATCAAAATCATCAGGCACTAGCGGTCTCAAATCTTGTTCAAGTCGTTGTCGAAAATTGCCAAACTTTGTATTTCCTCCAACAAGTAAAATATTAGCGTACAACGCACTTGAGAGCTCATCGGGACACGCCTCAACGGCTTGCACGATTGTTTCAGCGATCCCAGCTTGAGAAATACCAATATCTGATGGATTAAACAGTATTTCTGGCACTGTCACCCTTTCAACGCCCATCTCTAAAGTCTGCTCGGTGTCACCTTGTCTCTCAGTATACTGCTCATCAATCAGATCTTGATCGTCTTCTCGACAACGTCCTTTGAATGTACGTACGAAATCTGGCAGAATCCAATGCTTCCGCATATTTCGATCGAAATGATAGCGATCAAGGTCATTTTTAAAGTGTAGTGAGCAGTAACACAGTGCTTCTTTTAGCTCATTAATCACTGACGTGTCATCCATAACATTCCATTGACGGTAAGATACAATCTCTTTCAAATAATTGGTCAGCAATTTTCCACCAACGTTTATTCGTATCAAACCTGGCAAATACACCTTTCCATTTATCACTGGAATCACGTGTGTGAATGAAAATCCAGAGTCCACGACAAGATGACATGATGATGTGGAAAATCGAAGTGGATCATCGTCTACTAGCGGTGGTTGTAGAGGTGGATCCACTAATTTTTGCCTGTTCGAACACGGACTTAGCAATGCAGGTGTCTTGGATATTACAAAGTTTGACTGAAATTTTCGCTCACAATGTGCAGAGTATGAAAGTACGCAACTCTCGGCTGCACTGACCCGAGCGTAAGAGTCAAAACCCAGCTCTTCGAAAACAACCTCATCCGTACTTTCATTGACTATTGCAGGCGATAAAAGTGGAGACGTTACCACCAGAGCGTACTCGGATGGATCAACCTGAAGCATCTGTTTGGACATATCAGCGAGTGTTAAATGAGCGTAACCATGTTGCAAGTTGAGGACTGTATTGCTTGCCTCGTTCATCAAGTACGCCCATAACTCGGACTCAATGTTCCAATTGACGCAATAACCGCTGCTTTCAAGCAAAAATATTCTTAGTCTACGTACTCGTTTAGAGCAAGTGTACCCCCATCTTACCGCTGCACTGGTCTTAAATATCGTAATTTCGACCGTAAACGCTCGAGCTCTTGTAGTTTTTGACCCATCAATATTGTAGAAGGGTTTACTGACGTCGATGCCACGTGGTTTGCAAGGATTGAGACGGTGGGAGTCACGCCAGGAACAACTACAGACGCTTTCAGCGTGGCTCCACCAGCATCCAGAGCCACAACCTTCATATTTTGTCAGGTGGGGTACATAGGGTAACTCAACACAGTTTCTTGCTGTTACTTCAGTATACTCGCTTAAGTCTATACATGAGCGCAGAGGCCATGGCGTGTGCTGCAACGTCCACAGCACAAAAATGCGCTCCAATGAATCAGGATTCAGATGCTCGAGAGAAGCAGTTGTGCGTTGTTTATATAGTGAGCCTTAATCAGCCTTCGAGCTATTGAATTAGTCTCATAATGTCTTTATGTCGCAGCTTCACCACTTGGTTGCGATTGATGGAGCGCTTGAGGGACGTGACAGAAATTTCGCGGACTCTACAAAGGTTGCTAACGCAACAAGTCAATGCAGTCACTAAGTTGCAGGATATTCAACACAAGGCTAATCTCTTAAGCGCCACGGACAAGACTTTAGCTGGTTTGGTGACCCAGATTAATGAGTCTTTCTTTTGGGACATTGTACCAGCGCTTAAGCGAGCAAGACAAGTAAAAAATGCTCAGTTACAACGTGCACAGGATTCGTTAGACCGGTATTTGGAGCTTGGAGACGAGGAAATGATGTTTCCACAAAATTTTGCTGAAAACATGCTTGCTTTTCAAGCGCATGGGAGCAATGAAAGTCAAGGTTCAAAGAAGATGAGAAAAGATAAATTTTTCGACACTGAAAATGACACAGATGATGATATTCAGGGTGATAAACTTCATGATATGCTAGTTGCCAACAGACTTAAGTTGACAACACAGAGAGCTCACGAAGTTTCAAATCTGTGTTTTGATCAGCAACAATCACATTTAGCTCAGGGTAATGCTATGGCCCATGCGTCTGATACGGTTGTACCTCCAGCATTGAATGATAAAGTCAAATGTAGGACGAACAATCAAAGTGGAAGACTGCTGCAATCAATTGAGACAGATCTTACTGCACGTTCAGACTCAAGATCTGCTGATAAGACTCCTACTAATCAATCGGAAAGTTTGAGAGTAGACGTACAGGAGTATGATCGTATACACAAACGAACTGCTGTCAGTTTAGTTGCTAAAGAAGTGCTGCGTGTTCGTACGTATCGAAGGGTGAGAGAATTTTTAATTCGCTGGGAAGGAGTAGAATCGCCATTATGGATTGTAGGCCGCAAAGCTCCACCTCAAGCTAAGAAGCTAATTGAGCTCTATGCGTTAAAGTCACGCACACGAGGCGACGAAGTACCGAGCAAGAGAAAAGCAAGTCCGCGAAGAAAGAGGAAGACAATCGACAATGATTTGATGATGGATCAGAGTAAAGAGTCTGAAACTGCAGATGAGAGTGCAGAGCATCAACCGGCCGCTCTGTACAATGTTGACCATATTGTTAATCATCGTGTATTTAATAATAGCAAGCAATACCTTGTGCGATGGGAGAACTATGATGAGAGTGAAGATACATGGGAGGATGCGTACGAGCTGCGAGTAGATGTACCTGACATAGTCGACGCATACGAGGAACAAATTTGTCGTCTTCAGTCTCGAAGTGAAGAGGTTCAGGTGGATACCGTTGATGCAAATTGCAATATAGGAAGCAAATTGGCAGGAAAGAAGCGAAGCAGTGAGAAAGATGGATTCAATGCTTCGAAAAAAGGCAAGAAACAACTCCAAAACGGCACGGCTAAATTTGATGACAGCCAGGTTCACAAGAAGCAATGCGGTCTTGTTATTAATAAAGAGGATCGGGGCCACGATTCAGATATGGACTACAGTAGTGACGCCCTGGAAGATGCTGTTAGTGATGACAGCTTGATAATTTTCTAAAGGACTGCTAGCAATGTCAAAAGTAATGAGTACAATTTGTAAGTTTTAAAAAAATGTACCATACGGACAACTGCTAAGCCAAACAGTATAAGTAAGTAAACAAATTTGCTATTTAAATATTAACCGTCGTTGTCGAAGGGAGTTCACGTTGTACTGATGAACGATCTGTGATGGTACAATCTGCTGACACCCCAAGAAACGGAACACATTTGACCGCTTCCTTCCTCGAAGTGGCAATTTTTGCTTTGCTTCCAATAGGGAGGCTCTACGTTATTATTAGCGAGACTCTGAAGGCTGCCGTTTATCATACATCATGGGGAATGCCGTCGCACTTGAAAGCGTAGCTGAGAGTTCACGACGTCGAATGCTTATGCAACAATATAATTGTCATTCTAAAGATTACCTTGTTGCAAACACGTTAATGCAGGCATTCGAGCAGCGGCGGCTGTGTAGTATACATTCTGACAGGGCCAGTCAAACTGAGCAAGATTCTCGCAATATAAAACCACTCCTGTCTCTACCACTGCACGATATATACGACGTTTTAAAACATAAGTTTGGAGTGCAACTGTCGCTTGAGGAACTGCCAATTGTGCTCCAGCATCTTGGCTGTCGGGTAGTTGAGTCTTCAGCATCATCTAGCACCTCAAACTTTATTTTTGAATGTTATACGATTGACGGGCTTGTCGAGTTCATTGCACCCCGTCGAATACTGCGCCAATCAAAGAGCCCCACACAGTGTTCTTACTTCCTAAAGGTACCTGATCATGTAACGATTTGGCATGCTGCCAAGATGGGAGACTTGGAAATATTCAAAGCTATTTGCACAACGAATATCGACACCTATCGCTCACTTGACGACTTTGAAAACTCGTCACTCTACTACGCTAGTCTATGTGGTCGTGAAGTCATTGTTGATTTTATAATCAAAGTCTATGAACAACAAAATTGCAAGATTTGCTCAAATGAGTTTCAGCGTTGTGTGACAAATGCTTTGACTCCCTACACACGTGCTTTACTTCAGCAAAAGATGACGCTTTGTGAGGTATTAGATGCAAAGAAACACGACAAGAAATTCAAAGACGATTATTTTGAAGATGAACCATGGTTTGGTATGATGGATGATAATGAATAAGAATTCTTTCGCTACACGAAGGGAATAAACGTTTGAAGTCTCAGAACAAAAGTCTTTGAAGTAGCTGCGTCTCTACGTCATCGCCGTAACCATTCTCGAAATGTACTGGCTTTTTAAGGTACTCACTACCTGAACCAGAAATTTCCTCAACAAAAATATGTGTTCCGATAATCTCTTTGGTCATCTTTTTGTATACTGATTGTCTAAAAACAATATAAAAATTGAACTATATGGCTTCTTTTTTAGATAAAATTTAATCACTTGTTCATATAACCTTTCAAAGTGATAAATGCATATCGGAAGCAGCCATTAATGTGATCTTCTCACCGCATATGTTTCATATATTATTATCAGATTGATAGAATACGCAACAAATTTGATTCTCGATGAAAATTGTGATGCAGTTGACAAGACAATGTCGATATATTTCCTGCAAATTACGAATTGAGAAACGAGCAAAAAATAAATGCTGTAAATTGTGTAAGAGGTGGCGTGAGGTTGTGGACGAAGTTTCTGTACCTCAACGTGTATAGTTCGGGTTCGAGCCCTTACCGGACAATCTCGTAAGCGTACCATTGAAGCAGGGACCACAGCCAAAATTGAACTTCGGGGTGGCGTCTCGTAGAAGAAAAATGAGCTAAATATGATACCTTAGTCAGGGTCAAATAGGTAAAGCTGTGTAGATGTAATACATAGCAACTTTCAACCGTGTAAGCAACTAATCAACTTTTACTTTCACGCAACTGCGCGAGCAAATCTATGAAAGCGGTGGCAATCATTATGCTCTGTAATTTTCGGTGATGTGCACTTATTACAGATACGCGAGATTTCGAATGCACTGAACAACTCTTGAAGAGCTGGAATGTAGCAAAATATGTAAGTTACAGCTGTTATTTCGATACAAGATGGAAGATGTTTGTCAAGTGTGTGTGAGCGGTCCTGTCCAGGGTCAGAGTGATGGTCACTTCTTGATCTCCGCAACGAAAACTCGTCTGTGAAAGAAAAAAA
>NW_020187446.1:1400430-1456264 GCF_900000015.1 Plasmopara halstedii | reverse complement strand
TACTTTTGTCCAGGGTCAGAGTGATGGTCGCTTCTTGATCTCCGCAACGAAAAATTGTTTGTGAAAAAAAATGATATGCTCCTAAAGTGCTTTGTCTCAATAGCGTTTCTACACGGTTTTAGGGTATTTTGCTAAAATTGACGTAAAAATGAGAGAAATAGTCATGGCTACATATTCTTGGCCAGCACTGTACAACGTGGCCAAAAAATCAGTTCAAAGGTTATGTTTTTTCGACGACCGCAGCACGAACAGAGGCTTCATTCGCAGGCAAGATCAAAATATGTTCTTGTTGTTTCAGCCGGTAGGTCAGATCCAAGCTTGACTGAACAGCACTTTTATATGAAGGTTATAAATTCTCGCACGACGTATAAATAATTGATTGCAATCATTTGTTAAAAATATAGCTAGATTAATGATACGACAAATTGCCAGGTCATCACCGACAAACCATATATTGCAAATTCGGTTATGCACGATACTTCGTGGCAATTGCTATGAGAAATTTTTAAGGAAAAATACATTTCGGGCGAATGCTAAAGCAGTTTACATGAATTCAATCGGCTCATACACGTGGGCCTTCGTCGCGGAACGATCATCACCCGTCAAGTCAAGCTCGACATTCACGCAGAAAAGGGAATTGTTGCTGTCGTCGTCGCTCTTCAGTACGATCTCGTAGTTGCCTGCGGGAGCAATTACGGGCAGATTCACGTCAACCTTCATGTCCGAGCTCTTTCCCTTGTTCACGGGACAGGCAAAGCCGTGCACATCGATGTGGCCCAGGCCAAGCGGAAGAGGAATATGACTATCGCCGCAAAGCTTGCCCGAATGTCCAAACACCTGCATGTCAGCGAGCTTCACTTGCAGTTGAAAGTTCGCCGACTCAAAGTCACGCTTCGAATTACCGTTCCCAAAGAATGCAATCGGTTGGCCGCGCTGAGGAGATGTCGGCGTCACCTCGAGATGCGAAAAGTCAAATATTGCACTGCTGACGTCGCCGCACTGTGTAATCTTCGCCGAAGAAAAAAGGTCAGCCAGATTCTTCGGACGGACATCGCGTGCTTCGTTGCCGAGGACCAACTCCATAAAATCATCGACATACTCCAATTGCGGCTCTTTAGAAGTCGTCTCAGTTTTATTCGTTGGCTCAATCTTTGAGGCCATTGTCGCAAACGGGTAGCTAGGCACAGAGGCGATACCGCACTGCCCAGCAGGCCCATTCTCTTCACGAGCAAGACGAATGTATCCATCCTCTCCCCACGAAGGCCCCCAAGAGTTCTTCACCTTCCAAAACTTTTGTCCGTCGTCGGATCCGTATCCCACAACAAGGACGCCGTGGTCCAGTCTCGTGCCACAAGTGAGATTGAATACTCCAGACTTGTAAAATTGAAACGCTTTCTGGTCAGCCTCAATAGCTACCGACACTGGTTGCTGCGACACCGCCACTTTCAAAGCGTGCTCGTCTTGTGCGTTGACATCCTGAAATCCAGTAACCTTTACAATGCTTTCGCAGTTGCGGCATACCTGAGCTTTCGCCTTGTATTCGTAATCATCCTCGGTGCAGATGCCTCCGTTGTCTTCGATCCATGTAAAGGCGTGGTCCATAAGCCCTCCGTTACAGCCCATGTCACCATTGTGATCGCAATCCACAAGTTCTTGCTCTGAAAGGCTGGGCAGCTTCCCGCTTGAAACAAATACGGCACCCTCCACAGCGCCCGTGGTGGAAAAAGCCCAACACGATCCACACATTCCCTGGTTCTTAACGGGCGTAACACCTCCTTTCTCTTGCCAATCCACAGCTTCAGCCACTACAAAATCGCTCCACAAATTATCGACACGCGAAGCCAGACGCTGCTCCAAGTAGCCTTCAGGCATGACAAAGCCTGTCATTCTAGAGTGGAATTCGTCAAACAACATGTGAGAATACTCGTTGTGTCCTAGTCTCACGCCAGTCCAAGCATTCTCAATATTGTGCTCAAGTATGTAAATGTCGTTAGCGACGTAATTTTCCAAACGCTTTGCGAACTCAAGCGCATTAGAGAATGAGATGCCGTAAGTTTTCATCCACTCTGAGAACTCCCGCTCATATTCAAGGGGTGTCTTCAGCGCATCCGTAAGTGCGAGACTAGTAGAGAGTAAAAAGGAAATAGAGGCAGCGCGCATACTTCTTTCAGCGAGGAAGAATGATGGTCAGATCTTCTTCGTGGCGGAAAGACTTGTGATGAGAGCAGATGCGGCCGTTGAAGTAGTTTTTACCTTGATCTTTGTATGGTAGTTAAAGCGCAGTAGAATCAGCCTTGGCTGTTTTCAGTAGCCAATTAGATTACGCAGAAAAAAAGTTATTTTAAGCCAATCGTATATATTTTTACTAAAAGTCCAGCCTCAAATTATGAGAATCGAGTGTCAGTGATTCCACTTACGTTGACGGCACTTGGGTTCCGATTGAAAGTTCGAGCAAGCAACTCCATCCTGCTTGCTTTGTGTGACAATCAATGATATCGCGCACATGTCGCGCGCAGTACTAACTACTACAAAGCTCTGACTCGTCACCGTATCATACGCAATGTTGGTTACGATTCTCACGGAGGCAAAAAGTGATTCTCAGCACGGTCTTGCCGTAATTGATCAGGCATTGACATGTCATTTTCTTGCTGATCTGCACGCGTCTTACTATTCGGTCGCTGACTTTTCCATATCGCACTACGCTTGTCATACTTCTTGACAAACGAGCGAATAGATAATAAGTAAAGAATATTTGTCTCAATGTATACTTCCATTCCAGGGTAAAATTTCTTGAGCGCAAGACAATATAATCAAAACTACTGATAGGATTCATCCAGTTATGGCTCAGAGCTGGTATATTTTAGAAAAACTAATCATGGGTGAGTGCATAATTAGTATTATTTGCTGAATTCTATTGTCGAAGACCTATGAATGTGAAAACTCTGTTTTTTCGCATAAGCGATCGTTTTGCACATAAACAGACGTTTACTCTCAATTGTGAAACCGTCATCCGACCTTGCGCATAGCGATTGGGTGAAACTTCTATCATCTGAAACGGTCGTCGGTCGAACAAACATTCCAGTTCCGCATTATCAGGCCTTCCCTCAAGTAAATTATTATGCCCGCATTCAAGCGCTTGCCTCAATCTCTACAACTCGCAATCGTTGACGCTGCACACCGTCGTGATCCCCCACTATCATCTCTCTGTCCTCGTATCGCACACGAACATCTTCTCTGCTCTATCTGCTTTGACATATTGAGTTTTCCCGTCACTTTGCCCTGTGGGTATGTGAGCAAATGTGTCTAATTGATGCAGTAGACTCACAATAATGTGGTTATAGGCACAATTTTGACCGAGGCTGCATTTTGACCGCTTGGGCGCACGAAACGTTAGCTACTCCCCCTATAGCTGCCAGTCGATTGGAGGATGAGATTGAAAGCTCTCGACAACGAGTGCAAAGTCATTTGTGTCCCTTGTGTCGACAACATACTGAGAATGAGGAGCTTCAGGTCAATCTGCTACTAAAAGATCTCATCGTATTGCTATATCCCTCAGAGACAAGAGGTGCTGCGACAATATCCAAGCAGCAGTGTTCTCACTTGACGTTGCCACCATCGCCCAGTGCAGCACTTACCACTAACACAGCCGCTTTAGCTTTTCGACGCCGACCGAATCTACGCAATTTTTTCTCTTTCCTCTATGTTTGCGCGGCCTCGGTCACGGACCCGCCAGGATTCGTGCTAGCTGTCCTCCTGTTGCTCATTTTGTTAGCTACTGCGTGTAATCCGCAGCCGGCTACGGCGCCTCCTGCAGCGTCAGCGATGATAATGTTCGACACGATGGACCGTGTGTGTAACGGGCTGTCGCTCATAATTCAACGGATTTCGATGCAGATGGATCAATTGGACCAAGTGTCACCATGGATTCGCCTGGTTTCGTTCATGCTTTAATGCTACGAGAACGAGCCGGCATGCATATATTTATATCACCATACCCAAGAACGAAGCAAGAGAATAAGGTGTATTTATGTAAGCTAACTCACTTCGACAATAAAAACTTCTACGAAAAGTTAAGTTTAGTAGCGCAAACTGCAGAAGCACGCTACCCCTGCTTTGATCCAGTATTCTTGGTCGGCAAAAAGCACTTGGGCATTAGTTTCAGACACGAGCGAATTGCGAAAGATGGTGGGTTTGTTAGACGGAATTTCAAGCCACATGATGAAGTTAGTGGAATGGCCCGTGGTCGATAAAGTTCCGGTTCGAGTTAAAATTTTGTACACAGGGCATCGATAGATGCCCTTCTGCGGTGGATCACGGTTCATTTGCGGGAGCAAATGAATGACAGGCATTTTTGCAAATAATTCACGTGGTAACGGATCGTCCAAGGCTTTCGTCTCTGAATTCCAACGAGCACCTTCCAAAAACAATCCGTATGTGTAATACCCATTATCCGGTGGTGTTTGAAGCTGTTCAACACTCGCAGACATCATAATGAATTCAAACGAGAGCGAGTCAATCGGCATTTTGTACCGTCGGGCATGGTTTTGAATCGTGCCTGTCATAAAACCTTGCGGGAAAAAGAAGCCTGAGATCCAAAAGACGGCTGGAATGCCGTGTGAGATCCAATTCGAGATAAATGTTAAGCGCTCCAAGAGATCCGTCACCCAGGCACCAAGTGGTTTAAGTGACGGGTACGCTTTTGCTTCCCAGACAGCAGGAACCTTCTGGTCATAAAGTGATGCCCCCATGGCTTCGAGTTCGACAGACATGACCACAAGGCCCTTAAGTCCTTGCTGTACAAGGTGCAACGTACTTCTCATCACATCCAGCAATTTATTGAAACGTTCTACCTCTTGAGCCAACACAGTATTCATGGACTCGTCATAACACACGGGATAGACCGCCTGTACTTGCTCTAGATCGAATTGAGGCGGGAGCTGTGATGCGATTGCTTGCGCTGCTTCAGCAATAATTTCTTCTTGTTGTTTACCTCCACCAGAAATAACTCGTGGCTGCAATGACAGCAACAAATCGAACGCCTCGTACGCCTCCGATTGAGCACAGGTGATGTTGGCATTCTCATGCATGCCGAAGACTTCGGGTTCAAGATTCATTGGCAGCGAGTCGATATAATTCATATAGTCCTCATAGGCATTTCGTGGGTCACAATCTAGTGAGTGGTAGAGACCACTTTTTGAAAATGCGTATCCTTTGTGAAGAATGTCTTCTTTGAAAAATGTCATTAGAATGACATCTGAGGTTCGCATATCCTTATCGTCTGTGATCCGTCCTCCATAATTAATGGTAGATGTCATCACTTGTAGCACATCAAATGGCACATAATCATAAGTGTCCAGGAACATTTCAAGCTGAGCTACGCTTATGTCTAAGTCTGTCTCGTTAAATTGATACGGAATATTCCATCCGAGAGCGCCAAAGCGCTTCCGCTCACACACAATGGCGTGATAGAAACACAATCCAAACAGCAGCTTTCGGAAAACGTCAGGTTTATGTGTTGCTTCAAGTCGCGACGGATCCAGTTTGTAATACGTGTTTTTGAGATTCGCACGCAGACCTTTAGGCGCCTCTTTTGTCATCTTGACACCATTTTGAAGCACCGACGGAGGGAATACAGGTGTTGGCATACTCGTGAGCCACAATCGAAAACTCTCGTGTACCTTTGCTGGATCAAGCTCCTCGCAAATTCGTTCGAGATCAGGCATCCAGCTAAGAGCCAAGTGGCAATTCTGGAGAAGTACCCACTCTCCTTTAATCGTCGCACTCTCAATAAGACGTGCAGCCAAGTTGCCTTGACCTTGGCCCAATGCAATCGACTTCACTTTACTCTCCATGCTCATACTTATGGCAAAGCCGTGCAGATCCTTTGCTGGATCGGATCCTTGGGATAATACAAATATAATAGGTGTTGTGTGACTTGAATCTTCAAACGTACTTGCGAGGTCAAAAAGCGGTGGTTCAATAAACTTCTTGCCTAACTTTACACACACCAAATTTTGAATGCCAGCCATTATCTTATCAGGACGCAAGACGCGTAATAAACAAAGTCTTTGAAAATCATCTAATTTCGACAAAACTGCACCAGGCAAAGCCTGATTTTCCGGGTCTGCTGAATCAAAGATTGCACGGAAAACAGCTACATATCTCGAAAATTCAGTCTCGAGACCATTAAACGCAGGAAAAGTCGCAAGTGCACAAATCTGTTGCCATGCATGCGCTTCGAGCCATCGCGCTGCCGGATTTTCCGCTTCGATGGGGGAGCGTGTGCTCGTGCTCATTCCAGAGAGTAAGAAGCGCCACTCGCCCATATCCACGTCATTGTAGCCTTGCATAATCTTGATCGTCAGCAAGAAAGAAAAAAGCAGCTTGTGCTTTCCAAAAAGAGAACGGCTGACATTCTTGTAAACTGACAGGGTGAAAAAGTCGTTCAGCTCAGTGACTCGAGTCTCTAAATGAGTTGAAGGCTTTGCTGCCTGAATACTACGCACAAACAGGCCGGTAAACCACGTTAGCGAGTACTGATACATTGGGTCAACAAGAGCGAGATCGGCGATACAAAAGAACAGTAATGCTGCACGGAAAGCCACAGGACGGTATCCCTCACTACGGGCGTCAATCTCGCGTTCCGTTTCTTCTGCTTCACGAATCTTTGCCATCACGACGGTTGATGTCTCTTTTGCAGAAGCCAGAGTATCCATTAGATTTGTATCGTCCAGAATATTACCTTCTGAGTGAGACAGGAGGAATAAAATCTGGTTTTCAATCTCGTAAAGCTGTCGCTGTCCTTCTGCATTTGATACCACTAATGCATTCTTCTTGGCTGCAAGTTCAGGGAGCTCTTTAAGCACAACGACACCTAAGAGCTGCTCCTCGAGGCCTTTCATAGTAATTGTGAAGTTGAGCAAACTAACCTTGACGCAAACTTCAGGAGCATAGTGCGGATTGGACAGTTTGGTAGTGACAAAAAACCGAAAGCTGTCGTTAAATGGAATGACATTCTCTCCCAGTCGAATCATGTCCTGGCCTCCCTGTTTGAACTTTTGTTGTAGCAAAATCGGCTCTAGTGCAGCATCCAGCTCTTCGCCGACATTTTCCAGCAACACCCACTTGCCAAATCGAAGGCCATTCTCTAGGATGCGAAGGAATCCGCGATCCGATTGTTTGACAACGTCCATTCCATTTTCGCATAGTATTTTGTCTTTCCCTAAATTCTTTATAAACCGATTCGCTTGACCTTGTGGATCGATCAATAAAGGCCACCGTCGCGCACGCCCCATGATAATACCATTCTGAGTTGACACAGTATCAGTAGGCAGTCCAGCAATCTGCCAGGCGCGTAGTTTGACGGGATCCTGCAACGTGCGGATTAAATCGCATCCTGGAGAGTGCGGCACGTGATGTTTCACGAGAGCATTGTGCCACGATGCCACGAGTTGCTCACGAAACTCAGCCGTGAAGGCACCAAGATAGCTAATCGTACCAGCGGACACTAGCACATCTCCAGTGAGATTTAGCCCGTCAAGCGTAAGCTGAGCAATGGTCTCTTTCCAACGTGCTTCTTCGCCAGCTAGTCCGCCAATAAGCCGTTCTGCATTCTGAAGCTGAACTTGACACTGCACAACTTTCTGTCCAAGCTCTTCTTTCTTTGCAACAGCGCTTTTATACGATTGTTCTAAGTCAGCAAGTCGGTTGGTAACTTGCTGCAAATTTGACTGCGCACTTTTTAAAATTGCTAGCGTCTCGTCAAGTTCGTTTTGGGCTTGTGCAAGCGCTTGTTTCTTTGGCTCGACGGCTTTTGCCACAAAATGATACGTATACATGGCACGCGCCCACATACAAATAGCTGTACAAGCTTTTGATGACTTCTCAATAGCTTCTGGTGTAAAGTTTGGATCATTCATACTTGGAGCAACCTTAGTTATGATGGCCTCGGGAATATTATCTTTTTCAAAGCCTAAAAGGTTCTCCAAGAACTTATTAGCATTTGAAAGCACCACTTTCTGAACTACTTCCCAGTAATCACTGATTTTCTTTCCAGGTCGATCTGGATCTGGCCTATTTGCAGGTTTGTGACCTAAGAGAACACACACCACTTCCATCGTCAGTTTCACACCAGCGGGTGGTGTTTTCAATGCTTTAACTTCGTCAATATCTGACTTTTTAAGCCGATTTAAACACTCCAAGGCTGACTCCAGCGCGGGAAGAGCAGCATCGAGGTCACGCTGTGCCGAGTCTGCTATTTCTTTCGTCGCATTCGCTTTAGAACTAGCCACTGCTTCTTCCTTTTCAACTGTGGACTTCGTCACATCTGCTTCAGCGCTATCGCTGGCAATCTGCAACATCATCTCTTCTACCTCCGCTTGAGTTGCAGCCAGAACAGGCTGAAGCTCCACGAGCTCAGCTTGCATGATGGCTACAATCGCCTTGGTTTCAGACAAAATGTTCATGCCATTTTGCAAGCGACTGCGCATCATATTGAGCTCGTCCCGTTTTGATACAAGAACGGACTTGAAAGCCGACAGTAATTCCAGGTAACTGGTCGGGGTGACGTAAAAGTATCGTCGCAACCGGTGATAAAACTGTTTTGAGGCTAACTCAACGCTTTGGTGTACATTCTTAAAAGATTCGACAAGTGCAGGAAGCTTTTCACCAAGGCCTAAATTGCTATCGCCTAGAAAAGCAGAGGCTACAGAATTGAGAGCCTCTGCAGGCCATTCACTGAACCAGTCAATAGTTGAGCAGTTGACTAGCGAAGGGAACATTCGCAAACGATCACGGAAACGGCCACCTAACGGGCTCATGCAGATGACCAGGTGAATATTTCGCCGCACACGGTTGACATATTGCTGGAAAATATTTGATTTTGTCAGAGAAAGTTGTTGTTTCTGACAGTCCACTTGGCATGCCGTGACAATTTGATCTAGATCTTCAGGTCCATAGAGATTTGGCACGTTACCAGCATTAAGTATCCCATTAAGATCTTCGAGCATTGTCTCATTTACTACTTGCACATCCGAGAAGAGGAAAACAACCGGCATATTTCGGAGACCTGCAAGCAGCAAACACTTTTTGACATCGTCTCGCCATTCCACAATACCATATCCCTTGACAATTTCTACTTGAAAACACTTGTACCCAGCCATAAATGTAGCTAGTTTCGTAAGACTTTGACGGCCACTCCCACCCACACCGAGCAACAAAGCATTGCCCATTGGCTGTCGAATGATGCGGGAAATTCGAGAGACATGCTCCACAGCATCCATAAACAAAACAAGCGACATAGGAGACTTGCTCTCAGCATTGTAATCGAGCAGATATCCGTCCATAATGTTCAACAATTTGTCCACATCGACAACTTCTTCATAGATCTTTGGATCAGCCCCTGGAACCAGGTAATCACCGTATATAAGGTGTTCACGAGTCACAACTTGACTGACTTCACGCTCAAAATATACTTTAACGGTTGAGCCCATAAGGTTGCGAAACCAGTCGTGATCTTGCGAGGACACCATCCGATCTTCGTATACTCGTTTGCACTCATGCACCCACAAACGTATAAGTGAGTCTGCGTTCAGGATGCGCCGATTATCGCCCGTCAGGACACCTTGGAAAACCTTTGCAAGATCACGTAAGTTGAAGGTATAGTGTGATTTGGCTGGCGTCGGAAGAAGTTCTTGGCAAATCGTATTGTAGACGCTTATAGAAGCCTTAACGACATTTTCCGAAAGTCGAGCGACTTCAGTTGGAAATCCAGATCCCAAAAAATTGCCAAGGATTGTACTAAAGATGATCATTTTGCTATCATCACCCAATTCAGCGTAACCGACCACATTGAAATGGCGTACCAAGCGTGACGTGATTGGGTTCCGTCCACCTCCAGGAGGACCCATAGAAGCAACGAATAGAATGTCAATGATGCTACGAAAGACAAGTAATTTACGGTCGTACCAGCCACCTTGGTCAAACCACTGGCGTAATAATTCCAGTGGAGGTTGTGCAAAGTACTTTTCACGCTTAGGCATGTTCAGATCATCCACATAAACGATGTGCTTTTTTCCTGCTGGCGGTCCATACACACCCTTACGACGCTTTTCCATCTTAGAATCTAGCATGTCTTGAGTCTGGTTTGCTGATGTTTGCGCGGAGAAAGTGATTGGAATGGGGATATAAGCTTCAGCGGGTAAAGCCTGAAGATATCGCATAATATTTACTGTCTTGCCCGTTCCAGTTCCTCCGACCATGCAGACATGCTTCCCAGCACCTATTAACCGTTCAAGGAGATAGCTGTTACGTACAGAATCCGCAGTAGGCACGACGATATCAGCAAAAGACGAATTGGGAGGAATCTTGTATGGAGTGACAGTGCTCATCCAGAGTACCCAGTTGTGACTGGAAAGCTGGTAGCAGTAGTCGTAAACAAGTCCAGAAGAAGGAATTGCGGGTCGGCAATTGTTTGCCATCAAGTCACTCCTCAGAAAATTGTCGAACCGAATCCGACCAGCGTCATTTGTTGAAGCCCCAACTGACCAAATTAATGCAAAGATAAACAGAGGCTCAATATCGTCTTGAAATTGAGCATCGGGTGTTACTGACGCTGGAAGAGGCTCACCAGTACCATCAACAACTATTTCACGGAACGGGTCCAGCGTACAGTCTAGAATGTTCATAAGACTTCGCGCAAGATTATTATCTGTTGTAGGAACTAGCTCACCCAGAAAAGAGCGAACGAATGTTACAGCTGAGTACAGATACACGTCAAAGAGGCGCATGAAAATGTGTGCGAATGGTGTCACAGACCTTGGCAAATTTTCTACCCATGAATCAACTAAAGGGCTAAGACCCAAGGTGCAAGGCTCCATGTAAACCATCCCCGTCCGACTCACAGTGGCCGGCGACGCTACTAAAAGATCTTCAACCTCAAACATCATTGTCATCTGCTGAGACATCAGCAGCATTTCACCACTATTCAGACACAGCTTCTTATTGTCATCAAGGACTGTGTTCATATTTTCGATCCAGATGGCATCAACTGGTCCGTCAAAAATCACCCATTTGCGATCGGGCTTGGTATCACTGGCAGCTGTCCGATAAAGTGTTGACAAGATGCCATCCTGCCACTCATGCGTACTTGTATCGAACTCACCATACAGCTGTCCCATTGTAATTGACTTCGGATTAAGCTGGTATTTGATCACTTTCTCGAACGCAAAACCACATTCACCCCGTCGCTTGAGTTCTGTAAGGGCGTCGGCGAGTACTGCGATGTTGCAAGACTTTCCTCCTCCTGTAGCGCCAACAACCATCAAACCATGTCGCACGACAATCGTCTCGTACAGTTGAATGCACTTTGTTAAAAAGTACGGCACGGGCTGCAAATTTAAACGACAGGTCTGTAGTTTTATCGCGCTAATAAGGGCTCCGAGGTCTAAAGTTGGGCGGCATTTTCCCGGAAAGAGATCGCTGATAATACCATTGAACAATGGTATATCGTGTGCCAGAAATTTTGGAAGATTAACATCTTGTAGTGCACGTAAGAGTAATACCTCCTCATCCATATCGGGGTCATCGCGTTTGAGGTTCCCAGCAGCCGTAATTACTGTTTTGACAGCACGCATACCGTAATCATAGTGAAACTGAGATGATAGTTGCTCTGAGCATAATTTGAAGGTTGTCACCATTTTCGCACCAAGTGCACGTGCGTCAGAGAAACCATAGGCGAAAAACATAATTTCGCCAATAAGCGCATAATCGGGTACCATCATTGCGACAGGACGAAACAGAGCTGCAAGCGAGTCGGGCAATTCACTCCGTCCAGCATATCCAGGATTCATCGTGATAAAGACGCCAAATTGATCATTAAGTATGATGTCAGAACCTTCAAAGATGATGCGCGTATCGCCGCGACGAATGCCTAGCTGCAAAGTCACCACTTGTTGGCCAACAACAGACAACACTTCTATGTCTATCCGATTAAATTCATCAAAGCAAGCCCAAGCTCCACATGATGCCAATCCCTTGAAAAATTTTCCCATGGCAATGTAGTCCAGACCATCAGAGCAATTGAAGACAACACACTGCTTTGCCAGCGCTTTTGCTAGATCTTTTGTCGTTTCAGTCTTTCCAGTTCCAGCAGGTCCAGCAGGAGCCCCACCGAGGATCATTTGTAGAGCTCCCATTAGAGTCAGATAACATTTATCCGTTAGTGGCGTGATTACCAAACGGAACGAATTGCCAAGGTACTCGTACCCATACGGTCGACGTGACGTCACAGCCTGAACCCACAAATTCCTGTTCGTCCAGTAATACTTTAGCTGGGAGCTCCATAGAAAATCTCCCTTTGATTCCACGTTTTGTGTAACCAGTTTGTGAGTCACATCTCGAGCGTGCACATCAATCACCGTCAGCGCTCCACAAGTGATGCGAGCCATATTGTCCAGATTCCCACGCACCAGAGTAACCATATCAGCGAGCTGGCCCAGCTGTCGAGTCATCATCTTTCGCACACCTTCACGTCCGTCTGCATCCATGGCTTCCTCCATCTCGCGCGTCCAATGCATTTGGCTACCATTAAGAACGCACATTCCAGGCCACTTTTGAATCCAAAGCACGCGATCTATTTCTGTGTAGTTTGCAATAGCGCGCTCCATGATATCACGTATCGACGTCTTCATCATGTTTTCCACTTCCATCATCCACTGTTCCACATCCTTGCCCTTCGGATCTACTACACTCGTAAGGGGAACTTTTTCCCCTTCAGCTGATATGATGGCACTAATTTTTAGATCATCTTCAAATGTGACTTGGACGATACCTTCAAAGCATTTTTTTAGGTGAGGCTGCACGAGTTTAACATCCTTAGACTCCGATAAGATGGACAGTAACTCGTCGTTTGAAAGAAAGTAGAATCGCGCAAATGCCGACCGTTTGACCTCAAGATAGTCGCTCAACCCTTTTTGTACCAGCTCTAACAATTGGTTCGACTCGCGAAGTCTCTCCAAGAGCTTTTGGCTAGAACAGAACTCAACACACTTTGGCTTAGCCTTTGCAGAGGCTAAAGTTTGGCGCCAGTATTTATCCACTGAGCTAAAGCGTTTTCCCTCAGCAGGAAGCTGTTTATTAATGTCGGGCGATTCGAAAATGGGCTGCAGATACAGCCACTTCTGCTGTACTGCAATCCACTCTTCTAACACCTCTGATATGAGCTGAAGAGTTACATTCCATTCGGCAATTTCTTCCTCAAACGTTCGTTTGAATGTCGAAGACATTATGGCTTGAGTCATTGTAATATGCTCATCTAAAATCGCTTGAATTTCATCCACGCCTTTGATCACGTAAGTTCCTGTCTCACGGTAAGCTGCGATATGCAGGTCAACAGCTTCCCAGGCTCCTTTCATCGTTCGTAACGCTTGCTCAATCTGAAATTCCTTCCCAGCACCCTCGGCGATAGACACAATGTCATCGATACGATCCAGTAAGTTGAGCTGAAATACATTAGTTAGCGTGAAATTTTCGTCGATTTCTAGTGCAAAGCCGAGAGTTTTGCTCAAGTCTTCCCAATGACGCTGGCGCATACCAGGGTTTCGCAGAGCAACAAGAAGCGGTACGTATGGCTTAAAGATGGAGATTTGCTCTTTTACGGTCGCTGCGATGGTTGCACATGCTTCATTATTGTTATTGCTAAAGAATTTATATGCCTTCTGGATTCCACTACTGTATCCATCCACAAGCTTTTCGACTTGTTCGGCATCAATGTTGCCAAAACTTCCTTCAGTCCACAATTTTCGACTCTGAATCCAATTAGACGACGTGGACCAGAGCAGAAAATAAGGCTCAAATGTCTTCTTTGCATTTGCTAATGCATCATACGAAGTCACTTCGAGTCCAAAAAGTGCTTCCCGGGTATTGAATAGCATAGAATCTTGTTGAGCTTGCTCTAGCTTCCGCTCGATAGCCAAAGCATGATGTGCCACGTCTTCTATAAAGGCCAAATTGTCGTAGCGAGAAAATGTCTGAATTTCGTCTTGCAACCCTGCTAAGGTCTTTTCAAATCGTTCTTGTTCGGACTCCATCTGTTTCGCAAACTTGTTCTTGCGCTCTTCTAGTGCTTGTTGAAAGCGCGCACTTTGAGCTAGAATATTGGAGGGTGCGCCATGCACTTTCCACATAAGACGCAAGTGCTCGTCGCTTAAATAACGATGAAATTCATCGATGAGAGCATTGTCACGCATCATTTGATCGATTTCATCTTGCAATGGGGCTAGAAGTGCAGGAAGGCCAGTGATATATTCTTGCAAAGCTGATAAGCTCTCGATATCCTTTGGTGTCGACGACAAATCTTGATTAATTGCGTCAAATTTGCTCGAGATCCGTGTCGCTAGCTGGAAACAGTATGTTACGTGGGCGTCAAGTAACCCGGCAAAGCAGTCCCGGTGTTTTTTCGCCAGCAAAAAGCGAATATTGGTCAGCTCAACTTGAAATAATCCAAGATTAACTGCACGAGATGGAATAGTATTCAATATCTTCTCTTCTTCCACACGGTGATAAGTTAGTAATCGCCGAAGTTCGTTCAATTCCATGGGAGGATGAATCGCAGCAGATTTATCGTCTCTGTCCTCAAGTATATCTTCAGGTTGTGCAGATATGATCGTCTTCAGATAAGTATCGACGTCAAGATTAAGCAAGGTAACGTACTGGTCAAACTGTCGATAGTACTCCAACAGCGGCTGAATAGCTCGCTTAACAATGACTTCCACACGTTCTTTGTAACTAACTACTGATTGTGCAGAATGTTGTATACATGCAAAACTCTCTTGGTCGGGCCAAAAAATTCGATCCATTACAAGTCTTTCCACCACCTCAAGCGCTTTAAGACGATCAAGAAAAACATCAAGTTGACCGACAACTGCATTCAAGAATTCCTCTGGTTTCGTTGCATATTCAAACCTGCACCCTTCTTGGAGAGGTACAGGCATTATCGGACACTGCGCTGATCGATCCTGACTATTGACTAAAACCCATTCTTGAATCTCTGCAGCTCGCTTATCTACTTCATCCTGGTTTAAAATATATTTCTCTGAGGAAATAATCAAATCAACTCGAAAGAAAGGTTGATGTGTTAGTGCGGAGTGATGAATCCACTCGACCTCTTGTCCTTTTGTATGCTCCGGGGTTAACAGAAATTCGCAAGTATCACATGGTCCCCGTATCAAGACATCGTATCCCGCCATGTCCTCTACAAATTGTAAGTAGCTTTTAAAGTTCTGCCGGATGAGCAGCTGAAGGGTATCATCCACCATATAATTAACGCGTTGCAGAAAGCGGCATAGTGGCATTTCCAGGTATTTTAGTCGATTGGACTCTGCTGAATTAAATAGCGGATTCTTTGCCTCTATTAAGTGCTGCTGAATGCGCTTTGCTGCTAACCGCGTCCAATTATCCCGCATAAAACGCAGAGCTATGTGACTCATTTGAGCATGCAACGAATGAAACTCAATCAGCGAGATACTTTTAGCTCGTGGTCGAGCACCAACACCAAAGCCGATCTCTGTAGGCTGCTGTTCCATTAGCAGCTTCTGCGTGCCCACGTCAACACAGGTACGACGGACATCGAGCAACGCATTCACCGCAAATGACATGTTAACAAACTGATTTGTTGCAATATCTAATAATTTGCGATTAAAATCGTAGCGTGGTACTGAGATGACTCCGAACGGGGGCGGAGGTGGCGTAAGTGATTTCTTGGGCAGTTTAAGCTCAATAAACTCTGTTTGAATGCCTTCCACATTAGTTTCAAACAGGAGTTTGTTCATCGTGTATACATAGTCAGCATTTACTTCTTCCAGCAATGTCGATGAGCCAATATTCGACGATAGAACTGACGACGAGAAAGTAAGATGAAATATGTTAGTGATGATCTGTGAGTCCAGCTGAGTGTCTGAACTAATTGGCATGCATTTTACGTATAGCGATTGCCGCAACAGCGCCTCAGCTTGCTCACGACGATGGACGGCGCGTATGATACGCTGGACGAAGGCCTTGCAGTCATCCGTCTCCAGGCACAAGAGACCTCGGTGCATTAATGGCGATCCAACGCGATTCCCAGCAGACCAGGAGACAATCAAGCGATCAAGTGACACGTCAAAGGCTGTCACCGTGCAACTAGACCAACCTCCTGCGATACCAGTAGTGTCATCCAGCGGGAGACCAACTGCTTTGATCGGTAAATGATTGATCAGGTCTGCATGCTTACCAAACAAGCAAGTGTCTTCCTCAATATCAAAATAGCACCACAATGGCACAAATGAGTCTGTAATGCATGTGTACGGATCATTATTCCTCGTTGCATGCGAAATCGAAGAAGTGATGCCTGAATGGCCAAGCCAATCACGAGGACATTTAATTTCCAACCAATCCGCTAGAGCAGCTCCCGACAAAGTACCAGGTATCGTCCTATTCACTCGATCACTTAATGAGGGAGTATGTGCTTGTTTAGCAGCTCTGTGTGGTCGCAGACTACGTTCAGCGGGGCTTTTGTGAGTCGAGAGTTTAGATGGCCGAGTGTGGGTTGACAAGACTGCTGTCGAAGATTTTAATTCTTTAGTTTCGAGAAACGATCCAAATGCTGACTGTGTTGAGCTGGTGTCATGTTGGTCATACTTGTCTAGCGCCTGAAGTATGAAGCTTAAAGACGCCGCATTTGCAGTCTACGGTGCATTCAACAGTTTGATTTCACCCGCTGATACATAAGCAAGCGATTTTTCAGCATATCCTTACCTCATTTGACTTGCGCCTGCTCATAATATAAAGCACGTGGGCGTCCCTTTGTCGTGCTTTGTTTTGGTGTCGTTTCGTGACTATTCGAGGCGAAGTTAGAGCCAACTAATGATCAGCAACGATTTTGACTACATCAACATTGAAATCAACTACAAATTTACGGACAATGATGAAGGCGGCAGCGACGATAAATTACGTTGCTGCTTTAATTTCAGACGTATCAGACGACAACTCGTCCGATTTGCTTGTTGCTATCAGTAATTGCCTCAGCTGTAGCTCCAAAGCATTCTGTCGAAATTGCTGAGAGTAGTATATTGCTTGCTTGATGTAAGTCTTCACTGCTGTCGGACCACCCTTCATCGATCGAAGGCCACTTAGAACAAATTCTTTTTCCTATGAAGAGATAAAAAAGTTTGAATAACCTTTCAAGATAGCACACAATATTTGCTCGTCCTACCTGCTGCGTGATCGAGCGCGCTTTGATTAGGCGAATAATCGTACTCCATGATTCCCAATTCTCTGCTAAGATCCCGTAAACGTGCTGAACAAAGCTGACGCTCTTATCGTTCTCGACAAAATCGCCATCGTGGAGAGGTATTCCCAGCATTTGTGCAGCCTCTGCCTTTACAGAATAATTCGATTCCACCGAGCTGTCCGTCAGCCCGGAATCGCCACCATCACTTCGATCAGGCGACGACACGGTTGAAGAAGTGCTAGAAGCAGATGAGTGGGATGGCGACCCAGGTGAAGATTTAGAAGACGGAGAGCCATGCACTCGAAGTGAGCGCTTCGAGTGCTTTTTGTCGCGCTTGAGTTGGGATAATCGCTTTCGCGTACGTTGGCGCTTGGGTGAATGGCCTCCTAATGCCGCTGCTTCATCAGCGGCCTCGCCTTGATACACATTGCTGACCTTCGAAGAGCTTTTTTTGTACGGATTTCCCAAATTAAAGCACAATTGGCGTCGTCGCAGTCCTGATGGAGTGTCTTCATCCGGCTCTGCTTCAGTCAAGGGATTTCGAAGAGCTTCTTTTTTTACAAGTCGGGATTCATAGTCACTCATCATATCAATCGGTTGACAATGCTTTTCATCCTCCTCTACAGCACGCCAACTTGGCGTCAGCTTTAGAGGCACGGAGTCATCTTTTGATATCGTCACACGAGGGAGTGCTATCTGAAATTGAAGCTTCGAGCTTTTACCAAAAAACAAATCCTTGCTCTTTCGGTGCGCAGCACGCAGATCTTGTAGTGACATATTGGCAACAGCATCCAACGTCGCGTCCGTCGAATTTGCTCCAATTGCGTCTTTATTTCCATTAGGTGACGCAGATGGAGACGATTCGGGAAGACTGCTGTTTCGCAAGGCACTCGACGAATCGTTTCGACTGGTTCGAGAGAAAAGTTTGTTGTTGCTGTCGCTCTCTGCAATAGCTTGCTCGCGTAGTCGATTCAAATAGCTAGAGACCTGGTAACTTCGCCCTGAATCTTGAACCTCTGATACCATATCGTGCAGATTGTATTTACGTAGCGCCTTCTTCAAGGGAGCATGATAGTATAGCGGACAGCTACTTAAATACGCTGAAAATGACTCTCTCCACGAGGATGGCATAGCCTTGGCTTGAAACATCCATGTGCCTGTCGCTGAGTTGATATTTTGCCCACTCGCCTGGTACACTCGCGCAACTTCCACTAGCAAAGAGAAAAGCTTGGGAAAGTTATATGGTAATAGCACAAGTACCGCGTTCGAGGAGGGTAAACCAGGGCCAGAATTGGGCGCACGTAACATCCCAATGGGATCTCCTAGACGTCCATCTCCTTTGCTGCCTTGCACATACACCAACCAGCGTTGCCCACGACCCGGCGAAGGAATAATCGGCGTCTCGAGCACATAATTATCTGCTGGAAACTTGAGCGTATCGAGCAGCATATGACTCGTGGCCGCTTCGATTGCATTCTCCACAGTACGTGTATAAACTAACGTTGGATGAGCTTCTCGCGCTGGTAGTGTGACAGTATTTCGATCGAGCCAAAACGCTTCGGCTACTGGCCAGCAAAATTCCTTCCCATTATGAATGGGTGCGATAATGTTTCTTGTGACCGGAGTCTCTACTTCTCCCTCCAGAACGTCACATTTAAACTTGACCACAGCTCCAGCTTTAAGCTTGGAAATGATCTGATCGATACTCTGTTCCACTGCAGGCTTGGATGTCGCCATGTAAAGCATCCCACCCGTGGCTTCACTGAGCGCCATTAAGTCTGCAGGAACGCTCGGTTGTGCTTTAACACCAGTCATGGTGGCTGACAGCTTAAGAGCAATTGTAAAAAGCCGCTGATCCCATCTATAAGGCTCAAGTGTCAAATCCGCCCCCACAGCATTTGACGGCGTGATTGTAAGAGTGTCTTGAATCAGGCCATCGGCACTGGAAAGATTGGTGGCGTCTGTAAGTAGCACACAAACAGATACGTTTGTGTTCCAAGGTGCACGACCTAATCCATAGCTATCCCAATTAAATTGAAGACGGATCTGATTCATGAGCTCAAAAGCTTGTTTCAGCGCAGCGCCTACGTCGCTTAGATCCGTAGCGCGCAAATTTTTAAGCTCAGATAAAAAAACCTCCTTATTTGTAGATTGATCCCATCCCACGCGCACGCGGCCGCTGTAGGGCGTTGACTCCGTACTCTTAGTTCCACCATTGGGACGTCCGTCGTGTCCACATGAGAGCAGCATGAAATGGTGTTGATAGCGCCGGCTTGGGTCGCGGACACGCTTCACAAAGCGCTCTACTGCCGACTTGGCATAATCCAACAAAGTCATACCAGAGCTCGTGCTCTGATTCATAGACGCACTCGTATCGAGCACGAACGTTACCAGCATCTTTTCAACGATACAGAAATTTTACATTTCTACATCTTATGAAAAAAATTTGGAATAAAATAATTTAACTTTTATTGCAATAATAATAGCAATCAAACACAAAGTTTGAACTTAAAATATTATTCTGCGTTTCAGTTTACTTAAGTAACATTCTAAGTTGTGTAGTACTTTCAATAAGCTGCTGATCGAAAGTAAAACGATTCAATGAACGCATTTCTCTCCCACTGATAGTTTTTTTGGGTCACGAATCCGTCTCTGCCGGTAAGATGGTTTCCTCTGGTACAGACATGAAGCTACAATAGCTTTGGCACCGGACAAGTGTCGTACGGATGGCTAGCGATGACATTGATAAGTACCTTGAGTTAGGCTCGGAAGACAGAGTAGCAGTGGTCGCGGTCCTACGCTTTGATGGAGAAACGATCATACATTTGGGTGTTGGGGTGTAATGGAAGAAGCGGGCTATTGTGAAAGCAAGCATCACCAGGACTTCACTGTTGGTCCCGCCAAATCAGGATCGGCCTACGAATGTCATCTATGACGCTTCGGTCATTGCCACAGACTGCGTTTTCACTCCAAACCGATGTCAATGGGCATGAACGCGTCATCGCGTTATGAGATAAATCTTAAATCAGCGGAGAAGTACTATCGAGTGCATAATAAGGAAATTCTTGTTATGAGATATGCTATTATAACGTATAAAATACATCTTGGGTGTTAAGGATCGATAAAAACGGATCAGCCGTTGCGCACTGCGACGTCGTTACCACAACTCTCGCAGGAAACGTTAATATAGTTTTCCTCTGGCTAGTATGCCTCCGTGGGTGAGGGACAAGCAGGGTCAGCCTCATGTGGTGTCTGTTGCAACAATAGACCGTCACATGTAGTGAGTGTACGTCGACGATTGATGAGGCAAAACGTACACGTTGTGGACCAGATGTAACATTTGTTAGATTTCGAAAAGCTTGGGATGCAATGGGTTTTGAGCGTGAATGCCGCTATATCAAAATATTTTGTTGTTCGTTATTCCATATACCGGACCGTCACATGTAGTGAGTGTACATCGACGATTGATGAGGCAAAACGTACACGTTGTGGACCAGATGTAACATATGTTGAATTTTGAAAAGCATGGGATGCAATAAGTTTTGAGCTCGAATGCCGCTTTATCAAAATATTTTGTTGTTCGTTATTCCATATACCTAGGCTGGCTTTACAATAGATTCAACGTATGAGTTTAGCGATGAAGAATTTATCTGAAATATACTATGTTAGACACATAAAATATCGGGCGGTCATTTAAATAATAGAAAGACCATCTCTTTCTCTTGGTGCTCTAGGTTGATGGAAAAACATGTATATCTGACATTCCTTCAAGTGCACACTGCCAACATCAATATCTCGCCGCATTCGTTGGCACCTTTGGTCAGTTTTCTGGTTCCAATACTCTACTTTTGGGCTTCCGGAAAGGTATCTTTTGTAAACTGTCTTGCTGTCTTTGTATTTCATTTGAGCAGAGTGAAAGATTCCGCAGCTGTTAGCTCATTATAGTCATAAAGTGCGCGCAGGAAAAATCTTCCGTGGGTGGCACTTGTAAGCTCGCTCAGCAGTGGCAATACATTGACAGTACATTATCTCTCCGAAATTGTCGGCATGCGGTCAACTCTGTCGTGAGCCAGCTCATGGGTACAATATCGGGGGCCATCGTACCAAGTGCCTCAAGCGGCTCAGAGTTTGATTACTTCCCTTGAGCAGTAGGTAGCTCAGCTGCAGGTGGTGATTGAGACTTTGCTTTATCTCTGGCACATCATATTCAAATGACTTGTAAGATCGGAGTCGTGGTTTGTCTTCGATAATCCCGCGCAGCACACAGTGTGATGTTTTTGTTTAAGAGTGTAACCTTCTGATGTACGAGGCCGCAACACAATCTTATGTTCTACAAGCACTGTAGATAAAGGTATCTTAACGGCGCTTAATATAAATTTGTCATCCACCACACATTCACGTGCATTTTGTCCACATCTGACATCCACATGCTGCTTTTGCTCATCCTGGTTCTTAGCCACGGCGTTGTGCATTCGTCGCAGGACATCTGTACAAATAACCATTTGATATATGGTGTCAAATCTGATTGTTACTCCGCTTTCTTAAGAAACTGAAACTTCTTCACGGCGGCGACATAAAAATATTCCATTCATCCTCATTCACCGTTGATAAATGATGTTACATCTGTTAAGTCTTGTAATGCACTTTTTAGCGAAGCGGATGCATTTTAATTCAGTACCGCGGTCTTACCGCACGAGTGCTTCAGAGGACATCCTCTGCCACGTATTTATTGCATGCTATCTGACGATTTGCCAGTGGGTTGTTTACTGTTGATATGTTCTTTATTGGCCAAGCACCCTGCACAGAGTCTGACGAACCTTTGCTGCTCTTACATGGCTAATCGGTGTCCATATAACGATGGACACCGATTAGCCATGTAAGAGCAATACTTTGTCGAGGGACAGCTTAAGAGTTAAAATATAACTGAGGAGTAGGTATTATGTAGAATAAGTATTGGGTGCAAGCTCACCAGGGTTGAAATGAATGGGAGGCCTCAACCTCACAAAAGATTACGGCAAACATGCCCTGGCCCGATCGCGGCAGGGGTATTTGTAGTTACATTCTTGATAAATGAGACAGGGTCTCAGAATGCATTGCGCTTCCTATTGGCGAGCGGGTCTAAATTTTGTTCAAATTGAGACGTGGTTGGGATGTGTACTAAAAGACTCATGGATATGAGCTGGGTCATCGACAGCAAGCACTCGAGGTGGCAGGTTTTCCATCCTCACGTTCACCAGCTTTGCAAAGCGAAGCATTAAGCAAATTTTCATCTTGACGCCTTCTTTGCTGGGTTTACTCGAATGGTTAAGAGACGGATATAACGACAGCTTTTCTTTTCTCAGCACGCAAATTGGATGCGATATTATTCGTTCAGAACCGAAGCTATGGTCATTGGTACGGTCATTGGTACGGTTTAATTAGTTTGCTGTTGCTTTAAGCGCATGCGGCACATTTGAGAAGTGGTTACTCGAGGGGTCGAAAACCGCTCGTGAAGCAACTTTCGAGTGCTCGTTTGTTCTCTGTGATTGCGCACAAGCTCGTATATAGGTGTGTTAGGGACAGACAACTTTTGCAAGATGAAATCCATGATCAAATCACAACGTGATCGCGTCTGGATACGTTATCGCGACTTGCAGGCGTGCAAGTTTGGCTTACTGATCTAGGTCCAGCCCACTAGTAACCAACTGGACGTCGACAGCTGAATGTCGTAGAGCCCTCCGCCAAAAGACACATCGAGCTGAGAAGAGGTGAAGTGTAGAGCGCCAAAAGATACATCGTGCTGAGATGAGTGAAGTGTAGAGAATTTCTAGTTTGGCGAGGGCCCCTCAAAAAGGGACTAAAACCGCGTTATTTACAATAGGAGATTACACATTATTTCATCCCCAATTTAGCTCTTAAGCCACCTTTAAACATACTAATCTGTTTGCCAAAGAGGACACCAGCTTGGCACAATTTACCCAGATCATCACCAGCTTGATCATCATCAGCCAGAGCTATCTGTGTGACCTAGTAGATGGTGCATGGCACTTATGATATCATGAACGTTCAAGGAATGGTGCGCACGTCTATGATACAAAACACTTCCCCCACCAAGGATTTAAAATTCCCAGTATTTGTTCTGTATCAGCCCTTTTGAAGCCGTACTGTAAGTCCAACGAGAATGAGTAGCCAAAACCTGACGGCGTAAACATTCGTCAATACAGCGAGTCTCGATTCAAACGCTCTCAAGCATACCAATTGTTGGTGTAACCCAAAGTAAAATAGTTTTTGATGTTGCCATGTTTTCTCGTAATAAAAGTGTCATTATCTATAGCAAATTACTATGCCGTAATGACTTAAGATCTGTAGACAATTAAGAGAACGCGAAACTTAGGAACGTGCTAGGCACCCCATGTTACGGGTACGCGTACCCTGGTATGAAGGGGTAGGTCACACAAGACGGTTTGACCATACAAGAATGTGGATTGCACAAGACGGTGTAATCACACAATGGTGTGACTACACCTTACCAAGAAGTCAGTACGTGGCTGGACTGCCAGTAGTTTGCATTTCAACTAGGTTTATTTATTTAATTAGGAAAACCTATAGAAAACGGAAGAGTTTAATTGCCTTGGGTTAAGGGTTGTGGTTACTCTTGGAGTCAGCGAATTTTGATCCGCTACATTCGTACCGGTTCTAAGTACAGAACGAAGGTCACCGACCTTAGCTTAGTCTCATCTAAGCGAAAGAGCTACGACAGCCTCGCTGCACCCCACAGTAGACCCCAAGCACCATTTTCCTTTGAGGAATTTGAGCTTTTAATAATGAAAGTGGAGCCACCACATTTAACCGCTAGGATACCTCATCTGATTTTGTTCCTTGAGCAAACAAATGCAAAACTCATGCATGTGAGATATATTTTTTTTGCAATATTGTTTTCCAACAGTGCCAGGCGGTCATCTCATCTCCCACTTGTCGTTGATGATCTATGCTCTTTGGTATTTGCTTATCCTTTATACCTGCTGACTCGCGTATAAACGCAAGCATCTTGGCTTTGAATATATCCATCAGCATATCTGCAAGTTATTGCTTCGTGTCTATGCAGCAGATCTCCAAGGCTCTTTTTTGCATGCTCTCGTGAATGAATTGGTGTCTTGTATCCATGAGCTTCGTCCAAGCATGGTATTCGCCGTTGTTGGCTATAGCAACCTTACCTCGGCTGTCTTCATATACTTGTGCATCTTTTTTTTTGCTCGTGACTCATTACCTTAAGCATCGCACACATGTCAAGAACTTTTGAGTGCAAAGCCAAGCGCCGTCAACTCAGCCTCCGCCGAGCTTAGTGCAACGGTCCGCTGATACTGTGACTCGAGCACCACTGGCGCGCCTGCAATCATAATCATAACTTCTGAGACCGAATGTATATCATCGATTTTGCTGTCCCGTTAAGCATCCAAGTATACCTTAACCGCAATGCTACCACTGCTTTGGAAGAAAGTCACGTTTTACTGATACGCACGGGTTTTTGGTACTTTGTAACATATTGGACCTGATCACTAAGCCACGTAGTCGATGCAGCAAGTGTGCTTGATCATAATTTTTTCGGCTGACTTATCGCGGTCAATCTCCATGCTCAAAATGGACTTCGACTGGCTCAGCTCCTTCATTTTGACTGCATTTTGGGCCTCGATTGATCTCCCTGCTTGTTTTGCTTCGACAATCATGCGATTCACATATGGCCTGACGTAGGAACTCATTCCAGGTGTTGTTTGACATAAACGCGCTATCCCCCGCAACCACTAATACCATTTCACAAGGATCGATGTATTGTCTTGTTATAGATACTTGCTGTTTGTTATAATTCGTCGATAACATTTTATAGTTGACAGACGTATCCCTGAGTATTGTCTAAACCCAGCGGAACTTCCATATAAAAATTGTCTGTCGGCAAAGTTTGTAAATATCTAGTTGGTCCATTCGGTAGTACACACAGCAAGTATCATTCGAATTACATTCATGTTGGAGACCGAGTGGAAATCCCCGTGAAAACCTTTGCGACAAGTTGTGCCTTGTACCGCACAACGTTGCGATTTTGATCGAACATTTTGGCAAAGACCCGTCGTGATCCTGTTCTTTATGAATATCCATGTTTGGCTCGGCTCATGGGAGCAAAGCTTAGCTTTGATAGCTTCACACAACTTTACGGTATCGTTGCTTGACATTGTTTGAGTGTATGTAGCTGCATTTCGCTATAATTCTCACTTCTCGCCATGTACAGATGAACAGCATTGACAATCGGTCCGACTTCCTCAATCCTAGCACTTTTCAAAGTAGTGGACTATCACTTCCTTCTGTTCCCACTTCATCATCTGAGCCGTTCCCTAGCATCAGAACCGGTTCAAGTATTCGTTTGGTTCCTCCTCTTGTGGCCAAGACACCACACAATCTTCTCGACGCGTATGAAGAGATGAGCGATACTCTGCTAGCTTCAACCTGCTTTCAAAACAACATCAACTGCTGTATGCCGACATTTTTTGCACGATCAACATCATTCATTTCGACGTCTCCGGCTGGATCTTTGACTATTTCATAGATTCATTCCGAACTGACTGTCAGTTTACTTAGTTTCGATCATAGCTATCATCACTGTTCCTGATAGCTTTTGTGGTCGCCTCTGGCTGTAGCTCTTGCTAGTCTTTAGTGCTGTTTCAGTCGCACAGAGCGGGTCATTTGATCCTTGAGATTATCCGGTGTTAAACACGCGATAATCCTCGACTTTAACCGGACAACCTAGATACAAACATTTCAAGCTCTTGGGCTCGAGCTTTATTCTCTTTGTGAGCTTAACTCTGTGGCCCTAACGCGCGTAAATGATCCATCCGAGGCTTCATCTCAAAAACCAACTAATATGGTGTGATATCGGGATCGATAAATCAAATAATTCGCTGTCTTCACCACTTCAATACACCATCCAGTCAAAAAATGTAGTAAAGCATAGGTGGGCCTTCTCTATGATAGTTCTGTTCATGCGCTTTGCTACCCATTCTGCTGAGGGGTATGTGGAACGGAAAGTTGGTGGACGATGCCAATCTGAAGACATATGTTTGTCATCACTCTGTTCGCAAATTCTGTCCCGTTATAGGATCTCAAGCATTTGAGGAGAGCACCCCATTATTTTTTGTCAAGAGTCTGAAGTTCCATGAATTTGACGACTACTTTACTCCTGTTCTTGATCGAGTAGATCGCAACATATCTTGAAATTATTATCCGCGAAAGTGAGGGTGTAATTTGCATCTACTTTTGAGGGAGTTCACATTAAACCTATAAATTCTGTGTTCACGCGCTCCAGCGTACGTAGTGTCTTCGTGACGAACGTGAGGTAGATGACTGCCTGCTTAGCATTCAAACAGACGGTACACAACGTTATTGTCTTTCTCTGGATCATCGGAATGCGTTTGGCCGAGAGCTGTGTATTGAATAAAGCATTATTACTCGAGTGTTCCCATGCATGCACGCCAAAGTTTTCACTAAGTGTCAGTCCTGAGATTCCACGTAACTTGCTTCATTCTACTCACAACCCAGCATGTAAGCTTTTCCGAATCTTATGCCCGACGTTATCGCATTTTTTGTTCTCGATAACATACACCGAACGCAAAAGCTTCAGACTCATGCCGCTTTCCAAAAGCTTACTAACAGGCAACAATTTTTGGTCGGGTGCTGGGTATTTCAAAACATCTATCATGCAAATCCTTTCTACCCTCAAATTCTCGATGTCGGTTACTCTGACGAGAATCTTTTTGTCGTCGGCAATTATTACTTCGACGCTTGTATAAGGTCCTTGCATTCTATCAAGTCCTTCATATGTGGGGTCAAGGGGAATGTGGCGCCACTGTCGATAAGTTACTCTGCTGATCGTCCTTCGCCTACTGCAAATACCATGCCGACTCGTTTTCCACTCAGTCATTTCCACATCATGTGGCCAACTTAGACTCAATTCCACTTGTTATCAAACTCGCTGTTATTGCGTACAGGTCCGCGTTTTCGAACGTTGCTTCAAACCCCCAGCGCTTCTGTCCATGCGAAACGCTTAGTCCGTAAACTCCATCCTGTGCAGCTTTTTAACTTCGATCCATGTGTTGTTCTTTGCAGTTTCCACAATCGATGAAAACAAGTCATGTTTCGACGTCAGACTGCGGTTGATACCGCCGAAAGGCGCGACCAGTCGACTGGCTTTCCAATTGCCTGGAGTCCCACAACAAGTCCTAGTAATGTTCCACCACGTTATTCATTCTTGAAGTCGTAAAGTCGACGCGTCATCATGGCGCGACTATGCAGTGTCGAAAACTTGGAGCTTTTCCTGAGGTCAATATGAGGACGACTTAGGCGAGAAAGGTCTTCTAGAACTCAGGGATGAGAACAATATCGCGTTGACGTGGCTTGTGAACGACGCCAAGGCATTGAATATTATTGCGCAATGCGTTGATCCATCATTAAGCCAAGATACGGTCGGCCACACGCGCCATGGAGGCAATTCATTTGCACTTCCAGGAGGACTCGCTGCTGCAACTTCGTTGTTCAACTGGTCATCTCAACAAAGCCTCATATCATCTAAGTCTGAACACACCTGGTTTTCTGTGTGATGAAACAGATTCATATAATAGCTGTTACATCTCCTAACTATAAAATTTAACGAGTAAGTGCCACTTTAGCTTCCTCTCTGCTCTTTCAAGACTTGATTGTAGATGCTATTTCTTACAACATTGATTTGATAGCGAACCTACGAATAGTTGAAACGACCACAAAGAGATTCAATACAGACAGCGAAGCATCATAGTACTCAAAATGTTCATGCAGCAATCAACAACAGAGTGGACAGCAATTAGTCGCGAGAACGAAAGTCGATAGCACCTCCGACGATTTGACGAAATTTACTGTGCCCTGTATTTCCGATACTAATATCGAGCTAAATCAAAATATCCATGCTGAAAAATCTCCATATGTACGGCAGACATAGCAGATATGACGGCAGTGTTGATGTCCACCATCTTGTAATCGGTAAAAGCCGGACAAACTCGAGGATCTCAAATGTTCCATGGACCAACATGCAATGTTGCCAAAAAAAACTCCATCATAAATTTGGTATAACATCCAAAAAAACTATATAAATTATGTGGACATCATGCATGCAGAACATACACACCATAGCATCTGCTTCATGTATTCCAGACCTATCAGATGATCTTCTAGCTTTTACGTTCAATATTACATTCTATCTATTGTAGTGTTGTTAGAGTCAAACAAACAAAAAATTGAGCCGCTGTTAGTTTTACTTCCGCCAAACAGAATCTCTTGACATGGTCACCTTCCGCCACCCTGTTGTCACCCTCTCGCATGGACCCGGTCCACTCTGGTTACTTTCCTCAGGGTTTGCCGGCTTGGATAAGAATAGTGAGTCTGCACGCCAGTTAACAACTATATTCGACAAGCTTTATCCGAAGAAAAGTAACCTTCCCAAGCGAATTTTGTATGTATCTGCCCATTGGGATTCCGAGAGTGATGGCTTCGAGATTTCGTCCGCTGCCAATCCCAACATGATATTTGATTATCATGGCTTCTCTGACGAAGCCTATCAGGTAAAGTACCCGGCCAAAGGTGATCCCGAGTTTGCTCAAAAAGTCAAGAAGCATCTCGAGAAGAATCATATCAAAGCTAAGCTTGTTGATCGTGGATTCGATCACGGCGTGTTTGTGCCAATGGTTTTAATTCGTCCAGAGGCCGACATTCCTATTGTTACAATGTCCATAAACTTGCGTCTGAGCAATAAAGCGCATTTTGACCTAGGCAAGGCAATTGCACACTTCCGCAATGATGATACTCTCATCTTGTGCTCCGGTCAGGCCACGCATAATTTGCGTGCAAGTTGCGATCTAAAGCACACACCAGTTGAATGGGCTGCTCAATTTCAAGGTTGGCTTGATAGCACTTTTACATCTGAGTTGAGCTATGGTCAACGTCACGACCAGATCATTAACTGGTCTGTAGCTCCTGCTGCAAAACTCGCGCATCCGACACCTGACCATTTTATTCCATTCGTTGTTGGCGCTGGTGCTGGCATGGAAGAAAGCAAATCAGAAGCTGAAAAGTTATTTGGTGGTTGGGGAATGGGTCACATGTCGTTTGCCACTTATGCTTGGGGAATCGATTGTTAATGAGCAGTGGTGTCTGAAAACATTAGCAATTGAAAGGTGCACGATAATTGAAATCTTTGTATTGGATTCACACCAAGGAGCTCGTTGATAACTAACGGGTAAAAAACAATCAATTCCTACAACATGTACGATCATTCCTCTTTTGCTTTAAGAAATCGCCCAACTGGTGGAGCCACAACCTTCCCGTCATCTTCCTTCCACGCTGAAAGAATATAAAGTCCAATCACAATATTTACAGACACCACTGCCGAGAAGCCACTATCAACAAACCCAGAAATGACGTAAGAACACACTCCATTATTCGCATGATACCCCCGTACCTCCATGCATCTGCATACTGGCTTTTAATTACTCCTAAAAGTGACATGATACGTCATAAGAAAAAAGTAGCAGATTCAAGTTGAATTAACTGCATACCATTGCTGAAGAAACTGCGTACGGTGTAAAATGTGCTCAATGGGATCAAAACCATTCCAAATGAAAAAGCTATCAGCTTTAAAAACACCATTCGATTGTGAGCACGATTGCTGCAGCCAGATCCAAATTTTGACGTCAGTACCATCACCATGTTAACATTCCGTGTCTATATGCTACTCACTCAGCCGCGCGTCGCTGCAAACTCATTGACATGCTTGATTCTTTGCAATTGACTCTTTAACTTCATAATGAGTCGGTATATCTCGCTTAAGTGCGCTCGAGAAAAGCGCTGT
The DNA here is from genome assembly GCF_900000015.1 of Plasmopara halstedii. Lineage (NCBI taxonomy): Eukaryota > Oomycota > Peronosporomycetes > Peronosporales > Peronosporaceae > Plasmopara > Plasmopara halstedii. The sequence goes on along the minus strand of NW_020187446.1, from coordinate 1,426,100 downwards.
AAAGCATCATCCTCGACCTTTAAAGCTACTTCCATTGACACGCCAGTTTACTACCAATCTACGGCATAATTCGGCGGAACGCTTAAAATTACGCGCCACCGTGACGCACAGAATGTGAAATGTTGTATGGACCGAAGAGATTTATTCATCCTGCCGTTTGCTTCTGGCCAGATCTACCGAGTGAGTATAAAACATGTTTGTTAGACTAAGCGAACTTGCGCACTAATTTCTAACAATTTGATGTCTATTCCAGAGACTGTGCTTTAAAGATCACCGCTCATTAGCACTAAAAGTTGCGATGTTAACGCAAGAAGCGCGAACTGGTGCGGACGGTATGCTACGACTTTGATGCTGCACTTGGTAGGCTGGAGCTGTTCTAATGCGCTTTATCAATGATATGGGGACGAATGAACTGAAAGATCTGGGGTTAAGCTGTCGTTATGATGGCGATATGGTATAAATATCAAGTGGTCAATCGAGCATACAGCAGGAACAGCAGAGAGAAGACGTGTGAGTGCTTTAACTTCAAAATGCTTTAAGGCCTCGCCAAAAGGTGTTTACAGACAGATGCTTAAAATTAAATATGATTTTATTCACGGTGTGACGTTCCGTCAGCATTCTCATGAGCGCAAGTCGACTCCACCTCTTTGTCGTCAATGATCGTTGTTTACTTTGTTTGAAATAAGTGACGTATGCACCAATTTGGTGCTTAAACGAAGTTTGAAGTGGAAAGATTCACGATTAGCAGTCAGATTGCGTTGCTGTGTTTGTCACCCAACGGAATCGGAACGTACATTAAAATAGATGTTTCATGTTAATCCGAGCAAAACCTTTAGTCATTACTTGAAACGTCGACACTCCAAAAGAAAAACATTTTACTATTTTTTCGGCAGATGGTTTGATGCCTCCGCATGATTGTGTTGGCATGTAGTGAAGGTTGTAAAGTCCATGTGGAACATTGTTTTAAGAAGTGAAAAATCTAGTTTCGAAGTAAGCTCTTGCCTTACGACACATTAGGGTGTGGAGGGGCTTAGGTCTAATAGGTATAATGGGGTACGGAGCAATTGTTTATCAAATATACTACCATTGCATCCTGAAAGATAATCATATATTCACTCTTTTTGAAAAGATCTGCGTTCACGACATGCACTCTCATGCACTGAGCGACAGTTTGCAGAGTCTCCTACGTCTCTTGATTATTCTTAAACTATTGAAGGCTTGCTTTGATTTGATAAATCGAGTGAGTGATTGTCGCACGATGTTGTCACACTTGAGATTTAAATGTCAGTATGTACTAAACATGAGTAAAAGGTCATTACCGAACTAAAGCGTGAGAATGTGTTTTTTGTAATTGGGGTTAAAATTCTGTCATGATGTACGTACACATTCCACTATTGTCCTTCTGTTGCGCTACCCTTTAAATTACCAGTTGGAGCGATAAACTTGAGCAATAAACTTGGGAAAAAGATTATTCCTTTATTGACGAATGGCGCGCGTAGCACGCCCTAAATACAGCCTAAAAATTGCACAGAAACCCTCCAACTGGCTGTGAAGATGATATCGAATAATCATGTAGACAGCGTTGATTCACTTAATCACTCACTCCGAAGATAGCGTTAACATTGAAAGTCGAAGGGAAAAAGGCAAAGTGAATTCTAAAGTCAGAACGCCGAGGCACAACATCTCATATCTGGTGTCTGAGCCGATATGAGATGAACATCAAATAGCGGCGGTACAACCGACGCCTCTTATAGCACGAGTCCACATTTTGAAAGCCGTTGCTGCAAGAACGACAAACCATTCAGCATCATCAATCATAGCAACTAGTTATAGTCCTCTACACTAACGACTAGTCCTCACACCGATGGAATCACTGATGCAAATCTGTACCCAATCACATATTACAATTCTTCATTGTTCCGAAATGCAATTTGATCTACACTAGAAGAGATATACACTTAGTTCGAACGGTTCAGGACAGCGACCACGATGTTGATTAATGTAATACGCTCTTTACTACTAGCGTAGTTGAACGGGTCTGCCCAATGATGTAATAAGAAAATACCAGTTTTGCAAGTCAAACATTGAATAAAAAGCTCAGCGAACATATTTTTGGTATCGTTTGCGGGAGGAGGCGCATCACGTAGCTCTGCTTTGCAACAAAGTTTGTCGCGTTGATGTGATTGAGGGTTGTTGCGCTTATCATTAACGAACACTCCAACGCTCGACTCAGCAAGAATGCGATGATGTTATTCATTCGTATTTGAATGATTATCACCAAATGATGGTTAATCGTCAATCGATCAGTCTTGACGCGCTAGAGATGCACCGTTAGACGACTCTGGTACTGCTGCACAAGACCAGGAACATTGAAATCCAATGTCGTACCGCGCTCTAACGAATTTTTACCGTCGGAATAATTATACCAGCGTACGTGGTAGCACCGAGAAGCTTAAATCTTCTTCTTCGTACTATAATCTTTCGATCGCAGTCCAATCTTGTTCTGCTCACTCTTGTCGATAAAACAATCTCAAGATTTTACATCGAAAAAGGGCTTTGCGGTTGGACCTACACGCCTTTAAAGCAGCCGACTTGCTGAAATAACTAGCTGATGAGTAGTCTCAACGTCTTTTCAAGGCCGAGCAATCGGTTTAGAAGCATCAACGCCAGAATGGAGAGCAGTAGACAGATTCTCCGACGACAGCGCGTCCGACGAAAATTAAGGGATTTAGGGTTACGATCGTATGTCGATCGATAGTATACGCATAACGGATACACTCACTGCATTATTCGAGCAGCTTGTACCACAAAAATTAAATGATGGAGTGGCCCCGGATGACCATGGAGATAGCGTACGTTATATGTGAATACCTTGCTCTCGAGCGATAGTAGCAGCGCTACGCACATATCATCACCCGCGCATGCGGCGCGAATCAAATCCGTCACTAACGACGTCACCGTCGTGACATGAGTAAGCTCATAACACGGTATGTGTGACAACGTATCAGCCAAAGCATTCTGATTTCCTGGTTTATACTTTACCTCGAGATGATTTATAGGTGCTAATGAACTGTTTTGCCGCAGCAAGATGACCTAGTCTGTGAGACAATTTATATTTATTTTGAGCGATCGCAGCCCTGTGAGCCATCGGTAAACGTGAACATCAAATAGAGACAAATATACCTCCATACAGCCTGTGGATTTGGATCCGATGGAAATCGAGAAGTTTAATACGGCTCAACGCTGATAAAATTCGCAGGCTGGAGAAGGTGGGGTCGCGGGATGAAATGATTAAGCATATTTTGTCCAAAAACACATCGTTAGCCGAAAATGTGAGCACACTCATAATTGCAGGACGGTGAATGGATCGTCTTTCCACGACCAAAATATCATATAATTGGGGCACCAAGATGCACATATTTCAGTCAAAAGAAAAGACCATCATTTCTGGAAGAGATAAAACATGTGTATTGGGAGAATAGCACTAAAATACAAGAAGCCGTTGGGTTGGTGAAAATTGAATATTCCTCTGCTAGAAAGCAGGATCACTTTTTTAAAGGCATCGGATAGTTCAAAATGAAGCGCAACAATATCGACAAGAGTACTCATCACAGCTTTAAAGCCAATGGCGGCTGTGATCCTCAGTATCCACCGCTACACGGATAAAGATCGCATTGAGCCAAAATCTTAAGGATTTGGTCATGTTCAGATAGATTGAAATTTTTTGAAAGCCGAATTCTCCAGGTTGATTTCAGAGGAGATAGACGACTGTATTTGTGCTGGTTCCTGATGTTGTCTGAGGATGATTCATCCTTGTCCCGGTATGACGATACAAACAAGTCAGCAGCACCAGGTACGTACCTACTATGCACGGTCTCGAGGCTGCGTGAAATTACGAAAAAAGTTGTGAACACTCGTGAAAAAAGTGCTAAGGTTGTTCACTCAGATCATTCTTGTCCCCGCCCTTACGCTCATGTAGAGTCCGGGAAATTATTACCAAGGGATACATACAAAATATTGCAAGACAATGAGTCAAACTCAGCTAGCATTTATAAAGAGCTGCACCTTTCATCCGCCATGGAGGAATCAGGACAGCTAAATTCACAGATTTTGTGGATAATATTTTTTTTAGGAATACCGCGAGGTGTTACCCAATGATCGTCATGCGATTGACCTACAATATAGTGCGTGACACGCCGTTGCCAAGGAATCAGTGTCTTACACATATTCTGTGCAAAACTCGAAGAATGACAGATTAAAGAGAGGACCCCTTCAAACTCGGCAACTACTTTTTGTGTCAGGAATGCTAACAGCAGGGAGTTAATTGCTCACACTGAAATGCAGCCACGGAACCAACGCGAATACCACTTACTTAAAAAAGAATTGCGGTAGAGCAGCGTGATCGGGCATACTATGTACAGCAATATAGCGCCGTCGACCTAATCAAGGTTAATTTCATCTGATTATGAGATATAGTAAGACCCCTTTCGCTGAAGTATACACCCCGAGCGGGATGGTATGCTAGAAACTAACTTTACAGGGTTTGTATAGCTATCAAAAACATCTAATCGTTATTGTTTGGGCCTCACCAAGCATATTTACAAACTTATCTTGAGGGTGTCGTTAACAATTGCGCGGAGCAAATCTCAACATCGCTCTTGTACACTTGCGAAGTATGCTCACGTACATGCGCATTAATAAGCTAGCTACCAAAAACATTTGTCAACATGGAGAATCTAGCCTTTTGCGCAGACGACATTTATTTTGAATGCTTTATTCGACCATCGTCTTCGTGGAGATGCTGCAGCGACCACGGCCAAAGCGGACTGACTACTGCCACAACACCAATTCTTTGAACTAACTTAGCCTGGTCAGCTACTATCACAAGCTTACTGCAAATTATGCTGACATGTCGACGACCTTTCACCAATCTCCGCTGAGAGTATGCTAAATAGTGTTGAGTGCAATTTGATCCACATTAGAGAGCCTTGTATGTACCCCTATCCTGGTACTTTCGGATGCACACCGAGTATTTTACGTCGTCTGTGATGGTGCGGCGTTTTCCACAGGATGTGGTTTGCTTCAAGGGTGATGCTAATTGGCATGGACGATGATTGCGCTAAATATCGGCGCCGAGATAAACTACCGAGTCATTGACAATTCTTGTTATGAATATTCTCTTGACAAGTTACAATAAACACACGACTCCAAGCCTTTCGTGATCGATAAAGATTATGCGTCTTATGCGAATAACGACGTTGTAGACCTACTTCTCACGTGTCGGTTACCCCCTCTCCCAAATTAAGATTACTTTTCGACTAAAAGTGGTTGCGAGAGCTCAGATTATTAGTAATATATTGTTAAAGTAGTGTCAACACTATCGACATGATATCTCCGCAGCGAACGAGTCAGACACAACCTGCAGAGCGCCTTTTGAAGATTTACATCGCCACTCATAGCTAAGGTTGGCAGCTTCACAGCACGGATTTTTTTGGTACAAAACATGTGGTTGTATTTCAGGATGGGGACATCATGCAAAGCAGGCTGAAAGACACTCTCGCAACCACCAAGAGACTACCGTGGTGGAGAAAGGAAGAAGGGCCAAGTGAGAGCTTTTTTCTTGTAGCTCAACATGCACAAACAGTTGAGCGCTTATGTGCACACATGTGGATCGTGTCAACAAGTAATATCTTGCTGCATGTTTGCGGCGTCAAGCAACTTGCCAGTTCAAGCATGAGGTTGGCGGTCTATTCGTGTTATGATTGTCTCTATCGTGGTGCTCCCGCTAATCAACACAATGGTCCTTGTAGCCGCTGTCGTTGTCATGTAACTGGTGATGATTCAGATAAGGTGTTCACGGGCAAACGTTTCGCCTACATGCTTTTCCTGTTGAATTGATTTACTCATCAAAGCAATATTTGGGCAAATTTCACTTAAGATGCTTGACACCAGCTTGTTAACGTGCATGTAATGAGTGGAAATACGCCGTTCCTGTCTTGCGGTCGTTTTGCGCATGGTCTTTGGAGGCTGTCCTAATCGCGCGATCAACGCATTTCGCCGACCATTGGTCTTTGGATGGCCCGCTGTAAATGCAATCTATGCCTCTACAAACGTAATACCGCTCTTATGAATGTTCTTTATTTCTCTGACAGCATTGCAAAGCGATTTCGGTTTTGGTGAGAAAGAGTTGCCGATACTTACAATCTTTATTGCAATACTACTCGATCCTAACAGATTACTTTGTCTTGTGCAAAATTGTTCAATTACCGCGTCTAATTTCATTGAATTTGCCCCCTTCTAGCTTTTGATGGTTTTTAGTTAGGCTGTAAGACATGAGGATTTCGTATGTTTCACCGAATTGAATGAAAGCAATTCATATTAATAGCAATTTATTCATTAGGTATATATGGTGTAATCATGGTTGGTTGGTGAAGAATCCAAACAATCTTTTCATTGTACATCAAGATCAAGCACATTCGGGCCATCAGTCAATTTGGCTATTATAGTTTACAATGTGCACACCCCGGCATCAGGTTCCCTGTAATCACTATCCCCTTTATCTTACACTTTAAGGTTTTAATTCATCTATTCATCGACCTCGCTAGCCTTTCTTTCGATCACTCCCGCTTCAAGTTTGCTAAGTTAAAGAGGAGCAAGATGGCTCGTTGTACGCCGACACGAATATATATATATTGAATTAGGAGCCGCGATTCCGCGACAATTAAGAGTAATTATGTTTGAGCGTCACTTCTAAACCGATTGTACACTATTGGAGATATTATTCTACGATTCAGAATTATTTTCGAAATACCGGATGCTTCGAGTTGATGTTTGGCATCCTCATCCAAACCTCAATCGTCACATGACCCAATTAAGCAAAAGTATTTGCCCTAGCATCAGATCGCGTGCCACCTGAAGCGACATCAAGTATGAAATCAGAAACCGATGCTCCAGCATCTTTATCCTCTTCCATCTGAGTAGTTACCTCTATGCTCAGTACTCCTAATGCTTATTGCTCACACTAACACATCATAGCTTTGATTTCGGCTCTGCAATCTCATTTCCGTCCTTTAAATCGGCTTCATTTCTTTTAAGACGCTGAATCTTTCCAAATTGCAAATTTACTACTATTTGCTTTGCCCGAACTGACCCCCAACCTTTAAGATGACCTATTGCGGATAAATTGGAAAGGAGCCAAAAGTCGCGTCGGGTAGTCTGTCATTGATTAGCAACGATTGTGTTGACGTTCGGTGGTCGATAACACTTTAAACATCAATAATAGGTAGCTCAGCACCTATAAGGTCAGAATTAGCCCCATCTTTTAGTACCGAAATTATTTCTCATGTTCTCTGCGTCAAGTGATCGTTTCCATATTCACTAGTAACTACCGCTATGTGGCGAGACGTGCTTGATCTATGCGATCGAGACAAACCTTTATTACATTTGGACTTTCATTCAACGTAGTCTCAAGTACGCAACCTAATCAAAGCCGGCTTCATCTGCTTTAATTATAAGCAGTTCATCCTTACCGCAAATCAGAGTATTTACGTCAATTGTTGCATAAACTTTTTGATTTATTACCATACCAAGATGGGAACGCTCACAGACGCAGTATTGTTTAGTGTGTAGCATGACCAATTTTGTCAGCTCATCTCTTATGATTGTCAAGGTTCTAAAGATTTTGAGGCCCAAAGAACCAAATATTTTATATGAATGAAATAGCATAATATAGTATAAATGATTCTGACAATATCCTGTTTCCGTGTCGGACCCTCCCTTTGCTTGTTTCCCATACTGTGATGGGGTATATTTTCTTTTAATTAAATGGTCACGTGTCTTCTTCCTCAAAAATTCTACAAATAGCTTGGTTCGCTCGGAATGCTGATTGCGCGGTACCGGTTGACTCAGCTCTATTTTGACATCTATGCTATCGCTGATAGACAGATGGTCGCGGAATGAGACTATATCAAAGCTCAACCGTTTGTGGATTAAATAAGATGCGCTTCGTGGATTCGATGAGCAGCCTTCTGGACACCGACTTCTCGATATGGTTATGGCACAGCCAAATATAAATATTCTTGAAAATGAATGACGGACGTCACTGGTGCCGCTCGACAAAGGCGTGGGGTTTGCAGATAAATCCTTACGAATATAGTCGAGATTTCGAATCTCTACATGTTGAATGGGGGGGGCTCGAGTGCTTCCTCAGCAATTCTACCGCTGAAGTGCTGATATTCACTAATGTGCCCAATAGCAGTGCCTTAAGGTATAATTAGATTTGACTACACAACGACTGATCCCTGAACTTCGTATCCATCCCCGCTAATATCATCAGCTGTGATAGAGTCGTTGTGTTTACCATGCACAAGAATATTGCGTACTGGAAATACGTGATAAAACGGGAGTCGTTTGGGCTGAGGAATGTGTTGCGGCTAAATTTGGTGTTTATTTTGCTGGCACCAATGTGATAGGGCAGAGACAAAGTCTTAAATGTGACTTATGAAGTTGATGTGACCATCTCACTCATATCTAGTCAAGGATTGACACGGTGGAATCCAATCGCTAAACCCACGACAATTCGGTCGTAAAACCAACTTAGCTCATATTGAACTATGTTTCAGCGTGCTCACAAATTTGCAAGCAATCGTATGTTCAGGCGCGAACAGATCCACATACCGTAATTTCAGGCAGAAATACTATGTATGCGACCACGGGCTTACCAAATTTCTCAAGATGGAGTGGCTGTACTTGTAGACAAGTTGGAAGCAGTATGGACCTCAAACGAGTCTTGCCAGCTCAAAGCGACAAAGAAAGTACTCCATTAATGACAAGGGCTACTTGCTAAAAGTATGTTCGTGTCAAATTCAGGATGCATTTGACTGTTTTTCAGCTCCTGTGTGATCGATGCAGATCGTACGTGGTTGCGCTTGGCAACATCAGTATCACATCTCTCACCGAAAATAATTAGATAGCGATCCTTTCATGCTTATATAAGCGCCCGGTAATGCACTACGATGGAGATGTCGCCTGTTAGATGAGATTATACGTACAGCATACGGGTCAGACACAATATGGGGTACGCTGCTGAATAACGAGTTTGCACCTATCAATCCAACCCAAGAATTGCTGTGTTACAGCGCTGACCAGCTTAACACCGATGTAACGGGGTTACACGTACCTTTGCATGAAAGGATGGGTCACACAAGATTGTGTGACCGCACGAAGGTGCGAATTACACAAGTTGGTGTTATCACACAATATTATGGCTACACCATAACAAGAAACCACTACGCGGCGGGACTGCCAGTAGTTATGCATATAAATTAGGTTTTAGATATAAGCGGCTCTGCCGCAAATAAAACAAATAAATTCAGTTTCAATTTTGAATGGGAGAGCTTCATTGCCTTGCTTTTGTTTTTTTAGAACTCTTGGAGGTAGCGGATTGCAATACACTACGCTTGTACTGGCTATCGTATAGAACGTAAGGTCGGTGGCCTTAGCTTAGCTTCCTCTACGCAAAGAGCTACGGCAGTCCTGCTGCAGGATGTTCTTCAAAGCGGAGAGGCCACAGTGCTGGAGCGTGCTTTTCTCTCATTGAGCATACGCTAAAACCTGAAAAACATGCGTCTGCTAGCTTACTCCGAGACGTGGCTTGGTCAGTGCTTCTGTCCATTTGACCACGCGAAATGGAAGCTCCAATCTTGGTGAGGGAGGGACTGCTGATTTGATATGTCTTGCTGATATAAACCCCATAACACAAATTGTCTTCACGATATTGAACATAATATGCCGAGTGCGCGACGCTATGACCAAGAGCCGGAATATTCGATAGCAATATGCCGACGCCAGATACAGACGAAATACACATGACTAAATAGCAAGATATTTTCTATTTGATGCATATGATCTACACACACATGCCTTCCCTGTAGTCTATTTTTTTTTTATTTAGAACGAGTTGCGATCCACTCCATCGAACCGCTTGCTGTCGTAGCCGACAGTCGTTGAGCTACACTTTCAATATCCCGAAGAAAATACAACCGCGCTTTGTGCTATACGTGAGTTTGCTTTAGCAATATCACAACCGGCCTTACAAACCTAAGCAGAAATGCTGATAACAAAGCATCTTGCCAATTGTTGTTGGATGAACTAATTTCTTCTATGAGGGATGCAATACAATTCCAAGCCGCTTGTGAGATGCAATTATTCACGTCATACGATGAGGTAGCTCGAGAGTGCATACAAAATGTGGCTCATACCGGTGTCGAAAACACGTTGAGACACTCGATTAAGTCAACGTTTTGCCATAAACGATACAGCTCCTCCAAGCAGATTGCGGGAGGATCGACCTGCTCCACGATCGAGGAGTAACCCAATTATATATTGACCAATTAGCGAACCGGCGGGTTTAGCAGGGCTGCAACCATGTCACACATGAAATGCAGCGACTGCTTTGATACTCGAGCAGCGCTCAGTGGTTCACGTGCCACTCCACGATCAGCCCGCGAGCCACGCTCGGGACTCCTGTCCAATACACTGTTGGTGTCTACCAACTCGGACATTCCAATGTCTAGCACGTTAACCGTCTCGGTCCAGTGCTCTCGCCAATAGCGCTTTTGTCTCCTAGCATCTGTTTACGTGGAAGAGATATCCTCAGATTTCATCGCTCCGACACCGCTACTGCTATGACATCTACTGTCTTTATCGTGTCGGAAGAAAACGCAAGTTTTCCCAGCGCATACGCTTCCGGTAAGCAAGTGAGTTTCGGCTTTCACCAATTTGATACTTGACCGGTAGCTGAAACACACTTAGCGAGTCTCATCATCCTACATGCACAAATGTGTAATGTACGCACATCCCCATCAATGTGTGGATCACACTAGGGCTCACACTTTGCACGAAAGCAATCACCTTTGCGCTTGAAGTTTCATTTCACTCCTTGCACCCTTTAGTACCTGCTCCTAACGAGGCTTTTAATAAAGGTGCGATTTCTTAGACTGACGGACGACCTTAAAGCCATTCTCATTAAGGAAGCCGAGATGTATCTTTATCAGTTCCCCTTTTAATCGAGAATTTTTAGATGCTTTTAAGTAAATCATTTCATATTTGAAAGTACCATGCTAAATGCTGAAAAGGAGGAATTATCGTTTCACGAAAATCTTCTGGAGTGTTGTGGCTCTAGTCGATGGGCTGCAGAAATGCATAAGAGGTCTCCCTTTCAAAATATCCCAGAGCTGAGCCAAGCGGCTGATGAAGTGGATGCCTTGTTGACTGAGGAGGATTGGCTGGAAGCTTTTGCTGCTCATCCGAAGGTTTGTCATGCGATATATTTTTTTATAGACGCCAAGTTGTCTAAATCTACTGCACATATGACATTAAATAGAAATTGTAAGAACTAATGCGTAATCATGTAGATAGGACGAGTGAAGAAGCCGATCAAGGAGTGGGAAGCCCAGGAACAAATGGTTTCCATAGTAGTTCGATCCGCAGACGAACGACTAATTTATGTGAATTGAGTGATGTAGGCAACAAAAAATGCTGATGAAGCAACTTTGGATCGGCTAGAAGAGCTCAATGATGCTTACTACAAGAAATTCGGGTACGCTATGCTGACGCTATGAAGCTCTTTATGACTGACACAGTCCTTACAGGTTTATCTACATTGTTTGTGCGACCGGAAAGTCTGCATCTGAGATGCTTCGCATTTTAGAATCTAGACTGCACAATAGTCGAGAAGACGAGCTCGTGATCGCCGCAGGCGAACAAAGCAAAATTACCAAAATTCGATTAAAAAAGCTTTCGTCAAGGTAAGAAGCAAGTGTAGGAAGACATTGCAGTCGTAGCATTTGCACCTCTCGTAGAAATCCTTAGTGCTACTTCTCGATGAAATGAGAAATCTAAATCTAGCTGGGCTAAATATTACTTTTTCAAATACCGGTAAAAAGGGTCTTAACATCAAAATTTGGGCTCATGCCACACGTCCCGGAAGAGCTTGCACGTAAGCTGCGTGTAGCTGGACAAGGACATGTGCTTAAGGTGAGATTAAGCATTGTAACCACATACACTTACATGAAAAACCTTAAGATATACAATATGTAGTTTGATGACGCCAACAAGCTCGTGGCTAGCGAAGGACAGGAGCTTACAGCAGAAGTATGACCAATGTTCATGATTATGCTCCAGTAAATGAACCGACTGTTGTTATCTTGTGAATATTAGCTTGAGTCTCTTGATCTTGAGCTATTACAGAAAATCTTTAAAGCTTCTACAAGCTCAAAGGCTTTGGAAACAAATAATATCGAGCCTCTCGAAAGTTACGATCTGTTGGAAGAATGTTCGATTGAGGAGAAGCAGCGATGGGAAGATCGCGGTTTTGAAGCAATTAGTCAAGGTCAGCTATGTGCTTTGGTACTAAGTGGAGGTCAAGGTACTCGACTGGGCTTTGCAGGTCCCAAGGGAATGTATAATGTGGGGCTGCCGTCCGAAAAGAGTCTTTTTCAACTGTTTGCAGAGAGACTCTTAGCTTTAGAAGCTCTCGTAGCTCAAAAGTACCCTATGCAATCACGAGATACGATTCAAATCATGTTTTATGTGATGACAAGCAAGATGAATCACAACACGACGGTCGAGTTTTTTGAAAATCACAATTTCTTTGGACTGAAAAAGTCGCAAATGTTTTTCTTTCCACAAGGCACATTGCCGTGCTTGACATTGGAAGGCAAACTCATTTTGGAGAATACTCACAAACTGGCGGTTGCGTCGGATGGTAATGGAGGTATTTACAAGGCTTTAAAGACTAGTGGGGCACTCACAAGGCTACAAGGGCATGGTGTGAAATATATACACGTTTTTTCGGTAGACAATGCATTGTGTAAGGTGGCAGATCCAGTATTTATTGGCTACTGCATTGATAAACAAGCAGATTGTGGAAATAAAGTAGTGTGGAAATCTCGTCCCGACGAGAATGTAGGCGTTGTGGCCAAGCGTAATGGAGCGTACTGCGTTGTGGAGTATACAGAGCTTAATGATACTGCGTCAAAGCAGATAGATCCTGCAACCGGCAAGCTTAGTTTCGGTGCTGCCAATATTTGCAACCACTTTTTCACTGTGTACGTTCAGCTTAGTTGTAGTTGTTTTACTTTATAGCTAACCCACTATTTTGGCCAAGTGATTTCTTAACAGACGTGGTGCTTCCGAACTTAAGTCTTGAGTACCATGTAGCTCACAAGAAAATTGCTATGGCAGATGACTCTGGCGCTACTTTTACACCCACAGAGAATTCAGGAATCAAGCTGGAGTCTTTCATATTTGATGTCTTTACATTATCTTCAAAAATGGCAGTGCTTTCTGTTCCACGAAAGACAGAGTTTGCTCCAGTCAAGAATCCTCCGCGATTCCCTACTGACTCCCCTGATAGTGCACGTCGCATGATACATGAGGAAGGAAAATCATGGCTCGTGAATGCGGCATCTTCCATTTTAGATAGCTCTGACGAGTTAGCGAACTTTGAACGCAAACTGGAGGAAGCCATTTGCATTGAGATATCGCCTCTGGTTTCCTATAACGGTGAAGGTTTGTCTACTCATGTCAATTTTTTGATCAAAAATTTCCTGCGTGATATCATCCGGTTAGAAAGTTCCAAGTTTATGGCCAACGCTAACTCAGTCCCAGCTTCTCTTCGGAAGACGTACGAAAAAGCAGGCCAAAGCCATGTCTTTCGATTTATTGATGCCGGCAAAATCAACGCACACGAAGCATGTGAGTTAGTAGAAGATCTCAGACAGTATGACCCGCACCAGATTGCTGCTCTCTTCGACCGTTCAGTCAAAGCTGAGAGCGTCATGAACGTGGATGCAGACGAAATTGCACCTCTAGAAGACGATGCGGTGCAGCAGCTGAGTGAGACTGCGCCCGAAATCATGACAAAGTGGCTAGATTTAGGTCTTGAAGCTGTTGCAAACGGCACAATAGGTGCATTGATTCTCAGTGGTGGTCAAGGAACTCGACTTGGCTTTGCTGGTCCCAAGGGCATGTACGATATCGGTCTTCCTTCTGGCAGATCTCTTTTTGAGATTTTTGCTTTGCGTATTCGCAAGGTGCAGGAGCTTGCACAAACTCGTTTCATGCTGCCTAAAGCTCCGAGTATTATGCTGCTCATCATGACCAGTGCAATGAATCATGAGTCTATCGTTTCATTTTTTCATGAAATGAATTACTTTGGACTTTCAAGAGATCAGGTCCATTTTTTCTCTCAAGGTACGCTACCATGTTTTACGAATGATGGAAAATTCATTCTTGAGACAGCAAGTCAACTCGCGCGGGCTTCCGACGGTAATAGTGGTATCTATTCAGCTCTGAAGCGAAGTAAAATACTTGATTTACTATGCACGCGTAACGTGAAACATTTACATGTTTTTTCGGTGGACAATGTACTTTGCAAGGTTGCTGACCCGGCGTTTATCGGCTACTGTATTGACCAAGACGCCGACTGCGGAATTAAAGTCGTGTGGAAGACACGGCCTGACGAAAATGTGGGTGTTGTAGCGAAGCGCAATGGAAAGTATTGCGTTCTGGAGTATTCAGAACTCGACCGTGCTGCGTCAGAACGTGTCAATCCTACGAGCGGGAAACTTAGTTTCGGCGCTGCTAATATTTGCAACCATTTGTTCCGTATTGACTTTCTCAAGAGGTGCTGTAACCAGACCGATCCAAACTACCACGTCGCTAGAAAGAAGATTTCTTATGTTGATGACAAAGGCACTAAGACGATAACCCCAATGAGCAACACTGGAATTAAGCTTGAGTCGTTCATCTTTGACGTCTTTCCATTCTCTCAAAGCTTTAAAGTGCTTGGTGTGACACGAGAAGATGAATTTGCACCAGTCAAGAATGCTCCTGGAGCCGTGTCAGACTCGCCTCTTACCGCTCGCCAACTTGTGTTTCAGCAATGCAAGCGCTGGCTGCTAGAAGCCGGTGCGACCTTCATAGATAACGAGTCCGATAGCATATGCGAGATTTCGCCATTATTATCCTACAATGGTGAAGGTCTGGAGGAACTTGCAAGCACGAAATCTCCAATTCAGCTTCCCGTGGTGCTTGATCGAACATAGAAGACGAAACTGCAGGGAGAATTTATTTTTCTTAATGCGTAACCTACTACAAAGCACTATGGTCTCACTACCAGCCGATCAGTGTCTCCTTCTAAGTCGTGCACCATCCAAATTGCGGCAGCCGCTCCTCCCCCTCGCCGTACTCCATTCAGCAGCTATGCGCTCACCCGCTATCCATTCCGCCAATCGAACAATGAAGAAAAATTAAAACGAATTATGCAAAAACATGTAGTCTCGAGCGATGTGCAAAACAGCACGATTAAACAAGAACAATGGGAGCATACAAGATACACGGTAAGAGAACACCGAACATCACAGCAGCAGCCAGACTCACACATGCACACGCCTTAACAAGCCGAGGCTGTCGCAGTGAGTGCTAGTCCTTTCATCCGTCCAATAGTGTTCTCAATACTGCATTGTCTTTTCGTCCATTCCATAGCCGTCGCGCTGCTCTAAGCATCTGTCATCGCGACAGGTCCCTTCTGTCCTCCTTTTTCCGGCTCCGTACTAGGTTCCTCGACCTTGTCCTGCTTTTCGTTAGCACTTGCAGTCTTCTCGAACTCGTCTTCCTTACCATCTTCTTTCGAGCCTTTTCTGTCCGCTGATACGCAGCGCTTAGCCTTCTTTTCTCCTTCTACGTCCTCGCTACGGCTACGGCTACGACTACGACTGCGTTTTTTGCTGGAACGACGAGTGCTTCGACTACGTGATCGACTACGTGAACGGCTACGCGATCTGCTTCGGCTGTTACTACGCCCACGACCCCCTGCCTCGCGCACACGAACGTACGAGTTCTCGCTACGACCACGGAATTCCGAATCGTCTAGCTTTTCTACAGCGTACCTCATGTCCCGCTTGTTGCTAAACTCAACGATACCACCACCTTGTCCATCAACTTCAGTAAAGACTACATCGCCTGCTTTACGCATAAAATCCTTCAAATCCTGCCATGACACACGCGGCGGCAGATTTGACACTTCCACGGTGAAATCCCCCGTCCCACGAACGTTACGCGGGTATCGGGTCGGCCCACGAGTCGGTTCACGAAATGATTCACGGCGTCCACCATTAGCAAGTTCGACTCGCAGCCGTGCACCGTCGTATTCATAGCCGTCGCGGCCTCGGATTGCATCTTCAGCATCCCGCACATCGTCGAAATCTACAAAGGCAAAAGCGGGCGGACGGGACGGAAATTTGACATCGATGTCACGGATACGTCCGAATTTATGAAAGATATCCTCCACCTCACGAGTACGAATATCCATGGGCAAATTGCCAACGTACACACGCGTGCCTGACATAGTTCGAAGTAGGGCAAAAGTGATGGTAGACTGGAAGAATGTATGAGTGGTGGAGCTCCTTCACATCAGAGCCTTTTCTATATCATATTATGATTAATAGAAGGTTTGATGGAGGCTTTTCCAAAATTATTGGCTACCATCTAGCAGATTTCGAAAGATTGAAAAACAGCAAATGCAATACTTAGACCAATCAAGATACTGGTACAAGATTGCTCCAGTAGGGTGGTAAAGCCGTACAAGACAAATTTCTCGACGGGATGTGGCCAAGCTTTAAGTCATTTGACAGATGGAGATGTACCATATACATGCAATTATATTTTTTACAGCCACTTAAAGTACTTAAAAGAGTAGGAGCCACGCGCCTGAAAGCTGTTGCTGAGAGCATTTGAACAGAGAGAGTAAGAGAATACACATTACATATTAAATTTGCGTCCGATGTTAAACAGGTTCTTGTCAATAAACGCATAGTCGATGAATTTGTACGCTCCATCTAGTGGCGTAAGCGAAGCATATGAGAGAACGAGTTCATTCTTTGCTAAAAATCCAAAATTGGAATATACTGTAAACAACATTTAGCCTCAATCGCTGCTACATATATGACTATCTGGAACGATCAAACAGCATATCGTGAAGCTACATTCTACAGGCCTTACGAAATTCGTCACCTTCATCCGCAACAGTATTAGTCATGACACCTTATAATGGAACTCCTCAGTTTAGCTTTCAGTCCGAGGGACAATAGTAAGAAAGCTGTAAGGTTTACCACTCCTCAATCTACCGCCGTCTTCGCTCAAGTAGGATTCTTGATGGGACCACAATCATCTTGTTCTTAGAAATGAACGCTCTGCGAGCGAGTTCTAAACCCCGTAGAGGTTGAAACTCAGCTTGGACTTTTAGAAAACGTTGGGTTGGCGGACTTGAACTTTAAATAGCTTGAGCTTAAACTCCCGCGAAAAGTTATGACCGGCTTACGCTACCCACTTCAAAGAAAGAGACACGTCGGCCTTGCAATTCTAAAAGTAGTAACCAGCATTCTGTATCACGCATAATGTTCGTGACTTCATCTTAGATGTCACATAGCCATGTGGGGACACCATACTGGAATCCCTTGTTATGAACTCCACAATGCACGCAGGAAGGACATAGATCAACCTTCATATAATGCTAATTATACCCGATACGTCCTCTCCTTAAAGTCATAAGTAATTTGTTACTTTAGCAAACCTTTTGAACCAGTTTTTTTCTGATCACGCAACAAAGCGACAAGTGAACAAGCCAAACTTGAATAGCGTTCTTCGCCTAGGCAGCCAAAAATGCTTTTCCAGAACTCATTGATGCTACTTATTCTAAATCAGAACGGAGTGAAGTAGTTCGACATGAAGCGTCTTTTTAATTGGCGTCGGATCGACGATCGTAATGATCTATAGCGCTCTGTTGAAATGGCAAGCCCGGTTCTCGAGGTATATCGTGACAAATAAAATTCTCATCTTCAAGCGTTGAGGGTAATAAAAGAGCGATCCTTTAATGTCCTTCAACGCTTAAACGCCGATAAAATTCTTCAGGGTGGAGAGTAGGTAGCTCTTCGCGGTCAAGTAGAGAAATTTATAATCAGCGCGATTATCTACCAAAATTATAGTAGGACCGACAGATCCACTAGAAATGCATGTTAAGTTGTACAAGATCGTCCAGCTTGCTCTTTTCTGCTTTTTCTTTTTTGCAGATTTTGAGCATTCAAAATTGCGCCTAGAACAAACCACACAACGGCTTGTCACGATGTTGAATTTACTCTTTGACAGCAGTGAGGTGTGGCGATTTCTCCGTAGCCATAATCCCTTGGAGACAAGGAAGCAGGTGATTTAGGATGGATACCTTACATAGTACACATTAAATGGCGAGTGATCTGTCGAAATATGCATTTAGTTGTTCAACACAAACTCTGCGAGAGAGAGAAAACCACTCCACTCTTCGAGCGATGTAGCGTAGCAACGCAGTACGTCCACTAGGACTCGAATCACACGTTCTGTTTGGCCGCTCGAATAGGGTGTGACGCTGTCGACGTGGACATTTTGGTACCCAACAGTCCAAACAGTGATCTGAAACTGAACTGCTATCAAACACAATCTCGGCAGGAAGGCCATGCAAACAGAAAACAATGTCTTCAAGAGTTCAGCTGTTTCCTCGGGAGAGATTTTATCCGAAGTGGGACCTGAGTGGAAACCGATGGTTTCACTCTGTGGCAAATCTTGAAAATCCTTACATGCTTGCGCACCCAATTATACATGTGTGGTCAAAATTAATACCCGAAAAGACTGAGAAACGTTAACTCACGTCCGAGATGGCCATCTCACGGTACTCATATAAGAGACAATGACGCAAATCTTCGTCATTAGGAACAAAACTCTTTAGTACAACAATCCATTGTGTACCTCGAAACGATAAATTTGCGATTTTATTTAAAGCAGAAGGCTATGTAGTGCTTTGTCGGAAGAGTCTTTGAAATACCTCATAAAGTCTTGACATGTCTTGCCAGACTTGTTGAAACGGGGTTTCACGTGCCCTTGTAGGAAAGGTGTGGGTCACACAAGATAGTGCGATCGTAAAATGGTGTGTTTTCCATACAATGGTGCGGCTTCACTTAAACAAGAAGTCAGTACGTGGCTGGAAAAGCCAGTAGTTATCCATTTAATTAGGTTTTTTATATATAGGAAAACCCATAGATTTCGATATAGACGGCTTTGCCGCGTATAGAACACGAGAGATATTAGTTGACGCTTTGGACGGAAAAGTTAATTAGCCTAGAATTTGGGTTTGGAGAAAGTGGTTTGCGATCCGCTACACTCGTATTGGCTCTAAATAGTGAATGAAACTCACCGGCCTTATACAAGCTTCATCTAAGCAAAGAGCTACGGTGGCCCCGCTGCACTTGGTAGCATTTGTAGTCAATCTACACCTGAGTCGTAACGACCGACCCTCTCTGAGGATGGAGCAGTTCTCTTATTTGCCCCAGGGCATGCAGGACGGGCTTAAAAAGCTGATGTCTCTGCTTGGTCCTGGCGTGCAACGCTTTGCTTTGCAAGGACCTGAAGCGATCAGCGCGCACATAAAGACGTCTTCAAGCTATAAACATGCTCTGCCAGAGCATCTATAACAGATGATGTCGGCGTCGACGACAAATGATTTCCGCGACCCAAGCCACTCATAGTGAGTGTTAAGACCTTCGAGGACAAGGATGGAGAGAATCTCCTGCTTTGTCCGCCATGATCCAGACCGAGCAACACCGCATGGCGCTAGCTATCTCCAAGCCCGGGTGTCGTGCGCGAGAATGGTCACTGACGTGCGGCACTTCGGTCTATGCGGCGTTTTCTTCCTGGATGGATGCCGCCTAACCAGGCATTACGCGTGTGATCGCGCTTTCCTGGTTTTCTTCTGCTCAAGGCGCGTAAAGGTTAATCAAACCGACGTCTTGCTTCTTACCAGTCTGGTTCGACGCAGGGAAACGACAATACCCAGTAGGCACCGGGCGCCCTACTGGAGAAAACTGAGTTTTGTTGAGCCTCAAAGCAGTATTGGGCAGCAGGTTCAGCCCCGAAGAGCATCGTGATTTTGAGCGCAAAACATGTATGTAAGCCGGGCTATCTGGTCGGGGAAGCGACCGTGGAGGGCTTTGAGAAGCCATGGAAGATTCTGATCAACTCCGGGGCGTCGAACAATTATGCTCAATGCCGCACGATGGAAAAAAGTCAGCGGTATGCTGAGGCGCTGGAAGCGCGGTTGAGTGACACCGTCACTGTTCGCTTGGCGACGGGGCATGTGTCACGGTGCCGAAGGACCCTGTGGACCTTCGCGTCAAGTTTCTTGACTTTGATAGTGTGAAACGCTGCTTAGTCTTAGACTTGAATTCAAGGTATGACCTCATTCTTGGTATGGCATGGCTGGAACACCATGACTAATGAATCGATTAGAGGTCGAAGACCTTGGGCGCTACGCGCAAGTCTCCTAGTGGCTTCGATAAGCCATGAACCCACCTCCACTGAGTGGCAAAAACGCTTTTGGTGCGGGCACTGGACCGAGACGGTCAACGTGCTGGATATCGGAGTATCCGAGTTAGTGACACCGAAGTTGTATCGGACTCGAGTCCCGAGTATGGTTCGCGGACTGAAGTTGGAGTGGCACGTACCCATTGAGCGCTGTCCAGGTATCGGGGTAGTCGCTGCTTGCTGGTCGGCCAAGGGCCAAGGCATCGAGTGGCGCGTTATCCACTGAGCACTGCTCACGTTTCGAAGAGGTCACTGCATGCCACGAGTGGCATGGTCGGACGAGGTCCCAGTGATGCGCGTGGAGTGGCCCGCCATCCACTTGGGTGAAGACTGCGGAGCTAGTAGCTCTTCGTCGGATGTTGTTCATAACATCGGAACTCTGGTGGAGCAGGAATTGGGGCTAATACTGGACGACGCTGAGTGCGTGTTCACACTGGTCTCGTCGTGAAGTACAATCTTTGTGAAGAGGCGACAGAGACGCCGTATGCTAGCTGCAAGACGCCGGGCGTCGTTCCTGACCCAGGATGTGAGACAATATCGAACGGCTATACCCCTCGTCAACGGTATGACGGGAGAGGAAGACGGCGACGTCATCCTCGAGAACATTCCTGCGGTGGATACTCTTTTTGAGTTGGACAAAATGTCCATCGAAGAGTTTGGCGATGCCTTCCAGGCAGGTGACTTAGCCAAAGTGGTCATTATACCGAAGGGGAGATCAACTCGTCGTCACTTTTGATGAAGCTGTCCTTGAGAACATCAAGAGGGTGCTGAGCGCACGAAGTGGATCTTGAATCCTGAAGAGTCCCTCGGATCCGTACTATCGTTTGGTGAAGGATATCTAAGATGTCATCGCCAAAGACCCGCCGTCGCTCCCTCCTTCGGACCGAGGTGTGCGTCATGAGATCGACCTGAATTCGGGAACTAGATACTACGTAACACACCAATGGTCCCTGCCTAAGGAGCAGTACAACGTCATTGACGCCTTTTCCGTGCAAAGCACGACGCAGGAATGGTGCTTGAGAGCAAGTCTCCCCATTCGACACCGACCTTTCGTGTCCAGAAATCGAACGGAAAGTGGCGTATCGTTCACGCTTACAATGAGCTCAACGCTGCCACCATTCCGGTATAGACGCCGAATCCTACGAAAGATGTTCTCCAGAACAACATGATGGCTGTAAAAAGTACATGCACTCGACTTGGTTGATTATCATTACCAATTGCTCATGAGAGCGAGTGAAACTTCGCTGACAGCGGTGAGTACTCCGAGCGGGATGCTTTGGGAGTGGCTGGTAATGTACCAGCAACATTTAATCGTCTTGTGACGCAGTTCTTCAGCCCCCACTAGGCGTGCACAGACACACTTCGGCGACATCTTCGTTCACATGGCAGAGCAAAGGAGGACGGTTGGAGAGAACCACATTGTCTATTTGAGAGCGTGCATGCGCACGAATAAGCCGTTTGCTAATGCAGACAAGGGCATCATTAGCGCCAAAGAAATTCTCTTTCTAGGGTGCTTCATCGGGAAGCGTGCCCTTCGAGCGGATCCTGCTAAGGTCAAGGCCATTGTGGACTGGCCGGTTTCAAAGAATTAAAAAGGACTTGCGCAAGTGGTTTGCATCGCCAAGTACTTGCACAAGTATAGCGAGAACGACGCAGAAATGGCAAGACCACTGTCAAATGTCCTTACAAAGGATGCGGAATGGTGTTGGGGCGCTGAGCATCGGAAGGCTTCTGACGGGGTCAACGACTGCATCCTTCATACACCAATACTGGCATTGCCA
Source organism: Plasmopara halstedii (assembly GCF_900000015.1). NCBI lineage: Eukaryota > Oomycota > Peronosporomycetes > Peronosporales > Peronosporaceae > Plasmopara > Plasmopara halstedii. Next base: position 1,403,871 of record NW_020187446.1, on the reverse strand, counting down.
GACCCTGATCGTTCTTCAGCGTCGTCTGTGACGCCTCGGCCTTTACCATCGACTGTGCGCTACTGTAAGCAAAAGCCGAGGGGCGAGATCGGGTGATCGCGTTCGAATCTCGCTAACTCAAGGCTCCAGTGAAGAACTGCCCTGTTCACGACTAGGAATTACTTGCGATGAAGTTAGCACTTGTCAAGCTCAGGGTTCACCTGCTCGGCTCCAAGCTGTTCGTGATCTACAGGTCATGCGTCACTACACACTGCGACTGAGTTGCCTCACCTCTCGCGAAGGATGGCTAGATGACTAACCTTCTTTGCGGAATATAACTTTGAGGTGAAGTTTAAGCCGGAAAAGCAGGATGCTTTGGCCGATGCGTTGTCACGCAGACCGGATTATGAGCTTGCTCATATCACAACGGTGACACCGACATTGACAAGTTTGATCCGCGCCGCATACGCGGGAGATGGTTTGTGTATAGCGCTGCTACAGGCTTTCGAGAGCAAGGAGTTGGGAAACTTGGACAAGAAATTGTGGGCGCGTTTACGCGCACGCTTACACCATTATTCGTTGAATAACAGGTTGCTTAACATATCACCGATTCGACGGATACGCCACGGATTGTGGTTCCTCATGATAAGGATTTGAAATACCGTATCCTCTATGCGACCCACGACACCCCACTCAATGATCATTTCGGTCGTGAGAAGATGTACACTTCTGTGACTTGCCACTACTGGTGGCCCAAGCTGTACAAATGGACTAGCTTCTATGTGGTACGTGTGATACGTGTCAAAGGATGAAATTCTCTCTGAGAGCGGCAGCGTCTTTGGTCAGTTTACCGGTATCCACCGCGTGGTGGCAGTTCATGAGTATGAATTTTATGTTTGGCTTGCCAAAGGACTCGGCGGGCAACACGGGTGTGATGGTCCTTGTGGATCGTTTGAGCAAGATGGTCAATCTGAGGGCAGTGCTAGACACTATCGACGTTGTGGGTACGGTGATGTTGTTTGTGGATCGTGTCTTATGGACTCCCGGAGTCAATTGTCTACGGCAGAGACCCACGTTTCACTGGGAAGTTCTGGTCGACAATCTTCAAGGTGCTGGGCACCGAGCTGGATATGTCAACAGTGGTCCATTTGCAGACCGATGGTCAGACTGAGCGCGTGAATCGCGTCGTCAAGGACGTCCTTCGCAGCGTCTGCGCTGAGACGCCGAAGCACCGGGGCACCATGCTGCCACTTGTGGAGTTTGCTCTGAACAATGCAGTACATGCGTCTATTGGCTGCACGCCGCTCTAAGTGAACGAACTTGTTAACCGTCGCGTTTCGCTGACGCCACCATCTCATAGTTCAGGGCTTGGTGGGTGAGAAATAGCCGAGCGGCTAGCTCATGCCAGCCCTCTCACTGGCTGTAAGGAATTCGATGACTTCCTGTCTACTAGACTGAGTGCCTTATGACACGTTCGCGATGCAATGGCTGAAAGTCAAGACATGCAGAAAGAATATGCAGACGGAAGGAGCTAAATAGATGCTGAAAACATTGAGGTCAGAGACCTGATTTTATTAAATGCTCAACACCTTCCGATACATGCAGTCTCTGCTGTTTTTAGGACAACGCACCGTCCACCATTTATCAGACCTTATAAGGTCGTGGCCAAGCGAGACCTTACGTATACGTTAAACCTTTCGAGAAGAATGTGCACCCACCGGAGTGTTTCATGTGGTTAAGCCATACCGGGATCCGCAAAATTGAGCGCAGAAACGTTGGCACCGGGGCGGCGCCCAAAGACGCTCGGCCGCTCAGAAGCTGAACCAGCAACCGGTTTTGTCCACGGAGTGCAACGATCTCCGTTTCCAATGGCGCCAGGCACTCCATAACTGCACGAAGTGTCTCATTCGTCGGCTCGACGGCTAGGAGCTTCGCGATATTCCTCAACGTGATGCAGTTCCAAGCTCTAGAGATCTTTCGCACAGCGGTAGGCGATCTCAGAAAGATGCTCGGCGGAATGCCGATGACGACGGAGTTTGTTCTGCAGGGCTCAAAGAGCATCGCGAGCCACCGGACGGTGATCGACCAAGTCGTCATCGTCCACCGCCAAATCTTCTCGACTAATACGATGGCGTCCGCTGTAACTTGTGGGTCGACATCATCGACAGGGCCTATCCAGAATCGTGTGCAGTGGCGGGGATGCCTAAACTCCGAGAACTCTCGGGAGTTTAAGGTGTCATTTTGGCAAGACTACCCAGACGTCGTAGACGCTTATGATCCGACGTATCACGAGGCTCCGCGTCATCGAACGCCCGCGCTTCTCAGCAGTAGCTCGGGAAGCCGAAGTGCCATGAGCTGAGCTCAAGCTATGGCTCTGAGCTGCTGTGGTTGTTGACTCACCAGTGTGAGAAAACACAGAGCTCGCAAGAGCGTGATGGATTATTCCATATGTCGCAGGGTGACAATACGAAGAGAATCGGCGCTCTACGCGCACGTCCACTTCCTTGTGGATCAACTGTAAGGCAGACAGCGAGGAAAGTGTTCAGAGCCGCTGCACCCATCGCTCAAAGGCTCTTCATCATCTGCAGCAATTTTGCCAGAGGCGAGCACCACAGGAATATTCCGCATTGCGGGTACAGGAGCGCCTCCTCTTTGATCACGAAGTCGAGCGCGGTACCTATTCATTGGGATTTCTTGAGGCACCAAGAAGCGAGCTTGGAGAGCTTTTGTCGTTTAAGCTTGGCTTGTGTAGTGGCCGGGGCCCCAGCTACGTAGACGCCTTAAGATCGAGTGGTCGCGTCTTTGCTTCAGTATACTGATCCGGCGAGCGAAAGTCGTATTTTACACGAGGGTCTAGGACCAAACGTGGATACGAGCGCATTAGATCTGCCCTGTGTGCAGCCTTCAACTGCTGATCCTGTGTCTTGTCGAGGCAATTGGGAGTAATACGACTTCCCCCGGAAGTCGAGAGGTCGGGAAACGGTGTTTGCTAGGTTCGAGCAGGGCTCACGTCACGCTGTTGGCGCACATCGCACTTCTCTTTTTGCCATCCTGGGAAGAAGAATTCGCCTCCGAATCCTCGACGAAGAAATTTGTCGCCCGTGACGGGCGCGGTGTGCGGTGCCCGGTTGCCGAGGGCGTAAAATATGTTTCTCGTGAAGCTGCGGGCGTACTGTCCGGAGTTGCACCGCGTGAAGGAGACGAAGAAAGGCTCTGCCCACGGGCGCCCTCGGAACCAGCAAGGCTGAGTGTTTTTCGTGTCATAGGCACAGAGCTTAGTGAGCAGAGAATGCGTGAAGATAGTACTAGAGACGTAACAGTGTCGCAGACACGCGAGCGTCGTACGAGGCGACAGTTAAATCTGAACTGTGGGTATTTACGGTCTTGATGGGGGCGAGTGCAATGGGGTTACACGTACCCTGGTATGAAAGGGTGAGTTACGCAAGAAGGTGTGACTGTACA
>NW_020187446.1:1400053-1400420 GCF_900000015.1 Plasmopara halstedii | reverse complement strand
GATTTCTAAGTTTATGAAGCGCAATGATCTCTCACTGCGCAAAAGAACAAATTTAACAATTTTGTTGGACGATGTAGTTGTGGGGCGTGCCGTCGGCTAGATGAAGTATCTCATAAGTATTCTCCCGCGTTTCGAGCTTGAGAGAACTATTTTAATGGGCGAAACCGCTGTTATTTTGAGGATCCACGAGATACAACCGTCGACATCATCGAAACACGCCATGTTGTACTCCGTTCAACAGGGTTTGCATCCATGCGGATCACGGTAGTGTTAGCTGTGACTTCAAGTGGCTGGAAGCTTCCACCGCTCGTGATCTGGAAGGAGAAGAAAGGAAATCGCGCTATATCCACTGTAAACTCTGTGTGGG
>NW_020187446.1:1385458-1400043 GCF_900000015.1 Plasmopara halstedii | reverse complement strand
CGCCAACGACTTCGCCTTCCTCCGCCAACGTTTCCTCGCCTGCGCTACGTGACAGAATGTCATTCGCGAACTTTTATTGCAAATAGTCTAACGAAAGATGAGCTCGACATTGCATTTAACAGTGTTACAAAGTTTGGGCTCATTTTAAGGAACCGCTGCCGTGTACTTTGCAAAAATGGGATTTGACTGGCAAATGTAAGTCACATTTGGCACGGCGTCAATGTCAGAAGTGCTACATCCGGCAAATGATCAAAAAGTACGACAATTCTCATCACAATGTAATTGTCAAAACAAACAGTTTCGCCTGCACGATTTCGTCAAGCGATCAATTTATCAAAGACGCGTGAAACTCGATTTTTTATCCCATTGCTGAGAAATCGAATATGGTTAATAAAGTATTCGGAAATGTGAAATGTCTTTCAACCACCGCCTATCCGCCCTCAATATTGTTGCATTGCTGCATCAGTCTATGGTCTGACCCATACATGACTCTTTACGATAACTACGTCGCATAGCAGCATGCTCTGATTTAAGTTTGATAGCGCAGAAATTTCAGGATTATTTCAATCGATTGCGATGATCTATTAATTCGCCCAAATTCATGTCCATGTAGCTTGGATTGTTGAAATGTCGGATTAAATGAACCTTTAATGAACCCTGTGATAAGTTGGCTGACATTGATCATAATTTTAGCCGCACCTCATTTAGTTTGATCATAATTTTTCGAATCTCGATCCCACCATCTACGATATACTACGAAGGGACTCGTTAGAAAATGGTCAGTCACCTGAATGCTCGTGTTATACCCTTTCTCTAACATTCATCAAATCAGTGCTTAGCAATCCATCGCTTTCAGTAAGATCAAGATAAGTCTTCTGATCCTAGCAATTGCTTCGCTCGATTTTGTAATGCCTTTTTGCTGATGTCGACATGAAAAAAAGGCTTAAATCGGATGCAATGATTAGCCAGGGTAACTTCGTCACTCACCAACGTGATGTCATTTGTGCGAAATTTACCTCTCCCATTTTTCTAAGCAGCGTTTTTGTCTGTAAGCCTTTGCGATGTTGCTAGCAGCTTTGATATAACCTTCGGCAAAAAAGCCATTCAACAAGATTGAGTTTAAGCCGACACGCACCATGCCTGCTTTGGCCAATTCGACAAAGCTCTGCTGCTCAATGTTGTGATTGATATAAAACATTGGCAATGCCGGATACCAGAAGTAAAATTTCGCGCTTGCAAGCGCTCTGTTTAGTTTTACCCATACACATGAAAACGGTTCTGTCATGGGTTATCAAATCATCATAAAGTATGCAGTACAGTTCAATATCGCAAAGCCTTCGTATCATACGAACTGTCCTTCCGGCATAGAGTTTTGTCGCTGGAATCTATTAAGTTGTTATCGGACTGGGAATAATTGACTCTGTATCGGACAAGGCACATTGTCAGAAACGTGTTCTTTGCCTCGACTCAAGCTTTTTAATAATCACCCGCTGAGGTAAATGCTGGTCCGAAAAATGGTTGTCACGAAGCTTAGTACGAAATGTCTTCTAGGTCGTGACATTAAATCTTTGTTTGTAGATTCGCTTCTCACGAATATACTCTTTCTTTTTCATTTTTGATAACTGACAGCGAAAGAGAAATCTGCTTCGAAATGTCTTCTAGTGTATCAAAGTAGCTTTAGTATATTTTTTTATTCTTTAAATATCTGTATACTGTTTTTTCTGTATATCTGGTAGATTTTTTAGAATAAATTACCAAATTTTGAATTGTAGAGCATTTTGGATAATTCGGTTATTATAACATCTATAACTGGTTGCAATCGAAAAATTTGACAGGCATTGTTCCAATGGCGGCTGTACAATCTGAGGAGCGGAGTAAAATTCTGCAGAGGCGGCGGGAGCTGCGCAAGGCCAAAAAACAAAAAGCTAAGCATTTTAAAACGCTTAAGCATCAGGCACGCTGTGAGAAGAAGGCTGAAATTGTGGCCAAGATCCGTGCGAAGCGCGATGAGGTTCATTGGAACGACAACAATGGTGAGAACGGGTGCTGGTTGTGTGGTGAGGTGACGCACCGCAAGCAGGACTGCCCTAATCGAGCGCTTGGTGAACTGAACAAGACGTGCTATCAATGCCGCCGCCGAGGACACACGTCACAAAATTGCCCACAGAAGGGCACTGATGACCTAGGCGGTCAGCCCCAGCAACAATCTGAGGTCTGCTTTAACTGTGGTGATGGTAGCCACTCACTGCGTCATTGCCCTAAGCCAATTGAAAATGGTGGTGCTACGCATGCCACGTGCTTCGTCTGTAAACAGCAGGGCCACCTGAGTAGCAAATGCCCACAAAACAAGACGGGTGTTTACCCAAAGGGCGGTTGTTGTAAGCTTTGCAAAAGTATTGAACATTTGGCGCGTGACTGCCCTGTAGGTAACATTTCGGTTGATGGTAGCAGCAGTGGAAAGAACAAGAAGACCAAGTTTTCGAATGATGACGATGGTTGCGTTGACTATGATGCTAATTCTGGCGACGCACTCGACGCTGTTCAACTTAGTCGGGACGGATGTGCAGTTGAAGACGACGATAAGCAAGCAGACACTAGAAAAAGCAAAAAATATTCTAAGCGAGTCAAGTTTTAAAACAATATTACGTTGTGTACCTACTGAGGCCGTGTTAGTGGAAGTTTCGAAACGAGGCATGCCGATATGCTGCTATTTGTCTGTTTCAAAGTCACCTTATGCGCAAATAAAGTGCTATTTGAAGTGACGCTTGATTTGTACATTCCTTTCTGATTGGTCAATTCATAACTCTTGAAGTCTAGGCATCATGCCATGTTTGACCACTATCGCAGAGCTAATATTCAGAACTGGGTCAATAATGGTTGACATTTAGCTCACACAAAAGCTTAAGTCGTCCCAGTCTCCGAGAGACTAAACATTCCGCGCAAGCCCTGCAATTACGAGGTCTAGAGTAAAGACAGGAGTGACACGCTTACTTTACCTGCACTCGCGGCATTCCAGACATTCGTGTTAAGCTGTATTATTGCTAGATGTTGGGACACATCATAACGGATATAACAGCGCTTTGGTCATCATAGCGCGGTCCACAAAAACCAAAACCGGTAATACTGGAGAGAATGACCCGAGGAGAGCAACGGAAAACAAGAATATTGTTCTAACAAGAATATTGTTTTTCGTTGCTCTCACTGTGGAACTTCTGGAAAAAAGCAACATGGTGGGGTGTAGCTGTTCGAGAAGAACGTAGAGACGTTAAAGCTGCAATGTGGTGTGTAGGAGAGGGGATCGTGATTCCCGTGAAGATTGTGCGTGATGCGGAAGTGAGCGCACTGCAGGAGGCTATTGCTGGCATCATGAGCAGCATTCCTTCAAGACTCGTGACGCTGTACTTGGCGAAGAAGGGTGGCGCGTGGCTCAAGGATCATAAAAGACCGACGGTCTGTGCAAGAAGATGCGACCGTCGTGAAAGCTGTATGACGAGGAATATTTTGGAGTAGATCTAGCCTAAAGACATAGAGACTCACATCTTGGTAAAATTCAACAACAAGCTGGATCTTTCTGGCAGTAACTCAGATACAAGTGTGTTAGCACGGAAGCTTCAGTCGGATAAATTTGGATGCTATGGCACAAAAATTTGCCGTTTTGTACGACCTTGACTACAAGTATGGTATTCCAGCGATTGATGATGTCTTCTACGCATTGGATTACGCTACGTGGACGTTTCGTATGATGAGAGGTAACTTTTGACGACGACCGCGTTGCCAGATTAACTAACCAAAATGAATGGAAATTACTCAAGAATTTTAACAAGCGTACAACACGACGGCAAAGTACCCACAACAAGCAAACGGAAGTCGTACATCATTCTTCCGCATTAAATGTTTAGTCGTGACGAAATGAACAGATTCAAGTCTTTCGCTGCGAAGGGAGGTGTGGTTCTCCATCCAACTGAGTTGGATGTCATAGATGAGGACGAGTTTTCGGGTCCCGTAGTGGTCATTCTGATGTGTGACGTACATACTGCATCAAATTTCGCCATTTATTGTACAAGTTCTGTCTCGTTTTGCATTGAATGCAAGTAGGTAAACTGCTTGAGTTATATCACATTGCCCGCTCTTTCTCCGCATATAAAAGCAACGAGCGTACCCTTCGACACCCTTAAAGACAAGGGTATAAAGTACTTCCATAGTATGCTGGTATACTTGTAACGACTGTTGTGAGAGTAGCGTGCTCGAGCCTTTTATGCTTGTCAGCCACAGTGCTCGGGTGTTGATTCAGAGAGACTTCCGATTGTCAACGTATACATCGAGGTACATGTTGGGCAAATAGCTAAGTGTTAAACTTGGTGGCGCGTTTCACTTCATCAAAGTCTCATATAAAATTGGTGATTTTGGTATAGCCAGAATAGTAATGTCGTCGACCTCGCGCCTTATACCAAGTCCATCACTCGAAGCTACACTAGCACGCTGGTGACAGGGTAAAAACATTTATGGAAGAATTTGACATCCCTACTCTTGAATTCTAGTATATTCTTTGTGTACATGCGGCACGTTCTGAAGGCACTTAACAAAGATAAATTGTTTGGGCGTCCTAAAGCGCCGGCCGCGCATTAATGCCAATTACTCCCACTTTCTTGAATGTTGGACGTGCTATCTGCAGGCGCTGCATACTCCATGTGTATTGCGCAAGCGAAATTTTTGCGCTTGAAGCTGTTAAAAAAAGATGTTCACGAAACATAGACACTTATGTTTGCAATTATTCTAGAGCAAGGTCTCGCTTTCTGTGCGTTCCGCATCCTAAAACATTTCGTTCAATGAAGACTTGACGTCAATGGCTAGGAGAGCCACGAACAGAGTGGATATGGTGGTGGAATGTATTGTTTACTTTGGAGACTACCGAGTCGCTAGCATGCCGCGCCGTCTCACGCGATAAAATGGATTCAGTACAAACGAGAACAATTAATCCGTTTAGTGTAATTTGCATTTCTCAATGAAGCAATTCTGTCATTGCGCTGTTGGAGCGTGAGCGAGGCGAATCCAGAAGACACAAGCTTTCATCTGAAGCTGCGCCGAAACTGTTGCCCAATGAAAAATTGCGTGCTAGCACATCCATCGTGCTGGGGGTCATTGGATTAAGTGCTTCAGGGCGTTGCGGATGCAGCATCTCTTGCCGTTGGACCTCCTTGGCATCAAGCTTTTTGACAAACTCGCGACAAGGAGGGCAAATTCGCACTGTAAACTTTCGCGCTCGAAAGTGTGGGTCAATTTCGTAAAGTTCTTTCTTGATACTACAGCTGGAGCACAACGGCGCCTTGCATAGATTACATACCTTTTGCACGGTTCTAGATAGCCAGACCTTGGCTACGCTTCTATTGCATGTGGCACAGCGCTTAGCAAGCTTAGCCTGAAATGCCTTTACGCTGTTGCCGTGCACGCGATGGTCAATACACCATCGCAGTTTTTTAGCGTACGCAAACTCGGGCACAGTCCAGACCTGCTCGATGCACTTAGCGGCGTGAGCCATAGCCAGTGGGCCCAAGATGCTGCCCATATCGGCCTCCATACTGTAGCTCTTAATAAACAAGTCGACTGTTCCGTTCGGTCGCTCGCGGTAAATTGATCCGATAAGGATGCGAGTGCGGCGCAGCCCGTCAACAGGTGGGAAGGCAGGGTGGTCAATTGAGTGATGCACTTCGTAGCCAATGAATTCGCCAGTGTCACGTCGTTTGAGCGTGCCGGTGCCACCAAGAAACATGACTTCTCTAGGTGCCACCAGCTTACCAGATACCCCGCGCGGAGGGCGTACTTCGATCCATTTCAAGGCTAAAAACCGGAATGGATCCTCTTCAGTCGGGCCCAAAAGCTGCAGCAGCACGGCGCCGTTGCCGATATTTTTGTCCACTACAGCAGTTTTAAGCGCCATTGCTTGGTTATTACTCATAAAAACACCGTACATGAGCTCGCTGAGTGAGCACTGTACGTATCCCATACCCAAGACCACGTCCTTGGATGGGCGCGACGTGGTGCTACGTCCACCATCAGCTGCGATGTAAGCGGCCTCGGGTGCGTTATCGCAGCGCGTGTAGGTGGTAAAGTGCTCCTTATGGTGAATTCTTTTCCACAAACGTGGGTCTTGCTTGTCATGTGCCCGCGCTTCCATGTCATGCTCGTCCAGATCGCGCAAAGTGCGATCCAGTAAATGTATTGCCATTTCCTTGAATTTAAGCTGGTCCTCCTCGGGCAGTTCTGCAGCCTGGCGCGGCGGTTGCACGGGCACACCAACCATGGAAGCGGCTAGTCTTTTTGGTATCTGAAAGAGAATTCAGGTCTGATAATGGAATTCTCAATGGTAAAGAGATCCGGCGCGGCATTACGGGGAGGTGGCGATGGCGCATGTGAGATATAGTGGATATGTTGACGTAGAGTGCAGCAAATGTCAATATATTATTAGAGCTCTTGGGAAGACTGTTGTTTCAAATGGGCATATCAGTATACAGTTATGCAGGTTGATTACATAGAGCGGGTACAAATGATGACCCGAGGTGTTGGTAGCGTCTTTAACAGATTCTGTTTGCACACCCCAGATGTGATACAAAAGTCGGCAGATTTTTTTTTTAAATAAATCTATCGATACATATGAATATAAAAGTGATTGCACACTTATTATATCATTGTGTTGACGCAATGCTTGTGCAATTGTTTACATTTTTGTGAATTTGTGCTCAAATTCGAGGATTCAAAGTAACGGTCCTGATGAGAACGACGAGGACTCTGTAAAGATGGGGCACGTTGGACAAGTGTCCTGTATCATGCAATACAGATCGATTTATTATCAAATATAGTAAAATTTATCAGTTTCGTAGACTTGAGCCTTGATGTATATGTCACTATTGTAAATAGGACAGCAAGTATTCTGTTACATTGGAGCTCTCGGTTGCGATCCCGAGTGGAGCATACGAGCCCGACATCGGTGCATTACCCAACTCGGACTTTTGAGTCGAAGACTCTTTCATTGCACTTGGTAGCACCTGGCGTCGATCCGACATCCATTTCTTTTTATTAAGTATTTTCTGTGAGGTTAGCACACAAATTATTTGATCACCTGTCGTCGGGACAGACTGACACGCTTAAATCGCTCATATTTTAAATGGCAAATAAGCCGATGATCCAAATACTCCAAAGACGAACACCGTTCGTCCTGAAGCGTTCTTAAGCTATGAGAATGAGCTGGTGGGACATCTCCAGAAACACCCCAACCATGCGTCGGTGGGAGCACAAATGACAATGCTTATGTCGAGCGTCAAGCCCTTGTGGGGACAGGCAGAGGATATTTCGCTCGTTGGATGAGAGTATTTAGGCTAGTCACGATTTTACCCAAGCTTCAGACAGACCGTGCATGAGAATGGAAGCTTATCTGCAGTAACTTTATTGAAGAAGATTTCCGAACATGAAAAGATTCGAGCCGACATATGACAAATGGTTGCACAGTTTTATCGGGCGTGCCGATTTCATCTATGAATACTTGTTAGCCCGTCAAGGTAGTTATATCCAGGATCTGCGAGCCCTGATGGAGGTGGCCATCTACCAATGGCGATAAGAGCTTCCATCTCAATAAAATGTCTTCAGTTAGATGACACGTTTCATTTTCTTCATACCTTCCCACTCACCCACTTCATATTTAAACGTGTCCCGTATGCCTATAGCATCCGCAATACGTCCTTGCATATCTCGACCAGGTCGGTAGCCGTTTACAGACGAATGGAGCTGTAAACTGCAGGAATTTGAGGTACGGGTTGTCACCTTGACGTCCGCGTCGTGCTTTGCATTTTGCGAAGTCAAGCATGATATGACAGTATATGCAGCATCTGCTTTGCTTAAGCTAGCTTGTAAAGCATTGAGACGGTGTGTTTACCTCGCCCAGTGCGCGAATTGAGTCATATACCTAGCAAAATATAGTGAGCTTCTATATACACTGTTCATAGGGTTTCCTATACTTTCGCTGACTCAACCGCAGTCAATACTTCTGGTTGTCGGCTGAAAAAATAGTCTTGAAGCGCTCTACCGCCCCTGGATGGGTGGATTTCCACACGCATAGGCGTGTAGGAGCTGCGCACCAGTGCGGTGTAATCACGTAATGTTGATATGGGCAAGAGTTGATGTGACTATTGCGCTTGCAGTAGGACAAACTGAGTTGTTTAAGTCAAGTCCATTTTGCTGGCAGCATCCTGTACATCGCGGTTGGTATCACAACTTGCGGAGAGAGATCGAGGAGCTGTGGCGAAGTGCTCATAATCATTCATTTGCGTAAAAATAATCAGAAGCCAATTTTATATCAACAATTTGAAATCCCTCTCGGTGTCTCGTTGTCCCTCCTAGCATGGCTCTACCATAAGTGCATCAAATAATTTGATTGCTCATACTATCCTGGCTACACTGTTAAGCTTAAGAACATGTACATCTCGAAAAGACTTAGCGTCATGTGCTGCGATCGTGACGGCTGCGGCGGATATTCCCCACCACGCGGTTGATGTATCGTCTGACCACATATCTGTGGTTCGTAAGCAGCAGACATGTCCTGCCTACTTTCGATCATGTTCACCAACCCTACGCTATAAAGCGCAAAACTCGTCCCGAACACCGTCCACAGGCAAATCATGTTGGCAAAAAATCTGACAAAAATCAGACTGGTTGTACTCTCACCAATAATGGTATTGATGATTTTTACGAGGTGAGCCACTTTGATCGAACGGCCCACAAAGGCCACAATATAGGTATTCCCGAAAGCTTCTTTTGGACAACCAGGAATAAAGTCCGTACTAACGGACTGCTAAAGTTTGGCCAAAACTTGCAGACTGGTCGATGGCTATGCGGGGATTAAATTCGCTGACACATTTCGCAAATGCATTCTCAGCTGCTTACCCATTTATACACTGTATACTGCGCTCACTGAGCCCTGTCTTTTTTTCTTTCGATGTTGTCATATCATGTGCCTTTTAAAGTATTTTTACTTGAAATTTGTATGCGAGGAATCACCACACGTTGGGTATCAAGTGTATTGCGAAAAGCCTTGGGGAATGAACAGCGGTGCAAACGTGCAGCCAATAAAGTAAAACCCAAGTCTCCAAATTTTTCTCTTTTCAAATATATCAACAGTGAAACGCATGTTGCGTCAGACCCATATGCTGTAGGTTTCGCCTCATCCATTGGCGACGTTACCACTGAGACATGTGGTGGTTTGTGGTGTGGTGATATCAACGGAACACGCGGCAAGGAGGATATCCATCTTGTAATTACGCTAACATGCAGTGTCTGCGCTCTTTAACTAAGTTATGATCGCGCTGCGTTGGGTGGTTAACTTCGTAGCGAAATAAGGGATTGAGCTATCTTTCCAATATGCTTGAACGAAATGCAAACACATTTTGTGTGCTACATGAGTTACTGACGTAATACCGCGGCATCGCTCTTACGAGCCTATCGGGTGAGAGGAGCTCTGTAGCGGCCCAAGTTGTGTTGCCACCATTTCGATTCGTTAAGTTTTTCTATGCGGCAAAGCAGGAACGTAGTTTCTATTTCCTGGAGCTTACAACCTGGCACGCATTTGGTCTTTACTTTTCTTAAAGAAGAGGCAGGGCTGCGTGTTGCAGCACGCATTCCAATAATGAGAAATGTTAAATGTTTTAACAACAGGTGTTGTTTAACATCAATTTATGTATGTTCCACCCACCTCTAACATCGGCGTGCTAATTTTGGACATCCTAGTTCTCCGCCATAACGTTGCATATTCTGCGCCTCAAGCTCAATCTCACAGGAATACTACCACCAATATTGCGCCGATGTACAGCCGGACTGATCGTAGCAAGTCGATTTAATCGTCAGCCACTCCCTACTAATGCCTGAGACACTTCGTGGCGGTGTCAAAGACACTCGGGTGCTCACTAACTCATTCATGTGAAAAAGGTTAAAGCCTGTAGAGACATGTGCTGCGTAATAGTGCAAACTCAATGAAAGGAAGCAGCTCGCCTCAGCATCATGGTATATCCGCAGAAGTGCATAATTGGATATCCTTCACAGTGCGATTTACGCTTTTGATCACCTGTTTGCAAATGTCCAGCGGGTTATATACCAATCTGGTGTCGGGTAACTATGAGTAATCTCTGCGGGAACTTTGCTGTAAATTGTGGATCTCTGTCCGATACAATGGCTACCGGCAAGCAATGTTGGACAAACAGATTATCGAATGAGCACCTTGGCCGTATCATCGCCGGTTGCGCCTTTCGCTGGTAGCAGCAAGTAATCCATTTGGTTAAATGGTTTTCAAAGAACCGAGTTCATACGGATAGACTGCTAGCATTCTGACAGAAGTGGCAGGCTAGCCTCGGGTGCCCCTGCATGCGGCAAGACTGTTCATTAATATGTTTCCACCTGAATACATCAGTGCTGACCCGCTAGTACATGGTGACCACCAGCGCATTGCGCTCACGAACCGTTTGTGTAACGGGGTTAAACGTACCCTGGTATGAAAGGGTGGGTCACACAAGATTATGTGACCGTAGAGAGGTGTAGAATACATAAGTCGGTGTAAGCACACAATGGTGTGACTACACCGTAACAAGAAGGCACAACGTGGTGGAACTGCCAGTAATCATGCATATTGGTTAGGTTAAACTATTTTGATTAGGAGGTCCTAAGGTTTTAGATATAGACATCTCTGCCGCAAATAAACTAATTAAATACAGTTCCAATTTTGAACGGGAGAGTGCATAGAGTACATTTGCCTTGACGCTTCGGACTTTGCCATCAGCTGTGCACTGATGCAAGCAGGCGCCGAGGGGCGAGATCGGGTGATCGCGTTCGAATCTTGCCAGCTGAAGGCTGCGGAGAAGAACTACCTAGTCCACGACAAGAAATGAATGCGTTGAAGTAAGCACTTGTCAAGTTCAGGGTGTATCTACTTGGCTCAAAGCCATTTTTAATCTACACAGATCGTGCGATATTACGCACTGCGACTCAGTCGCCTCACTTCTCGCAGAGGGTGACCGATTGGCTCTTCCTCTTCGCAAAATATCACTTCAAGGTGAAGTATAAGCCGGGAAAGCAGAATGCTTTGGCTGATGCATTGTCCCGCAGATCAGATTATGAGCTTGCTCATGTTACGACGGTGACGTCGTCAGTGACGGATTTGATCCGCGCCGCGTACGCGGATGATGGTGTGCATGTAGCGCTGCTACAGGCTTAAGGTAGCAAGGCGTTTGGAAACTCGGACAAGAAATTGTCGTCGCGACTTCGCGCATGGTTACACCGATATTCGTTGTTAACGGGTTGCAGTATTTTAGCACCGATTCGACGGGTACGCCACGAATTGTGGTCCTCACGATGAGGGCTTGAAAAACCGTATACTGTATGAGGCCCACGACGCCCCACTCGATGGTCATCTCACTCGTAAGAAGACGTACAGCTCGGTGAGTTCCCACTACTTGTGACCCAAGCTGTACAAATGGACGAGCACATATGTGCGCACGTGTGATACGCGCCAAAGGTTTAAACTTTCTCCGAATACGGCGGCGCCGCTGGACAGTTTACGGTACCCTTCGTTGTTGGCAGTTCATGAATTTGGACTTCGAGCTTGGTCTCCAAAGGACTCGGCGGGCAACACAGGTGTGGTGATCTCTGTAGACCATATGAACAAGCGGCTCATCGTGCGTCGGTATCAAACACCATCGACGATGTGGGTACAGCGACGCTGTTTGTGGATCATGTCTTTCGACAACATTGATTCCGGAGTCAATTGTGTCTGACAGAGACCTACGCTAAACTGGAAAGTTTTGGCCGACAGTCTTCAGGTGCTGGGCACCAAGTTGACTCTGTCAACAGCGGATCATCCGCAGACCGATGGTCAAACTGAGCGTGTGAATCGCGTCGTTGAAGGCGTCCTTCGCAGCGACTGCGCTGAGACGCCGAAGCGCTGGAGCGCTATGCTGCCACTTGTGGAATATTCTCTTTACAGTGCAGTGCATGCATCTACCGGCTACACGCCGTTCTACGTGAGCAGGCACATCTCTCCGTACTGGCTGCATAACACTTCGCTCCCAAGACTCACGAGATTTGAGTTGTGGGATACTGATCAAATGAGCGCCTCCTCTATGGGAACACTATACCGTGTATCGCCAGGTGAGGGTAGAGGTGTTTGACCGGGACTCAGGGCGTCTCTTAAACTGCTCTCATCGGAGAGCAACCCGACATCCTCACCGAATATTTGTTTGACCGCGTCGGTTTGGAAGACCGCTTTGGCGGGAGCTCGTAAAGTCAGTTAAGCTTTGCACGGGACCGAAATACCGATGCATGTATGGGTGGAAAGTATGCGCAGTAAAGTACAGAAGTGAAATTCCAGACGCGGCGGCTGTTCATGGAGTGGTCACCCTACGCAATGTCATAAAAATGACAAAATATGGAATAAACTCAGTGTTATTTACATTTGAGTTTAAAGGACCTAACAGGAAAGTATTGTGTACTTTACCCTTACCGCATTGTATAATTCTACGGAATTTGAATCGCACAGGGTGTAATCTTGAAAAATCATACAACCAGGATATCGGTTTGTATGAAGATGATGAAGATTTGAAAGGAGGAAGTCCAAGGTACACGTGGGCTGCTAGCCGTATAACACAATGCATTATGAGTTAGTCAAGAGCGTATATTTCGTAAGGAACAATCGCAGCTAGATGTCCTCTTGAAAAACGAAGCGAGCTGACATAGCTAGTCACTTTAGAGCCTCTCAGTTTTGCTCCTTGTGGGGGCACACGAATACACCCCCGGTGCGTTTGTCAACGTGAACTCTGAGAGGCAAAGCTCTCACTATGCAAGTGCACGGAAACCTATTGCACTCCCTATAATAGAATACAAACGATTCCGGGCGCGCTAGACAGGGCGGCCATCCAGTCGCCAGCCATCGTCATTGGCTGTGCTATATTTCAAGTTAAGGTTTATGGGCATGTACAGCGCATAGAAATAGTTCTCAGCTCGGAAAAATGAGTCGCTTACTTTATGGAAAATCAAGTTATACTTGCTCGACTCCACGCCATTCGTAATCGATACGGAATAAGCGCCAATACGCACGGTTATATCACCGATACACCTCTCACAGAATGGCAGGATGGTTATCTTTTTTCGCTGTTTATATTTTTAAGGTCAAGTACAAGCCTCTTTGGCTTCGAAGAGAGATGTCGCAATATGCTAGGTTCAACTGATCTGTATTCGCCTCGGCGATTGACTCGTCGCCACAATAGATATACAACGTGTTAGATACTACTGGAATGAAAATCCGAGGCTGGTGGACCAGAGGGGATCAATGCTGACGAGCAAGAAGTACAACACAGTCTCACCATACACGTTAGAACTGCTGGGCATCGAAACGAGGAAATACAAAACGATAACTCCTGGCAAAAAGGATAAACGTCATCAACAAGCACAGCTTCAACAATTGAACATTGGGGTCTTACGAGCTATTCCACAACCAATCATCGGCAAAACACTACAAAAAGAAACTAAAGCGATTATGAGACATCACTGTCCCTAAATCACAATTATATGTGGAAAGTAGTAGAGAAAGCGGTACAGCAATCGACATAGTAGGACAACAGCAAGCTCCACTCGAGCGATTTAGCGATTTAGCAGCCAAACGGGGACCATTCGCAGTTGCACGACACGATGATGCACAATTTAATGCGCAAGACAGCTATGGAGACGCTACAGCAACAAGTTTAAAAAAGGAGTGTCATATTGACAGCTTACCCAAGGCTTTATGTCTTTCCGTGAACCGCGGTCAATCGTTAGCAAACATGTTCTGAAGGCAATTAAATAACTTGTTATAAAGAAAACCAAAGTTAGAATGAATCTCTTGTCGAAACAGTGGACAAGCTAGAACACGCGGTAAAACGAGGTACTGATAATCGGTGGCCCTACATAAAGATTTTAATGAGTCATGGGCTCGTCAAAACGAATTCACGGAGCACTTAGACTGATACTGCTACCGCCGAGTAGCACTCAGACATTTAAATTTACACCATTCGGCTCGTCTAGTCGACAACATTTGTCAAGAGCTAGAATGCTGTCGAGATGCCAAGGAGACCATGGGGTGCCTCTTTGGGACTATGCTTGCTGGCAAGATTCAATTGTCATCAGACAGGGAGATTTTGGAAATTAGGGACTCTGAATACGTCTGCGCACGTCGACAAGCCCCAGAACTGTCTAAAGCGATCGCAAGAGAATTACGCTTTTACCATTCAGATGAGCTAATCCAGTAAATGCTGGCATGGAATAGGATGTGGAGAATGCTATACAACGTTTCCCAAAACAACGCTCCGGATACTGCGTAATCGAGGCGCTATTCAACATGAGAAACAAACAACGAAAGGAAGTCTACATGGGTTCTGGGCTGCAGGACTAAGGCTAATACAAGTAGCCGCCACACGTGAATGGATGTGCCGAGAACAAATAAAAAACGGGTCGCGTCTTCTCCTCTGCTTACGAGAGTTAAGAAACAATTCCCGAGCAATGTCTTAACCCATACAGGACAA